>NW_006408628.1:7023915-7034054 GCF_000296735.1 Chrysochloris asiatica
CCACTTGGTCATGATATATTATTTTTTGATGTGCTGCTTGATTCTGTTGGCCAGGATTTTTTGAGAATTTTTGCATCTATGTTCATGAGGGATAATGGTCTATAATTTTCTTTCTTAGTGATGTCCTTTCCTGGTTTTGGTATGAGGTTATGCTTGCTTCATAAAATGTATTAGGAAGAAGAATGATGAAGACATAGGGAGGAATGCAAGGGTTAAAGAGGATAGAGTTAAATACTGCTATATACACAACCTTGGAAAAACAATGCTTTATGGGCAGATACACGGACAGATAAACAGGCTGAATAGGTATGGGAGGGAGAGTGGAAATACATCCTCAAACATTTAAGAATTTGACAGAGGATATTTATCCATGGGTACTTACCTTTTTGGTGGAGCATACAGAGGGAAAAATGATGAAAACATTTTAGATATTATCAAACACCTTAAGATAATGGCTTGCTGGGCCTAAGTGCTAAGGGCTATAGTCTCAGGGAACACCATGATCAATTGGCATAACATAGTCCATAAAAACAATGTTCTACATCCTTCTTTGGTGAGCAATGATTGAAATCTTAAAAACATATGAGCGGCTATTTAAGGTACAACTTTTGGTCTCTCCATGTGCAGAAGAAAAAGTGTCATGAAAACTAAAGATGCTTTGAATCTACTAGTCCAATGGACCAATGGAACATGTAAACATCAGTCACCATGACTCTGAGACCAGAGAACTAGACTGGCTACCACTACCAACTGCTCTGAAAGGGATTACACTAGACAGTACAGAAGGGCAGAAGAAAAAAGACAATATCCAAATGTCCTGTGATAGGAGAGGAAAGGCATAAAGCCTATGCTAATGAAATGTTTCTAGTCATCCTAGTTTTGTGGCTAGGCTTTAAGGAGTAGTAGTATGGGGGGTGGTAAATTTCTGAAATGTTATTATGTCTCTACTGTTTGTTTCTTTACTTTTGGAAACAAAGAAGAAAGAATGGGAAGTTAGTTTGTGGCAATAATACCACCTTTCAATTCGTGTGCACAAATATCCTAAAAAGCAGATTACCCCAGCACGGACAAGCATGCAGTAATGAACCAGTGTGCATATGTCATATTGTTGTTGTTGTGATGTGCCGTGGAGTTGGTTCTGACTCTGTACAGGGTTTCTGAGGCTGTAAACCTTTAAGGGAGCAGAAAGCCTCATCTTTCTCCAGCAAACTGGTAAATACCTCAATGAGATAGTATATAATGGGGCTCTTATCCAATTTTTATGTGATTTGACTGCCAAGTGTTTAAAACTTAATGTGCTGTGCTATGTAAATATTGTATGGATTTAACACTGGTTAACTGTCATCTTGATGCCAACACAATTTTAGGGATGAAGTAATAAAAGAATAAATGGTAACTGATGAACATCAAGTAACTTTATCACTGCAATAAATGTGGTGTGTAGAGACCCCTGTGTATGAAGACCCTGAAGTTGCATGTGAGAGAAAGGATAAAGAAACTGTAAGTGGATTTGAAAGTTTGGGTTGTTTTTTGAAAGGTTACATTCAGTTTTGAACCAAGGTGTCTTTGTTAACAGAACAATTCTAAGCTTGATTCTCTATATGTGTGTGGGTGGTAGGGCCTTGGGTGGAGATTGAACAGAGGAATAACAGGAGAGAACAATGAGAAGAAAGTATGTATCAAGTGCCTTTTAAAAATCAATCCAAACAAGAATTGCAAAGGGACGTCTGTGGGCAACTCTATTGGTTATGACCAGGGCTGGAGAGAAAGGCTCTGCCTGGAGGGACTGTGTCGCAACAGAGCTATGATTGGACAGACTTGGGCAAAGACTAGTTGACAGCAAGGCTCTGAGCTTGTTTTTGCAGGCAACTGGACTGTGGCAGGTCCAAGCAAGCCTAAGGAGACATGCTCTGAATGGCTAGAATACAGCTGTGTGCCTGACAGCAGTTGTGGGGTCCTTCCACCCTATTAGCCTTTATACCTCTGAAAAATAACATCTTAGGCACAAAGAGAAAAGGAATATTCCAAAAGCATCCCACTCTGCAGACTGGAGTATGAGGGAAAAGTATGTGTGTACTGGTTTGTTGGAAGGAGAAAAGAACAGACTAAGGTACAGAAATTGACTCACGTGTCGTCCTGGGGTGAATCTCAAGGCCAGAAAGAGGTAGACATTTTTCTGGAGTTTTACTTGTGGTAGTAGACTGAGCTTGTCATCTACTCATTCACACTGTTGTGCTTGTTAAGTGCCATCAAGACAGCTCCAATTCATAGAGACTTATGAGGGTTTCCAAGGAGCAGCTGGTGGGTAGGGACTGCAGACCTTGTGGTTAGCAGTCTAGTGCTTATCCTGCGGTGCCACACCAGAAGTCCTTCCATTAATATGTTCTCCCTTTTTTTCCTTTGTTTAAGCATCTATGCTGCCCTGTGAGGCTGTAGATGATGTAGCCCCACCTTCAACTCCTGAAACTTACTTATGCTTGACCAAAGTCAGTAATAGTGGTCCCAGTATCCTTCCTAGGGATTGGTTTGGACATAGGCAGGGTCCATAATTCTGACTAATAAGATTTGAGAGAACGTCTATGAGGAGGGGGTCTCTGTTAAAGGTGTATTGAGGTGTATTCGTGTTGGATATTGTAGGGCATGAGTAAGACCATGTTGTTATTGCTGTTGTTAAGTCCTGTTGGGTTAGTTCCAACTCATATGGACCCTGTGTAGGGCTTTCAAGGCTATATAACTTTATGAGCACTCATGTGAAGCTGTAGATTAAGCATTGGAATGCTAACCACAGGGTCAGCAGTTCAAACCCACCAGCTGCTCTCAGAAACCCTATGCAGGGTCACTGTGATTCAGAAACAACTCAACAGCACACAACAATAACAACGACGTATCTTTGGGTGAGCAGACAGTCCAGTGCTTATCCGACAGAGCCACCATGCTCCCAAAACCATGATAATCACCTTACAATCATTAGGTCAGCAAGCTAGAGGATGAACCCACACACTGAGGTTAGTAGAACAAAAAGATGGATGGCTATGACCAGGATAGAAGAGTAAGGACCTTGCTGCTATCATCAAGTTCTGAGTGAACCAGTCCTGGAGGTTCCCTTCCCATGGACTTTATAGAAGAGAAAATATGTTTTCTTCATTGCCAGTTGAGAGGTATAGTTTTCTGCTGCTTGAGGCCCAAAGAATCCAAACCAACTCAACTACCAAACTCAACTCTTGCGGTCAGGGGAGAATGAACTAGTGTCAAAGGATCTTTAGCTTTGAGCATTAAAGGGCAGTCCAGATCAATGGTTTTGCATCTGAGAGTAGAGAGTGGATTATAAGCAGTCCATGATGACAGAGAACTTGGTGTCTTATATACAATAGAAAAGACCATTCCATGAACTAGGTGATGATGAGCTGTGGATGAAGCATAAGCCCCACAGCCTTTTAAATTAAGGAGCTCCCATAGCATCAGGCAAGCAGGATTCTAAGGAGAAGATGACATTCTTTCTGGAGCTGTGGCTCATATTAAGATGCATGATGGTAATAAAACCTACCAAAAGAAACTGTCAAAAAGTCCTTGGGTAGTGCATCCAAGGGAGTGAAAAGGAAGGAGAACAGACGGAACCCCTGGAAAGAAAATCTTCCAGATCAAAGGACAGTCCAAAAATAATGAGACCAAAGTTCGAAGAAGTAATTTAAACCAAATAAGGCAGAGAAGGCAAAGCCAGTAAGAGGAGGGTTCACACTGCAGGGAGCAGACAAGCTCTGGAGATAGAGCTGACCAGAGCTCAGCTTAGGACAGGAGTGTATCAGAGGGATCTGAGAAAGGACGACTGAACTGAAGTAGGAACAGCCAGAAGCTCTCACTGCTCAGGTTAGTGAAGGAGACAGTGTAAATCATATGCAATTTTACCTCCTGTACCCCAAGGTAACTCCAGCATTGCCTCTAGACCCCACCATTGACAAGATTGCCTGAGAGTTTTCAAAGGATATACCATTGGGGTGCACTTGCTACCACTGCAAGAGATAGCCCACAGGACCACAAGAGATAGCCCACAGGACCACAAGAGATAGCCCACAGGACCAGGCAAATGACAGAGACCTTATCTGCTTATACCCAAGCTTCTCATAGATCTAGTTTTATATTTCATTTCAGCTAAGAATTGCAGTCATACTATGAGCCCAGGAAGCATGGCGGTTCTTTTAGAAAACCAGTGGACTGCTAACTACAAGGTTGGCAGTTTGAGCCCATTCGCTGATCCATGGGAGAATCAAGACGTTCTGCTCCTGCAAAGATTTACAGCCTTGGAAATCCTATACAGGGTTGTTTTGAGTTGTAACCTACTGCACAGTACTTAACAATAACAGCTATGTGCCCAGGAATATAGTGTTGAACTTGTTAACTGCTTAATTTGTAGCTCCAGCCTCTTGATGATCCTAAATAATCTAGGTAATGCTCAGCAGCTATTTGTCAGATAATATATCTGGTTCACTTGTACATTTCTGCATATGGCTATGTGTGTATATTTACACATAAACACAAAACTTTCTAAATGTGTCTTTAGTATTTACTACATACTTCATTCCAAATGTAAGGTTCATATCTTTTTCTACAGTCTTTCGATACACAGCATTGAATTAAAGTGAAACTAGTTTCCTTCAAGTTGACTTTGACTCAGAATAGAATTGTGCTTTATGGAGTTTTCATGGGCTAATTTTTTAAAAGTAGATTGCCAGGTATTTCTTCTTAGGTGCTTCTGGGTTGACTTGAACCTCCAGTATTTTTGTTAGCATGTTAACCATTTGCACCACTCAGAAATCCCAAATAAAACAAAACGAAAGACAAGGGAATGGGTTCAAAAAGTTCATAGGAAAATTCCATTCTCTTTCAATTCCATTTTTCTCCGAACTTTCTGATGCCCTTCATATTAGTGTTCATATAAATTTAGGATTTAAAGAGGTACTGAAATGAACATGGAAAATGTAAATTTCTACATAAACAGCTCTAGGAAGACCGTCATTCTATGTGCTTCCCTTGATTATGATGCCTGATAGTCTTATGACAAAGGACAAGACAGCATGTATTGTAGTCACCCATGTATTGCTACTTTATTCAGATGCCTGAGCAGTAACATGTGGTTTATGTACATTTTCAATATTTCTCTGTGACTGTTTTTATTAGTACTCATGATTCCCAATGGTTAGTGGGAATTTTAACCTTGCCAGTTGAGGTAATCACCGTATCTTCTAGTTCGAATAACATTTATCCCAGAGAGTCATGGAGTCTTTCAAATGTTTATTCCTTCCTCAAATCCTCTCAAATATGGCACCTGGTTGTTAACAAGGGTTAAAGAGATTTCATGATGCAAGATAAGAAAGAAGAGTTCTGAGCCAAAGTGATGTCCTTTACATTCTCATTGCTCCCTTCTATGGAGTGGTTCATCTGAACTGGTCCCTGGCCCAGTGGCCATTGGTCTCAAATGACCTTTGAGGGCAATATGGAATCTTCTTCTTAACCTGTGTCCCTCTCCCCACCTCCTTGTCTCCTTTTTGGGTTCACTGATCACTGCAAGAAGGATGTGGAGTAGAGCTGAGATAAGCACTGCTGGAGGCTTGCTTATCTAATCACTTTTCTGCTCCTTTGCTATTGTTCAGATTGTGCTGAAAATGAGGAACCCGAGGTCAGAGAAGTTAAGTGAGTTGTCAAGATTACTGGGTAGGGAGGACCAAAGTTATGATCATGGCCCCAACTATTTAATTTTACTGCCTCTTAATGAAACAGCAAATCAATAAAAACAGTGGTTCACCACCTGTCAGGTTGTCATACTGGCTGGCACATTGCTATGATGCTGAAATCTATGCCACCATGCAAGCAAGATAACCTATGGTAAACAAATATCAACAGAACTTTTGCACTAATACGATTAGGATTAAAAATCTGGCAATCTAATTCCCAAAAATTAGTCAACGAAAACCTTATGGGTCACAAGAGAATATCGTTCAATCTCATGTTAGTGAGATGGTGCAGGATGTTTTGTTCTATTATACATTGTCATGGATTGAATTCTGTCTGTCCCAAAATATGTGCAAATTAGAATAGATCATGATTCTAAGTATTATATAATTATCCTCATTTTTGTGGTCTGATGTGATTATCTTGTGTATTGTACATTCTAATATTTCTGACGGCCTTGGTGGTGTAGTGGATTACATATTGCGTTGCTAAATTTGAAATACAAGGTTGGCAGTTAAAACTCACCAGCTGCTCCTCAGAAATCCTATGTAGGGTTGCTGTGTGTTAGAACCAACTTGATGGCACTTAACAACAACTGGAATATCAATAGTTTTAACCCACTAGCAACTCCTTAGGAGAAAGATAAGGCTTTATGCCCCCATAAAGATTTGCAATCCACAAAATTAGCTTGTATCTTAAATCAATCTCATTTGAGATATAAAAGAAATTAAACAAGTAAGTAAAGATCAGAGATATCTCTTACAACATAACAGGAAGATCCAGGATCAGAGAATATTTTTTGGACCCAGGATGCACTAATGGTGACAAGAGCATTCCCCGAGAACTGACAGCTGGTTCCCTGATTTGGGACTTCTAGCCTCCTTAACTGTGAAAGCATAAATGTCTATTGTTAAAGCTATCCACCTGTGGTATATCAGTTATAGTAGCACTGGTTAACTAAGATATAACACCTACTCCTCACTCGTCTACTATCTCATTATCTGACATTTCACATTTACAATAGTGAAAAACTTACTTTTCACCTCATTTGCACATTAATGACATACATCTGGCAGTAATGCATACTGGGGTGCTGGGCAAGAATAATGCTGATGGTTAAATGATGAGATGGTTAAAGTTATGTGCCAAATTGGCTGGGCCATGATTCTCAGTGATCATACATAATGATGCAATTTGGCAGTTATAGAATAAAACAGTCATCTTCCATTTTGTGACCTGATATGGTCATCTTCCAATTTTGCATCACACCATTTTCACATAACAACCTGGTCTTTGGAATCTAATCATGTTGATATACATGTCAATCCCTGTGGTCAATCTTAATGAGAATCAATCTGGTTAGGTGAAAAAAACCAAAAATTAGCATGATGGAAAAATGGAGAATGCCTGATTTATTACATAATGCCCAAATTACACCATTACATGAGTACCAAATTACATCATTCTGTAAGTGCTAAGTTACATCACACATAACTGCCAAACCACAAGAAACCATGGCCCAGTCATGTAGACACATAAACCTTACTATCATAACCAGCATTACTTTTATCTTGTACCTCAGAAGCCATTACTGCCAAATGTTTGTCCTTAATGCACAAGACAGTGAGATAGTAGATTTTTCACTTTTTTTCTAAATGCAAAATGTTAGATAATGAGATAGTTCATAAGTGAAAACAAAGTATAATGCTTAATTACTCAGAGGCTTGAGGTGATTAAGCAAGAAAATACAGGTTGAAGCTCAGTGGCTTCAGCATAGTTAGGTCATTCTTATGTTTGGTAGGTGCTGTTGACTCAGTTGTGATTCGCAGTGACCATATGTCCAACAGAGGGAAGCACTGTCCAATCCTGTGCCATCCTCCCAATGGTTGCTAAGTTTGAGCCCATTGTTGTAGTTACTTTGTCAGTCCATCTCATTGAGAGTCTCCTTTTTTTCACTGGCCATGTAAATCAGCATGATATTCTATGATACTCTTCTCCAGGAACTGGTTCTATCTGATAACTGTTTTCCCCTCGTGTCCAAAGTATGTGAGATGAACTTTCATGATCCTCACATCTAAGGAACATTGTGGCTGTATTTCTTCTAACACACATTTGTTTGTTCCTCTAGAAATCCATGGTATATTCTATCTTCTTCTCCAGCACCAGAATTCAAAGGCATCAATTATTCTTGTTATTTATTACCAGCTCTCCTATGCATGTGAAACAATTGAAAGAATCATGGCTTTGGCAAGGCCAATGTTAGTCTTCAAATTGACATCTTTATTTATTTATTTTAACATTTTGAAGAGATCATTCACAGTAAATTTGCCCAGTGCCATAGTCCTTTGATTTCTTGATTGATACTTCCATGGACATTGATTGTGTAGCTAAGTAAAATTAAATCCTTGACAACTTTGATATTTTCATCATTTATCTTACTGTTGCTTTTTGATCTAGTTGTGAGAATTTTTGTTTTCTTTATGTTGAGATGTAATCTACAATCTGTAGGTTGTAGATTTCAATAACCATAAAATTTTTCTTCAAGTCTGCTTCATTTTAAGCAAACAAGGTTATATTTCCAATTGCAGCTTGTTAGTGATCTTTCCTTTAATCCTGATGCTACATTCTTCATATAATCCAGTTTACCAGATTATTTGATCTGCATATAGATTGAATAAGTATGGTGAAAATAAAGTATTGTAATGAAATGTGCAGAGACATGTAGTTAGAAAACTAAAAGGGAAGAACATGCTCTTTCAAACTGAAAGAGCGCAATAAAAAAACTCAAGTCTCAGGTTGCAATATTGAAGGATTCTAGGGACAAAATTCCACCACTTGTCTGTAAATTTATAGTACTCTGGTGGCTTGTGTGCTGTTGTGATGCTGGGAGGTATACCAATAGTATTATAAATATTAGAAGGAGCACCCAGGGTGGACTGGCATCAGCAGAGCTTCCAGATTAAGATAGATATAGAAAGCAAAATGGACTATTCCTGGATGTTTAGCTCCTATAAAGCTTATGAATAACAACAGAACATTGTAAGATATACTGTGAAAAATGAAAATCTTATGAATAGGACCAGAATATTGTCAGATATAATGCCAGAAAATGAGCCCTTAAGGTTGGAAGGCACTGAAAATAGTACTGAGGAAGAGCTAAGTTCTCAAAGTAGAGTTGACCATGATGACATGAATGGAGTACCGTTTGCTGCTGGGGCGCAACTCAAAATGAGGAAAAGCAGTTGCAAACATCCATTAATAATCAGAACACAGAATGTACCAGGTATGAATCTAGGAAACATGGAAGTATAAAAAAAGGAAAAGGAACACATAAAGATCAATATTCTAGACATTAGTGAGCTGAAATTGACTCATACTGGCCATTTTTATGAAAATCATATGGTCTATGACAGGAATGACAAATTCAAAAGGAATAGTATAGTATTCATCACTAAAAAGAGCATTGCAACATCTAGCATAAAGTTCAATGCTATCTGTGATAGGATAATATTCACAGGTGTACAAAGAACAGTTATTACCACTGTTATTCAAATTTATGCACCAACACTGAAGCAAGTGATGATGAGGCTGAAGAATTCTACCAAATTTTACCAATTTGATCACTCTGAAAATGATCAAACATGCAATTAAGATGTATGATAACTGTTGGTGATTGGAATGCAAAGGTTGGAAACAATGAGAAAGGGCAGTAGTTGGAAAATAGAAATTATACTGGACATCACATGATAGAATTTTACAAGACCAATTACTTACTCTTTGTAAATACCTTTTATAAACAACATGAAAAGTGATTATACACATAAACCTCACCAGGTGGAATATACATGAATCAAATTGAATACATGTGTGGTTTTGAGAGTGTGGAAAAGGCCAATAATATCTGTCAAATCAAGGCTAGGGGCAGACTGTAGAATAGGTGATCAATTACTCATATGGAAGTTCAGGTTGAAGGGGAAGAAAATGACATTGAGAATATCCAACCTGAATTTCAAGACCATCTCAAGAACAGATTTAATGCATCAGACTCAAATGACCTAAGACCAGAAGATTTATGAGATGATATCAAGGACACCATACAGGAAGAAAGTAAAAGGTAATCAAAAAGACAGGAAAGAAAGAAAACACCAAAATGGATGTCAACGAGACTTTGAAACTTACTATCTAGTATATAGAAGCTAAAGCAAATGACAGAAATGAAGAAGTAAAAAAGCTGAGTCAGAACCTACTCAATGGCACCTCACAACAATAACATTGGCAATATTTAAGGATTCTCTATGTGCCACTGTAGGATAATCCCTGGACCACAAGGCCAGACTGAACCACAAGATTGGCAGTTCAAAGTGACCAGCCATACTTCAGCAACACTGTCACAGGGTCACTGTGAGTTGGAACCG
>NW_006408628.1:7038502-7045745 GCF_000296735.1 Chrysochloris asiatica
TTTTAAATTGGATTATTTGTCTTTTTTGTTGAGGTCTTGGAGGTGTTGAAGTGTTCTAACATTTTAAAGAGTAGTCCCTTGTCTGATATGCCATTGTCGAAAAATTTTTCCTGGTATGTGGAAAAGAAGCAGTATAATGTTATAGTTAAGAAGTTAGGAGTCAGTATCAGAAACTCAAGTTGTATTTTTTGCTTGTGTGTTTTAATTTTGATATGTGTGTATATTTGGGTGTCTTTGTATTTTTTTTTTTTTTTTTTTCTTGTAACCTTGAGTAAATTGATTAATGTTAAAAAAAAACTATAAACTGACAACACCAGTTTGGCTCTTAGTTGGTTTTCAAGCTCTTTTGTTACAGCTTTTTCCTAATGTATCTCTATGTTTTCTGGGCATTTTCTAAAGCTTTCTGATGTAACCAGAATCTTTAACTCCCTATCTCTTTTTTCACATCTCTGCCCACCTCTAATCAACCTACCCAAGCATTAGAATTTAAACTTACCATGAGAAACTCATTGTTTTCTCTTTGTGCTGATATTATTTTATCTAGTACAGCACTTATGTCATCCTAACATAATGGATATGCACATGTCTGCCCTGTTAGATTCAAAAATTTTTGAAGACAAATCCATGTCTTGTTTATATTTCTAAACCTAATATAGTCCCTATCACATAAGAGACATTAACACAAGTATTAAATAAAAAGTAAGGGAACATGGGATGAATCACAGAAGTTTAAAAGCACATATACTTTTAAGAGATGACTCTCAAAGATGTTACCCTTATATTGAAGTGTCCTTTTAATGTGTGTCTCTTTCCTACACTAGACTGTTAGCAATTTTAATAATAAAGAATGAGTCGTTCATCTTTATAGTCCTAAGGTTTAGGATCCTATCTGGTACATAATAGATATTTAGTATATGTTGGTCAGTCATTGAAATCAGTAATTGAAAATTCTACAGAGTACCTTTCTACTCCAGCACACACGGGATTGCCATGAGTCAGAATCAAGTCTAAGGCAACTCATTTTACTATGTTTGTTTTTACATGATTCCTGATGTGGCAATGTAGGATCAGCACTGGACTGTGAACCACAAGGTCAGAAGTTCAAACCTACTAGCAGCTCCTCAGAAAGCCTAGACAGGGTAGCTATGAGCCAGAACCAACGGGACAACACTTAACAATAACAGCAACAAGGCAGAGGAGTCCTTGTGTGGCATTGTAGGACAAGCACTGGACTGCTAACCACAAGATAAGCAGTTCAAACTCATCAGCTGCCCCTCCGAAGCCCCATATGGGTTTCTATGAGTCAGAACTGATGATGTCACTTAACAACACTTAACAACAAGAATGCAAAAGCAGATAAAGACCCCTAGGCCTAGGCTTGGGGCAAGAAACCTGATGGTTTAGAGTCTAAATTTGGATTTTTAGCTGGAGTTGATTTGGATTCTTAGTTGGTTCACCCTCAGTGAGCAGTAAGGGATAATTATTGAGCTAAAGGGATCTTCTAAGAACAAAACTACTCAGGACAAAATGAAAATTCTCAGGCCATAAACTTTTACAAATCAACCATCCTTTGATTGACCACAATCATTTCTTTATTACACAACTGACAATGCCCCCCTCTCTTGTCGGGGGTCCTGATATGAATAAATGGCTGTGTTATTTTATCCCATGTACCAGTCAGGTCCCCAATAAGAAACATATGGAGCATTCAAAGAAGAGTTTAACAAAGAGACTATTTACAAGGGTGTGGTTAGGGTTGAAGAAAATCAAAAAGGATTGGTGAATCTCCCAAGACCAGGAACAGCAGGAATCTGTTACCACTCCAAGGCATGAAGAAACAGGAGTAAAAAGCAATTAACAGAGTTTAGAGAGAGCTGTAACTGTGGCTATAGGAAACATCTGCCTGTGGAGCTTTGGCCTTTGATAGAGGAACATAGTGCACTACTAAATTGCAGCCTGGCAAGGAGAGAGACGAGGGAGTAAGTATCCCAAACTAATTCTTTCCTTGTCCTCTAAACTCCACTTGGGGCTTCTCATTGCCCAAACCCAACCAGAAGCCAGATTCACTCTCTCAGTTCACTCTCTCAGGCACAGAGCATCTTTACCTTCTCAGGGTAAAAAGTGGATCTGGATGAGATAAACAGAGAGTATTCAGACTATACATTTCTCACAGGAGAAAAAGGAGACTTTCTGCTCCCACAAAGACTTAAAGTCCCAGAAACCACAAAACAGGATCACTATGAGTCAGAAGGAGTCCTGGTGTGGCACTATGGGGTAATGCACTGGATTGCAAAGTCAGTTTGAACTGCAAGGTTGCAAGTTTCCCAGCTGCTCCTCGGAAACCATATACAGGATCACTATGGGTTGGAACTCAGTCGACAGCACTTCAACAGCAGCAATGAATCAGAAGGACATTTAACCACATCAACAACATACATTTCTTAGGTCACGTCCATCTTGAAATGACACAAATAAATCATTGTCTTCCTTTCCCACTAATATTTTGCTCTCATTTTCCCTCCACACTTTATGCTAAATTTCCTGACTGCACTTTATTTTCATTCACTCCTCAACTATCTGTCTTTACAACCCCTTGAAATTTCTCTCATGGAAGATACTGATTTTCTGCTTAATTATAAAATCCAATCTAAACCTTTTAATCCTTACTAACATAGTTGAGTTAACTTTCCCCTCAAACCTTCTCTCATGTGACCATTTTCTTTCAGTTCCACTCTTAAGGGACTGCAATGGTAGCATGGAGGAAGGGCAGCTATCCTTGAGAAGCAGTGCCATGTAAGATGAGACGGCTACACGGAAGTAAGGCCCACTATGGCAGAGGTGTGGCAGGAGTGAGGATGGAAAACATGTCCCAGCAGGAAGAAGAGCCAGCACATGTGATGGCCACTACTTCTTGTTTTGCCATCAGTTGATCATCATAAACCAAAACCCAACCTGTTATCTTTGAGTTGATTCTGACTCATAGTGAACCTATAAGAAAACCAGCAGAACTGGCCCCTTAGGGTCTCCAAGGCTGTAAATCTTTACAGAAACAGACTGTCACATCTTTCTCCCACATAGCTGTTGGTGGATTCAAACAGTCAACCTTTTGGTTAGCAGCCAAATGTTTAACCATTTTACCACCAGGTATTCTAACTCTAAAAAAATCACCCTACAGATTGGAGAAGCTGAAGTGATCTGGAAGGAATATAATTTTTGTATAGAAACTTTGGCAGAAGTATCTGTTTAAAATTGCATACATCTTGGTCTTTGATCAACATTGTTTCTTTGGTGTGATCTCTTCACCCAGAACCCTTTCTCTTGGAACCCCCATTTGCAGCAATGGGTTATATCAGGTGACAGTGCTCCATCCCCAAGAACAGCATAACTGCAAAACCCCATGCAGAGATAGGCTGACAAACATTCTTGCAGTTTCAAGCCCATGTTGCCCTTTCATTCCTCTGGCATGAGAGGGAGGCAAGAAATGAAAAGTAGGGTGGAAGAGGAAGAGGTGCTGAAGACCAAGCAAGCAGGTGGAATTCATTCTCTTTTTTTCCCAAATTAAAGAGATGTATTCTCTGCCAGAGCTTCTGGGCCCTAATACCACAATAAGCCAAACAACAGCATTCATCTCTTTGTAATAGGGAATCACCTCCCTGCTTGGAACACAGACAGTTGCAATTGAGAGACCCAGTGGAAAAAGCTGGGTGTGGTTCAGCAGACCCATACAGGCCTTTGCTTCTAGATCCTCTTGCATTCCCTCCCCTGGAGTGCTTGACAAATATGCAAGGCTAAGAGGCTATCCAAGGAATGCAGCCTTCTCAGCCATTCACTGCCAAGGCTCAAAAACCACCAGGGCAGGAAGAGCAGACAGAGAGCTGGGTAGGATCTGTCTCCGGTGAGGTTTGGAAACAGGAGATATCCCTAAGTGGGCAGGCAGAATTGATGTGGTCTGGCCTAGGGGCAAGGGAATGGACAAAATGACCTTTGCAGCTCTCCACCAGACCAGTAGGTCTTTGAAAAGAGAAGTTTGATTCATTCTCAGACTGTACCCAAATGACTCTGAAATATTCCTAGACAGTTGCCAGGAGAGGCAATGGTGGGTTAAACAAAGACCCAGAAGCCAAGATTCTGAGTTTCCAAACCATTTATTTCCTTTAGGTGGTGTGCTTTTCTTTATATCTGCCTTGTTTATTCCCCTGCTTGTTAAACTATAAGACCCTTGAGGGCATAGGCCTCTTTCCTTTCTTCCCTATTCAACCAAGTTGTGTTAAGCTGCCTTACAAAAAAGTTCCTAATTGACCCAAGCTCATTTCTCTGAGTCTCAACTTGCCAGCCATTGGTTATAGAGAGAATGAGTAGGCTCAGGGGTGTCAAGAATGAGGAGGAGGAATAAATCTGGAATCATGATGATTACTCATTCATGTTCTTCCAATTTACACTCTACTCTGGTTGCTAAAGAGAAAGAGAATTAGTTTTTAAAAAATAGAGAGACAGGTTGCCCTCCTAGGCCCAGAAAAGTGAATTTCTCACCTAGTGAAAAATTCCAAACATGAACGTTAAATGGGGACTCAGAATATGATACCTACCCATATCTGGTCATTATTCAGGTGTCTGTGAAGGACAGATACGTTAGAAGGGTGGCTAGAATTAGTCAGGGTAATTCAGAGAAAACGAGTCAGGAAAGTCTTCCAACCAAAAGAGGTTTTAAGTAAAGATGTGTGAACCAAATAAAATGAGGTAGGTATAATTCAGTGATGATGGGCAGGGGATGGTGTCTAAGTCATGCAGCCACTACTTGTGTATTATTTTATCTTACTATGGCACCTTACATGTTGCTAGGATGCTGGAAGCTATGCTACCAATATTTGGAATACCAGTAGGATTATCCAAGGCGGATAGGTTTCAGCAGTCTTCCAAACTGAGACAAGCTAGGAAGAAAAGTCCAATGATCTACTTCAAAAATTTGTTGTTACTGTTATGTGCCATAGAATCAGTCGGACTCATAATGACCCTATATAGGGTTTCTTAGACTGTAAATTTTTATGATTTAAGAGAAAAAAAAAATAGTCTTATCTTTTCTTCTGTGGAGTTGCTGGTGGATTAGAACTACAGACCTTGCAGTTACTAGCCCAACACACAATCCACTACACCACAGCAGGACTCCAAAAATAAGCCAATGAATATTCTACAGAATACAACAGCATATTGTCTAATATAGGGCTAGAAGACCCCATATGCTGGAGGGCACTCAAATGTACAGTGGTTATGAAAATGAATTCAAGCATACGAACACTCATGAAGTTGGCATACGACCAGGAAACCTTTCATTCTGTTCTACAGGGATCACCAAAAGACAAAGCCAATTGAACAGCAACAATCAGCAGCAATAGAGCATGCAGATAAGGACCAGGAAGCATTAGGGAGAGCCTCCAAAAGTATGAGGAACTGGATTAAACTGGGAAACTAAGATGACAAGGAAAGGGGAGGATACAGTAGCCTTGAAAGTTCAAACTGAGGAGCTTGACCTTAATACAAAAGGAAATTGGAAGCCATGTTGGAAAACCACCCAATGTCTGTGGAAGTAGGTGTGAAGCTGAGGTCTCTTTAGTCTCTCAAGGAGAATCATAGGATTTGGCTAATGGCAAGGGTTTCTAGTACAGGCATATGAAAAGGAGAAGGAGAAAGGCTTTTTCAGAGGAGTTTAGGAATTAGGCTGAGGTGGGATTAGACTGGTTACAAGTCGGGCTGCTAACCCCAAGGCCAGCAGTTCAAAACTACCAGCTTTTCTGCATGAGAAAGATGAGGTTTTCTGCTCCTGTAAAGATGTACAGCCTCAGAAACCCTGTACATGGTCGCTATGAGTCAGAACTGACTCAGCAGCACTGAATAACAGCAATACTGGTGTGGCATGGCAGGATAATGAGTGGACTGCAAGGTCAGTTTGAGCAGCAATGTTGGCGGTTCAAACCTACCAGCCATTACTCGGAAACCCTCTACAGGGTCTCTATGAGTTGGAACTGACTCTATGGCACTTAACAACAACAACAATCCTGGTGTGGCACTGTAGGATAAGCACTAGACTGCAAAGTCTGTCTTAACCTCAGGTGGTGGTTCAAACCTACCAGCTGTTCCTCACAAACCCTAGACAGTTTGGCTATGAATAGGAACCAACTCAATGGCACTTAACAACAAAACAATCAAGTCTTTAAGGGAACTTCCATCCCCCATACTTGAAAAACAATGAAAAAGTCACTCTTGGGATTGGGATGTATACAAAGGGGCTTGGTTTAAAGCTTGTGGCTCATTCACTGCTACATCAAGTCTGAGAGGAAGAACCCTGGGAAGAATGGCAATAGGGAAAAGCCACTTCCTGAGTGTCCTTTACTGCACCTGCATCAAAGACAAAAGAGGTTCCCTTAGGGTTTTATGGCTATCCCCTACAACCACAGCACAAACAACCCATGTTAGAGAATGCTCATTTCAAAAGTCTACCTTTTGTGGATGGACTTTGTGAATGTACTAAATGCCGTCGAATTATATACTTTAAAATTGTTGAATAGTGAATTTTATACTTTAAAATTGTTGAATAGTGAATTTTATCTCATGTAAATTATACCTCAATTCAAAAAAAAAAAATTTATTGGGGAAAAAAATAAGTCTACCTTCTTCAATTCACTTTAGTTCCATAAATAATATTTGAACATCTATTTCAAACCAGGTACAATTTTTGCTGCTGGGAAATAAAATGATGGATATTCCTGCTTACATTTTAATTAAGACAGAGAGAAAGAAAACATATAGATCATTTCAAATGGTGCTACATACATTAAAGAACATAAGACAATGGGGCAGAGAAGGGAAGAAAGTTAACAAATGCAGTAAGGAGTGATAAGCAGTCTAGGGTGGCAAACAAAGGTCTCCAAAGAAATGATGGGATTCCTAAATGATGTAAACAGTTAACATACTCTGCTGTTATTGTAAGATTGGATGTTGGAGGAACCTTAGAAGAAAAGTTTGGTGATTCCTTCCTAGAAATTAGCCATTGAAAACCCTATGGAGTACAATTCTACTATGATCCATAGGGTCACTAAGAGTCAGAGTTGATGCAATGGCAAATGGCTAAGATGAGTTCACATTTATTCTTCAAAGGAAGAGCCTGAAGAAGAGTGGTTCAGGCAGAGGGAACAGAATGTTCAAAGATCCAACTGGTTGTTGTTGTTGTTGTTGTTAAGTGCCGTCGAGT
>NW_006408628.1:7045845-7047454 GCF_000296735.1 Chrysochloris asiatica
TAGTACTGAAGGAAGAAATCTAAGGTGCACTGAGGCACTGGTGGAAAACAAGGCTCCAGGAATTGATGGACTACAAATTGAAATATTTCAACAAACTAATGTAGGGCTGAGATGCTCCCTCATATATGTTAAGAGATTTGGAAGTCCAAATTTCAATCAGCTGGAAGAGATCCATATTTGTGCCCATTCCAATGAAAGGTGACTCAACAGAACGTGAAACTTAG
The DNA here is from genome assembly GCF_000296735.1 of Chrysochloris asiatica. Lineage (NCBI taxonomy): Eukaryota > Metazoa > Chordata > Mammalia > Afrosoricida > Chrysochloridae > Chrysochloris > Chrysochloris asiatica. The sequence continues at coordinate 7,046,070 of NW_006408628.1, forward strand.
ACAATATTGTTAATATCAGAGGCAAGTAACATTTTTCTGAAGATAATTAAACAAAAAACAAAACAAAACAAAAACTGTTGCAGCAATACATCAACAGGGGACTCCGAGAAATCCAAGCTGGATTTAAAAGAGAACATAGAATGAGGGATATCATTGCTTATGTCAAATGGAACTTGCCTGAAAGTAGAAAATGACAGAAAGATGTTTATTTGTACTTCATTGATTATGCAAAGGCATTTGACTGTGTAGGTCATAACAAACTATGAATAACATTGCAAAGATGCATATTACAAAATATTTAATTGTGATCATGAGGAATTAAAGGCAGTTGTTCAAACAGAACAAAGGTATACTGAATGGTTTAATATCAAAAAAGGTGTGCACCAGGGTCACAACCTTTCACAGTATACATATTAAATCTGCATGCTGAGCAAATAATCCAAGAAACTGTGTTATATGAAGAACAGTTTGGCATCAGGATTGGAAGAAGATTCATTAACGTAATTTGTAGATGGCTCATCCTTTCTTACTGGAGACAAAGAAGACTGGAAATACTGATAAAGATCAAAGACTACAAACTTCAGTATGGATTGCGTCTCAAACTTAAGAAAATGAAAATCCTCACAAATGGGCCAATAAATAGCATAAAGATAAACAGAAATAAGATTGAAATTATCAAAGGCTTCATTTTGCCTGGATCCACAATCAATGTTTATAGAAGCAGCAGTCAGGAAATCAGATGACATATTGCATTAGGCAAATCTGCTGCAAAAGACCTCTTTAAAGTATTAAAGAGCAAAGATATTTCTTTGAGGACTAAACTGCCCTGATCAAAACCATGGTATTTTCAATCACTTCATATGCATATGAAAGTTGCATAATGAATAAGGAAGACCAGAGAAGAATCTCCATTTCAATTAAGTTGTTGTCAAAGAATACTGAAAGTACCATGGATTGCCACCACCAGTCTGTCAGTTTATCAAGTTGTGGTAGCTAGTGTGTTGCTGTGAGAGTGATAGTGGAAGATATGCCACTGATATATTAAGTACCAGTAGTGTCACCCATGGTGGAAAGATTTCAGTGGAGCTTCCAGACTAAGACAAACTAGAAAGGAGAGGTGGACCACTTCTGAATGGTTAGCTGCTTAAAACTTTATGAGAAGCAGCAGAGGACTGTCAGATATAGTGGCAAAAGATAAGTCCCTCAGGTTGGAAGAAATACAAATTTCCACTAGGGAAATTTGCCTCCTCAAAGTATTTGTTGTTGTTAACTACCATCAAGTTTGTTCTGACTCATAGTGACCCTGTAGGGTATCCAAGGAGTGACTGGTGAGTTTGAACCACTGACCTTGTGATTCAAACCAACATTGAGGTGAGATGCTTTAT
>NW_006408628.1:7055708-7084042 GCF_000296735.1 Chrysochloris asiatica
TTACGGGAGCAGAAAGCCTCATCTTTCTCCCGCGGAGCGGCTGGTAGTTTCGAACCGCTGACCTTAAGGTTCGCAGTCCGATTTGTAACCACTACGCTACCAAAGCTCCAACTGGTAGTGACTTAAAAATAATAATGATAATAAGTAAGATGTTTAGATACTGCTGTTTGATGTTCAAAGAGTCAGACTAAGATATCACACATACACATTGAAACATAGTTGAGAAAAGTAAAGTCTTGCATTTTTAAGTGGGACTTATCAGAAGTCAAAATTAAGAGAGAAAGACAAAGAGAAATGGGCAGCTGGTAAGCAGCATGTCTCCTGTGTCTGCAACTTTGATACTTAATTAGGTTGTGTTCATGGAGCTGTTAAATAGTGTGGCTACTAAGCTCATACCTGAATGTTGCTCTCTAGACGGATGTCTAAGGCCTTGAGCAAAACTCTAATCTGTCTCCAAAAAAGGAACTTAGAGGAGCAGAGAGATAAAACATGGTGAGTAATGCCTGCGGCTCCCTATGCACCATATTGATGAAGGATGTTCAAGCTTTCAGTGTATGTCTTTCATAAGATTGTCTGAACCTTAAGACATGCAACTATGGTTAGTGTGTGTTCAGTCACCATAGCAGGTGGGAGATCAGGTATTCACTTCACAACCTTAACCTTGGTATCATTTTAGAAGATTAAGTCAAAGAGATAGAAAGATGTTGATGGATTTCCAAGATATCCATACTTCAGACCTGGCTATACCACCGATTCTCCATGTTGCTTTTCCTCTCTGGGCTTTAGTAGTTTCCTTGTTTGTAAAATTAGGATCAGATGTTCATTTCTAAGGGCTTTCTAGTTCTGACAGTCTCATAAAATGTGGAATGTCTATAATTAGAGGAAATGATTTTATGAACTATATCATTGTTGTTGTTGTTGTGAAGTGCCATTGAATCAAACCCTATTCACGGTGACCCTATATAGAGTTTCTGAAGAGTCATTGATGGGTTTGAAACATAGACCTTGAGATTAGCAGTCCAATGCTTATCTTACATTGCCACACTAAGACTCTAAATTATATCTTATTGTTGTCGTTGTTAAGTGGCTTCAAGTTGGTTCTGACTCATAGTGACCCTAGGGAGAATCCATCCATTGTGTACCAGGGACACCAAGGAGCGGCTGATGAGTTTGAACCACCGACCTTGTGGTTCAAACTGACCTTGCAGTCCAGTGCAGTAACCCACAGTGCCACATCAGGACTCCTATATCTTAGCATCATCAAAAGTCCCATGTACCAGGGGAATCATGTACATTTGTTAGGAAAGTAGTTAACCAAAAATTTAACTAACAACAGCTTAAGCCAAAAGGGTTTTATTTTTCCTTTATAACAATAAACTGAATCACAATTACGTGGGCTCTATGCTGAGTAGGGAAGAAGTAAAGATATGCCAGAAGTAATTGGTTATCAAATAATGTATTTGGAATTGGGGGAATGTGAAGAGATTAGAAGTGTAGTCCAAGAGCGGAATGAGAGCTAAGGGAAACAAGTGGTGTGCAGTATCGAGATAAAGGGGTTACAATATCAGAAGAACAGTTCCAGGAGATGAAAACACCCTGAGTGTGGCCTTGAGGCAGGGCTGCTGAAGTGCAGTGAAGATAAAGAGGAAAATAGTATGATCCCTCACTGGGCTCTGAAGGAACCCTGATGGAACAATGGTTAGCCCTCAATTGTTAACCAAAAGATTGGAGCTTGGAGTTCATTACGCACTCTGTGGACGAAAGATACGGCAGTCTGATTACAAAAAGATGATAGCTTTGGAATTCCTATGTGCCAGTTCCACGCTGTCCTATAGACTCAGTGGGATGTGTGTGTGTGTGTGTGTGTGTGTGTGTGTGTGTGTTTTACTGTCTTGGAGCCTTTCTCAGCACTCCTTAGAGAACACAAACTTTTAAGTGATCCACTGGCCCCTTTACTTTTTTATTCAATAAATCCTATCCAAAATATTTATAGAGAAGATGTAGAAATTGATTATAGCCATTTCTCATTATTATTATTAGTTGTTGTGGTTGTTGTTATGTTCCGTGATGTCAGTTCCAACTCATAGCGACCCTGTACAGGGTTTCCGAGGCTATAAATCTTTATGGGAGCAGAAAGCCTCATCTTTCTCCCGCGGATCAACTGGTAGTTTCGAACTACTGACCTTGCGGTTCACAACTCGATTCGTAACCACTACGCTACCAGAGCTCCTTGGTAGCAGTTGTTGTGAATTGCGGTTAAGTCGGTTCTGACCCAGAGCGACCCTGTATAGGGTTTCCAAGGAGCAGCTCGTGAGCTTGAACTGCCGACCTTGCAGTTCAAACGGCTTTTGCAGCACATTAACCCACAGCACCACACCAGAACTCCTTTGTTAGCAGTTGTTGTTGTTGTCAAGTGTTGTCGAGTCGATTCTGACCCATAACGACCCTGTATAGGATTTCCAAGGAGCAGCTGATGAGCTTGAACCTCCGACCTTACAGTTCAAATGGCTTTGCAGTCTGGTGCATTAACCCACAGCGTCACACCATACTACTGTTAGCAGTAGCCATGTTTACTATGTGGTGCTGTAGGATAAGAACTAAACTTCAAGTTTGGTTTGAACCACAGGTGAGCAATTTCAAACTCACTAGCCAAGGAGCTCCGGTAGCGTAGTGGTTACAAATCGGGCTGTGAACCTTAAGGTCAGCGGTTCGAAACTACCAGCTGCTCCGTGGGAGAAAGATGAGGCTTTCTACTCCCGTAAAGATTTACACCCTCGGAAACCCTGTTACAGGGTCTCTATGGGTCGGAAGCGACTCGATGGCACTTAACAACAACAAGCCACTCCTTAGAATATCCAGGGTCGTTATGAGTCGGAATCAAGTGGACGTCACTTAACAAGAACAACATGATCTGTATAGTTGCTACACACACCAAATTGGAAACCATTGCTTCTAGGAAAAATTCAGGGTTACATTCTTCCAAGACTCTGGTCACAACATTTTTATCAATCTATCTGTAAATAACCTTGGTTGATGTGAACTTTTGTTTAAAGACATGTAATATATATTGTTGTTGTTGTTGTTGTTAAGTGCAGTCGAGTCGATTCCGACCCATAGCGACCCTGCACAGGGTTTCCGAGGCTGTATATCTTTACGGGAGCAGAAAGCCTCATCTTTCTCCCGCGGAACAACTGGTAGTTTCGAACTACTGACCTTGCGGTTTGCAGCCCAATTCGTAACTACTACGCTACCAGAGCTATATTATTGATTCATTAACTCTGAACTCACGACCTATATAATTATAACTCATGCCTGAACTATAGCTAACGAATGTATTTTCTCCATAAGACACACCACAGCCTTCTTGTGTTTTAGAGCATTAGACAGCACATTAGCGTTTCATTTTGGTGCTAGGTTAAACAGTGAAATCACCAACAACATGCACAAAAATGAGAAAAACTAAATGGGCCACAAAAAGGACACTTGTTTATTGTATGAGAGCAAAAAGAAGGTAGAACATTGCCTTGTTTGAGCTCAGCAGGGAATGTGATAGGTGTGCTAATTTTTCACTGCTCTGTGAATGACCACTTGGCAAATGGTCATGAAACCAAGTATTGGTTTGGGAGTTATAAATCATTTTCAGCAAGTAGACAAATTCACAAATACAGAATGTGCAGATAATAAAGGAGCACAGTCATAAATAACAACCTTCTTTGAATAAAAGGACAACTGGCCAACAGAGGGTAACAATGAAAAGGAAAGGTGGGGGGTAGAGTTGAAGGACTGAGATGTCACTACATTGTGGTTAAGTGCAGGTGAGTTGGTTCTGACTCATACTGACCCTAATAGCAGGAGTGGGGACTGTCCGGCCCACAGACCAGATTGTGTTAAGTGCCATTGAGTCAGTGCTGACCCATAGCAACCCTGTATAGAGGAGCTGGTGAGCCTTGCAGTTCAAACATCTTTGCAGTCTGGCTCATTAACCCACAGCACCACACCAGGACTCACAAAATCATTTGGTCTGGCCCTGCCAAGGCAATCTCACATTGGGGGTGAGTGAATTAAATGTTTGACCAAACATAACAGGCTAATTTTTTTTAAGCTTTTATTGTGAATTGAGTAATTTTTAAGTTGATACTTTTGTATGTCCTGTGAATGATGTTACAAATTTGGGCAGAAAAATGTTTCCCTACCCCTGCTGTATAGGGAAAGTTTCCAGTGAGTGACTAGTGAGTTTAAACAACTGACCTTGAAGTTAGCAATGTTTACCCTATAACACTATACCAGGACTCCATGTTAGGGTAGCTAAATTACGAATGGTCTGTGAGGAGCCAGAAGACTCCATCCCACAATCTGCCAGGGACACCAAACAAGCCAAGTGAGCTGTTTCTTTCCTATTAAGAGTCTTTTTGTACTCCAACAATCAGCCTCATTCTGGTCCTGGGAGGGAGGCTCTTTAACACCTGTTTGTTGTGAAGGACTTAAATGAATATTTCTCCTGTTAACTTCTTTCCTACTTTCTTTCTATTGAAATGTTAACTGGAACCACCAACATTGCTGTTCATATGGCCTTGCAGTCCAGCACCACACCAGGATTGTGTATTCGTTTACTCGTGAATCTTCAATGATAAAGAACCAGACCAGGCATGTAGTAGGTGCCTAATAAATATTTCTTGAAAGCTGAATATGAGCAGTTATGTCAGAAGACATTTATGTGGCACTCCAGTGTTATACACACTAATATCCCTGTCTTCAAAGAATCAATCATTATCCCCAAAGCTAGAAACTGACTCTTTCTTGCCCCAGGTAAGGTTTCTGCCCATCCAAGATTAGGGAGTAAACTCGCTCTCTCTCTTCACAGCCTTAGTATCTTGGACATGCTACCTTGGCCATCTCTTAGAATGTATTCTTGATTTCCCTGGGGGCCCACAGGCTCATAGACCCAACATGCCAGTATCTCAGCATGATGCTTTTCTCTGGAATCTGAAGGAAAGGCACACTTGCCTTCTAAGGGTCAGGAAGGGCTTCAGAGCCTCCCAGAAGCCAGTTTTTGGGTTCTTTCCCAGCCCCCTGCCCTCTGCCACTTGCTCGTGTTTTTTCTACAGATTCTTTGACCAACCGTGACTCATTTGGTGAGGCAGAAAGGGGTCAAGGGGAGGAGGGAACTGGGAGTCCCAGGTCATCAGTGACTGGGCAACTCAGGAAGAAGCAAAGTCCAGGCAAATAATCATTATCATCTCCCCCAACACTCCCGGCCCCCTTTTTCTTCATGGAAACAAAGTGAATTTGAGGTGAAACATCTGTTTTGCTTTGAGCAGACTTCATTTGTCTTTTTATTTTCCTCAGTTTTAACCCTTCCTCTGCATTGGAAAGTTGGCCCATACTCTTTGCTAAATTCATCTTTCTATCAACAATTGAGGCACAGTATCCTTAAAGGATATTATCCAGTTTACATACAATATGGGATGATTTTTTTCCCTCTTTCTCCCTTTGACAACTATATGTCTGTACTGAACTCAGAACATTAAACAATGTCTCACCATTCAGTCATTCAACATTTATGTACTGAGAGCGAAGTGCATACTCAATGATAATCCAGATAGCCCAGTCTCAGAATTTTTGGAGCTTATATTCTAGCATAAGAGGCAAACAACAGAGCAAACCAATAAATTAAGAAGTTACCACAACCTGTGGTGAGAACATAAAGCAATAACTGGTGTGCGGTGAAAAATAATAATAGAGACAGAGTCATATAAAATCGAAAGAGGGTATAGAAGGTCCGGAGAGTCACAGAATATGGAGAAGACATTAGACTTTAAGGATCAGATAAGAGCTTGGTGTTTCTATGAATGATCTGACAAAATTAAAAAAGGAAAGATAAGCAAAAAGCGTTTAGGCCAACATAAGGTAGAGTACCTGTTGCTTAGTGAGGAAGACAGAAGATAGAGTCACAATGAAGTCAGAAGGTCAGGCAGCGGCTGGCACAAGTAAGAAAGTTTAATTTTATTCTGGGTATACTGGAAAACATTGAAGACCTCTGCCTCATTCCCCAATAGCCATTCTCAACCTCCACCTCATGTTTCATCCCAGCAACCAGAGGGCGTTAAGATTATGTTTAATTATTTCATGAATTCTTTGGTTCTCTGCTAGGGCAATAAAAAGAGATGCAGTTCAAATCAGTCCATTTGGCAACCTCTGAGCAACTGGAAAAGTTGGTCAATGGTCAACACTCAGCAAAAATGAGATTTTTGAATTATTATTAGAAGTTTCAATGATCCAGCCTCTCCCTGTCCCCCATGACTGTGAATAATCCCAAATTTGTTATAGGACAATACAGACCTTCTTAGGCCAAAGGAGGCTTGCCAGATACTTTTATACTGAGTGGTTGCAAAAGGCTAACAGCAGCCTAGACCCTTTGAGGTCAAACACAACACCCAGATGTGCAGAGAAAGTGTGGCTTCTTCACGACTCTATTGCTGACACGAGCCTCCCCAGCTACACACATATAGTTGAAGAAGAAAAACTTATATTATTTTCAATTGTTTATTTTCAGTCAAATGCAATAATTCAAATACGCTTTCAGTATTCAGACTCTGACTTTATTACGGCTCCACCCTTTCCATTTCCAATTGGCTCTCTGGGCATACGATGACTTGTTTGTTGAGTCCTCAAAGCAGTGACAAGAGGAGAGGTCTTTGTATCCACATGGTCTCCTGCATCCTTGTTGATCAGTGCTACAGAGTGACTGCATTCATCTCCTCTTTGAACTAAGAACTATATTACCAAATGGCTCTTACCTAGAAATCTGCTGATATTGTCTGTTTAGGGCTTTGGCTGCCTCAACTGAGGCTCTAGTCTCTCTTTCGGTTTTGGTTGCAGCACAGAAGTCTTTTCTGGTGGAGCTGACCCTGCCTAGGTGACGTGGTCACCATGGGCAGTGCCCAAACTGGCTAGAATCTTCTATGGTTCTAGCCCAGTCTATCAGTGCCATAGTCATCACTTCCTACTGCACTCAGTGAGGTTTTTATCCAGCTTCTTGGCCAACTTCATAACCTCACTTGTAGGCAGAAATACCCATTCATGACACGAGAAGCCCGGGTGACTCTGCGAGTTGAGCTGCTGACCACAAGGTCAGTGGTTCAGACCCACCAGTTGGAACCATAGAAGATCCCAGACAGATTTTAACATTGTCCATCGTCATAGTGACTGTCTGAGCCCATAAACATTTACAGTCTCAGAAACCCTATATCAGGTTACTATGCATCAGAATCAACTTGATGCAATGTATTGAGTTCATGACATGTACGAAACCGGGACAGTGTGAGCAAACAAAACCCAGGCCTTTCCTCTCTCAAACTGTTGGACATCATCAATTTTACTTTGATATGGTCATCCCCAGTTCGGTGCATTGCAGGTGAACTACTCAAGGAGACAGGGGAGATGCTTCCCTGCCTTCTGAATACTTTACACTTACCTAGAACCCCTGATGCTCCTTAAACCTTTGCCCACTTTCACCCAACACATACCACCTGCTCAGTGCCTCCCTTCTCCACACCCTCTGTCTCCATTCCATTTTTCATTATTTCTTAAGAGCAAAGATAACTGGACTTTGGGCTGGTTTTGTTTCTATATTGTATATTACCATCTTAGCTATTTATCTAAAAGATAACAATGAATATTTTGCTTCTATTCCTTTTATTATAAATTTTAGCATAAATTTGTGTGATTGTTGTTGTTGTTGTCAGGTGCCATCGAGTTAGTACCAACTCATAGTGACCCTATGCACAACAGGATGAAACACTGCTCTGTCCTGGTCTAACATCACAATTGTTGCCACGCTTGAACCCATTGATACTGCCACTTTGCCAATCTATCTCACTGGGGTCTTAACCTCTTTTTCTCTGACCCTCCACCTTACCAAACATGATATGGCTCTCCAGTGATTGGACCCTCCTGACAATATGTCCAAAGTATGAGCGATGAAGTCTGGCCATCCTGGCCTCCAAGGAACACTCTGGCTGCACTTCTTCCAACACAGATCTGTTTATTCCTTTGGCTGCCATGGTACTTTCAATTTCTCCTCCAACACCATAACTTAAATGCATCAATTCTTCTACAAGCTTCCTTATTTACTGTCCAGCTTTTGCATGCATATGAAGTTATTGAAAATACCATGGCTTGGGTTAGTTGCACCTTAGTCCTCAAGCCGACATCTTTGCTCTTCAACACTTTAAAAAGGTCTTGTGAAGTATATTTGCCTAATGCAACATGTCTTTTGATTTCTTGGCTGCTGCTTCCATGAGTGTTGATGGTTGATCCAAGAAAAATGAAGTTTTTGAAAACTTCAATCTTTTCTCCATTGATAAGAGTGTTGCTTATTGGTCCAGTGGTGAGGATTTTTGCTTTCTTTGCAATGAGATAGAATCCATAGTGAAGTTTGCAGTCTTTGATCTTCATCAGTAAATTTTTAAGTTATCTTCACTTTCAGCAAGCAAGGTTGTAGCATTTGCATTTGTCTTCATATAACCCACATTCATATAACCCACATTTTTCTTCATAGAACCCAGCTTCTTAGATTATTTGCTCAGCATACAGGTTGAATAAGTACAGTGAAATAATACAACCCTGTTGCACCTTTTCCGATTTTAAATCATTCTGTATTCCCATGTTCTGTTCAAACAACTGCCTCTTGGTCTATGTACAGATTCCTCATGAGCACAATTAAGTGTCCTGGAATACTCATATTTCACAATGTTGTCCTAGTTTGTCATGATCCACACAATCGAAGGCCTTTGCATAGTAAATAAAGTACAGGTAAACACCTTTCTGGTATTCTCTGCTTTCATCCAAGATCCATCAGACATCAGCCATGATATCCCTCACTCTATGGCCTCTTCTGAATTCAGCTTGAACTTATGGAAGTCAATGTATGGTTGTAGCCATTTCTGTATCACTTTTAGTAAAACTTTACTTGCATGGACTGTCTAAGATATTGTCCGATGATTACCACATTCCATTGGGTCACCTCTCTTTGGAATGGGCACAAATATGGATCCTTTCCTATCCAGTTGGCTGGATAGTTGTCTTCCAAACTTCTTGCCATAGATAAGTGAGTGCCTCCAGTACCACCTCACTTTCTTGAAAGATTTCTATTTGTATTCCATCAATTCCCAGTGCCTTGTTCTTTGCCAATGCCTTCAATGCAAACCTTGGACTTCTTCCTTCAGTGTCATTGGCTCGTTGCCATATGCTACCTCTTGAAATGGTTGAACATCAACCATTTCTTTTTGTTACAGTGACTCTGTGTATTTCTTCCATCTTCTTTTTATAATTTCTGCATCAATTTTGAGTGATTAATGGAGTCTAAAAGAAGCATTTGTTTGATCTTGATCCTAAAAATATTTTCTTCTAAGTGTCAACATGTAATGTCTTTCTCTGTTGGTCCAAACACACTATCAGGAATGGAATAAAAAACATTTGTAAAACACTGCTTATTAGTTCTCAGTATTCATATACCACTGAAAAAGTAAATATTTTCAAAAAAATTAGGTTACAAGATGACATGTAAATGCTATAAACTTATAAATTTCAAAATAATAGTAGACATGTCAAATACTAGAAGATGGATAAGGGTCAAAGAAAAGGTGGAAGGAAATGATTGGGTACCAGACCGATCTTAACTACTAGAGAAACCCAGACACTTTCTAATGTTTTTCAAAGATAAAACAAAAGTTTTCATAGATTGTTTACAAAATAAGTATACTTAATGACAGGGTAATAAGGATGAGTTAAATTTCTCATGTACAATAGTATTGATATTGTTGTTGTTGTTGTTAAGTGCCATTGAGTCAGTTCCAAAACAATAAAACACTCTTAGAGACAAGGTATGTAAGTCAAAGAAGGATGAAAATTGTAGAAAGCAGTCAATATTTAGTCATCTGGATGAAAAGATGAAAATTTCCACCCTAATCCACTCCCATGAACATAAACAACCACAACCATGAACTATTGGTTGGGAATTGGGGTCAGGGGAACAGAGAGATCTTAGAAAGGTGATCCCAGATATCTAGAGGAGCAAAACTTGGCAGGATCTCAATTCTGTAGCCTGGAATTTCCCAAGGAACTTGGGCTCATGGGCAACATTGTTCCCAGAATTTAATCTTAGGTAGGAGAATCAGAAGTAGTTCAGACAAGCCACATCAGGGCTTAAAGAAAGGGCATTTAAGGGTGAGAAGACAGAAAAAACAAAGGCATAAAGAAAGGAGAACATCAAAATCAAAGAGTCGAATAGCAATGCAAACATAACTAAAATCCCATTATTCATTTTAATTTATATAATAAGAATTGGTCTTTTTTTTTTTTTTTTCTTTTTCCTGCCTTCAAATCCCTGAGGAATAAGACATCCTCCTATCAGCAAAGGAGTCTCATTGTGTTGGGGATTCTGGGGATTCTTAATAAAAGGAGAGAGGACAATTGTGAAGCTGTGGGAAGGATGAAGAAAATCAAAGGAAACTTCAAAAGTTCATGGAAAGATGGAATGAAAAGATAATTTTTTTCATGAATTTTCAGAGGTCCCACATGTAATATGAAATCTCCTCAGATGACTGAGTTACTTTTCCCCATGCTTATAGTCACTGCTCTACAATGAGCAATCCTACGTGCTGCTAAAATGTCTCTGAACATTTCTTTCTTACTCTCTTAAGAACATACTGAGCATGTACAGAAAAATGGCACCATTCCATTGCTCCCATAGCACTCTCTACTCAACTAGGTTCAGCTAGGTTGCATAGTGACCCAGAACTCAGACACCATACTCACAGTTACAGGGTTTTTTATGGACTTTAACAGGTTAGAAGTTGCTCAGGGCATGGTTGTTCCAGGAAGATGCTGTTAAATACCCACAAGACACACTACTCCACCATAAGCCTCAGCTTGAAGGCACTTGACTATAGCTCCCTTACTTAAGTGCCAGAAGGCATGCCATTCTACAAGCAAGCCTCCTGCCCAAAGTCATTCAACCGTACTTGCTCCTTGGGCTGGGAAGCACGCTGCTTTGTCTCATGCTTGGCTATGCTTTTGCTGCTGCTCTGCCACTCTTCAGACAACTTTCTATCCCTGGGCTGAGGAAATTCAATGTGCAGGAATCTCAGGATCCAAATACCATACTCCACTCCTCGTTCTTTTACTTTCATGGTAGTGAGACTCTCCTTCCTCCTTCCCGGCCGTCTCTGAGATGGCTCGCTTTATACATATTAGAATTTAAGGTTTTTACAATTGCAGCTAACCCTCTTCTAACATCCACAGCTGAATCATGTTATCCTATCCAGTCAACTGTCAGTTTGTCATACTGTGGTGGCTTGTGTGTTGTTATGGTTCTGAAAGCTATGCCATGGGTATTCTAAATACCAGCAGGGTCACCCATAGTGGATGGGTTTCAGCTGAGCTGCCAGACAAAGACAGACTAGGAGGAAAGACAGATGGACAACTGCTGAGTATTTAGTCACTGAAAATCTTATGAAGAGCAGTGGAACATTTTCAACACCAGAATATTGAATATTGAAACATGATAAAACAGCACCAGAGTATTGTGAGATATGGTGCTGGAAGATAAGTCAGCCCTTCAGGTTGGAAGGCACTCAAAATGGGACTGGGGAAGAGTGGTCTCCTCAAAGTAGAGTTGATCATGATTACATGAATGGAGTAAAGTTCTCAGGACTTTCATTTGCCAATGGGGCACAACTCAAAATGAAGAGAAACAGCTATAAACACCCACTGGTAATCAGAACATTGAATGCACGAAATATGAATCTAGGAAAATAAGAAATTGTCAAAAATGAAATGGAACGCATAAACATCAATATACTAGGCATTAGTGAGATAATGTCAGAAATGTGTTCTACAGTGTACAGATGCTAAAACAAGTGGAAGAAATGAGGAGGTGCAAGAACTCAAGAGCTTCAGCTCACGAAGGCAAAGTCAAATGCTATAACGAAATGTGCAAAGACCTTTTGTTAGAAAACCAAAAGGGATAAACATGCTCAGCATTTCTCAAGCTTAGAGAACTGAAGAGAAAATTCAAACTTCAACTTGCAATATTGAAGGATTCTGTGAGCAAAATATTGAATAATAAGGAAAGCATTAAAAGAAAATGGAAGGAATACACAGAGTCACTGTACCAAAAAGAAATGGTCAATGTTTAACCATTTCAAGAGGTAGCATATGATAAAGAGCCAATGGCACTGAAAGAAGAAGTCCAAGGTGCACTGAAGGAATTTGCAAAGAACAAGACACTGAGAATTGATGGAATACAAGTTGAAATCTTTCAACAAAGTGAGGCGGCACTAGAGACACTCGCTTATCTATGCCAAGAAATTTGGAAGACAACTGCTTGGCCAACTGACTAGAAGAAGTCCATATTTTTGCCCGTTCTACAGAGATGTGACGGAGCTCTGGTAGTGTAGTGGTTATGAGTCGGACTGCCAACTGCAAGGTCGGCAGTTCGAAACTACCAGCGGTTCCTTGGGAGAAAGATGAGGTGTTCTGCTCCTGTAAAGATTTACAGCATGGGAAACCCTGTGCAGGGTCACTATGAATCAGAACCGACTCCACAGTACTTAACAACAACAACAACAACAACAGTGAGGTGACCTAACAAAATGTGGAAATCATTAGACAATATCATTGATATCCCATGCAAATAGAATTTTACTAAAGATAATATAAAAATGGCTACAACCATATATTGATAGAGAATTTCTAGATGCTCAAACCAGATTCAGAAGAAGAGATGGAATAAAGCAAATCAGAGCTGACATCAGATGAATCTTGGCATAAAGCAGAGAAATCAGAAAGAAGTTTACCTGTACTTTATTAACTACCCATGATAAACTATGGATAATAATGCAGAGAATGAGTACCCTGGAACACTTAATTGTGCTCATGAGGAACCCATACATAGACCAAGAGGCAGTTGTTCGAACAGAACAAGGAAACACTGAATGATTTAAAATTAAGAAAGGTGTCTGAAAGGGTTGTATTCTTTCACTATACTTATTCAATCTATATGCTGAGCAAATAATCTGAGGAACTGGATTTTATGAAGGGAAAAATGACATCACGATTGGATGAAGACTCATCAACAACTGACGGTATGCAGCTGATGCAACTTTGCTTGCTGACCATGAAGAGGATTTCAAATACTTACTGCTGATGATCCAAGGTCACAACCTGCAGTATGAATTGCATCTCATTGTAAAAAAAAAAAAACAAGAATCCTCACCACTGAAGCAATAAACAAAATCCATATAAATGGGAAAAAAAGATTGAAATTCTCAAAGACTTCATTTTTTCTTGGATTAACCATCAACATTCATGGAAGCAATGGTCAAGAAATTAAATGATGTATTGCATTAGGCAATTCTGCTGCACAAGACCTCTTTAAAGTGTTAAAGAGCAAAGATGTCAATTTGAGGACTAAGGTGCGCCTGATCCAAGCCATGATATTTTCAATAACTTTACATGCATTTAAAGTTGGATATGGAATAAGGAAATCTGTAAAAGAATTGATGCATCTGAGCTATGGTGTTGCAGGAGAACGTTGAAAGTACCATGGGCTGCCAAAAGAACAAACAGATCTCTGTTGAAAGAGTGCTCCTTGGAAGCCAGGATGGCCAGACTTCATCTCTCATATTTTGGAAATATTATGAGGAGGGAGCAGTCATTTGAAAATGATATCACTTTTGGTAAAGTGGAGGGTCAGAGAAAAAAAAGAAGACCGCCATGAGATGGATTGGCACAGTGGCAGCAGCTATGGGCTCAGGCATAGCAATGACCGTGAGATTGGTACAGGACCAGGCAGTATTTTGTTCTGTTGTTCATAGGGTTACTATGAATTGGTACCAACTCGAGGGCAACTAACAACAACAGCAATGATCAGTATCTTCTCCTACCTTCTATCCAGACCAAACAGGGCACAAACATTTTTTGGTGGGAGTGCTGGCAGGAGTGACACATGATGACTAGAAGAGACATTAGCGAATTCATTGCACTACAGCATGGGAAACCCAGACTGGTGGAGATGACTTGAGTCCTAGCGAAGTACTCTGTAAAAGTTGTTTTGCAATCAAAATGAATTTCAAGTAGTTTTAATCTTCCCCACCTGAAATCATCCAACCACACAAAGAAAACACACTAATCCCTAAGCAACTTGGTGAGACACAACATGCAAAAATTTCCATGAGCTGAGACACAGAAATTGGTAAGAGTTTGTGTTTTCCACCACCTTTCTTTCTTTACTGCGTCCAAAGCACTTGTTTTCACTTGCTTGCAGATTACTGGACGATTGAGTGCCATCCTTTTCTATCTGCTAATGGGGAATTTTTCTTTTAGCAAGACTTTTAATTCTGTTAAAATTCCATTTCGATAGATAATTTGGATGAATTTATTGTCAAATTTTGTCTACATAGCACACTGTGATTTTTTGGTTAGCTGACATCTGGTATAAAGAAGTTTATATTTTTAACAACTACCTAAAATTACTGCCATTGAGCTGATTCCAAATCATAGTGACCCTATGTAGGGTTTCCAAAGTGGTAAATCTTTATGGAAAAAGAAGGCTTCATCTTTTTCACGTGGAGTAACTTGGAGTAACTTGGTAGACCTTGTGGTTAGCAGTCCAGTGATTATCCTACAGCACCACCAGGGTCCTGAATAACTGCTAGTGGAACTGAAAGATCAATCCACTCTAATGGTCTTGTCAATGCCTACTGAGTCTGCAGATTTGGGAGAGATATAAACAACAACAACAACAACAAAATCCATAGATCTGACCCCAAGTGAATTTCCAGATTATATAAGAGTTCATCATGTTTCTGATTTAATATGAGTGCAGTATAGAAAGAACATGAAAGTCCAGAAATGGGTGACTAGATCAATAAAGGATATGCTACTTCCATATATTAAGGAAAATGCAACCACTATAAGACTGAGGTAGCCAAATGTGTTCTGTTAATAAACGATCTTCAAGATATAATGCTAAGTGAAAAAAATAAGGTGCAAAATATTAAATATAGCAGTTACCATTTGTATATAAGGGGATTCTATTACTCATTGTCTCCCAGCCTTAATCCCTCCCCTACACACATTCTCTCTCTCTCCTTTTATACATATATTTATTGTCATAGAATACCCTGGAAGGATGCACACATGCACACAAACAGACATAAATAATATTGCTTACCTCATTAGATATCTTTTTGGGATTTTAATAATTGACTGGAGTCCTAGTGTGGCAATGTAGGATAAACACTGGACTACAAGGTCAGTTTCAATAGCAACGTGGTTCAAACTTACCAGCTTCTCAGAAACCCTACACTGGGTCGCTATGAGTTGTGATCCAATGGCACTTAACAACAACAACAACAATTACTTAACTAGATTATACGCTCCATGACTAAAAATTCAAAAGAAATAAAAGGGTATATATGAACAGCATCTTTGTTACTCATGATTCCAACCCCTTATCCCATTATCCCTCCCAGAGGCAACCAATGTACACACACACACACACACATCTCCCTTTCTTCCTTTTTAAACTACAGACAAGTATTTTTTCTGGATTAATTCCATTACTTGTTGTTGTTAGGTGCCATTGATTTGGATCCAACTCATACCAACCCTACGCACAGCAGAGTGAAGCCTGCCTGGTCTGGTCCCATCCTCACAACTGTTGTCCTGATTGGGTTCACTTTTGCCACCTCTTTGGAGGTCTTCCTCTTTTTCACAGAGTGCACTTTACCAAGCATGATTATTTTGATTAAAATCTCAAAAATTAAAAAAATGACCCATGGGTAGCAGGCAGAGAGCAATGGAGTGCTGGAAGAACTTGCAGAATTCAGCCATTTCCTCAGGCATTCATCAGAGAAAGCTGCACAGAAGAAGTAACATATGCCCGGAATTGGCAAGAAATGGACACTTTTACTACCATGAACGTTAAGAAAATCCTAGCCATCAGGCTGCTCAACAAGAAAAATCCCTAAAACTAGGTTAAAATGTTGGCATTTTTGATTGGGTATCATTTTATCTCTGGCCTTAGAAACCTCAGCATCATTAGCTGTGAGGGAAAGACCCTAGATTAAGACCACAGAAGAAATGTCTAGTCAGCCTCCATGGATCTCTCGCACCCTGGACACACTGAGGTAAAGAGGCGACGGTGTGGTTAGCAATTTGTGCGCAGGATTAAGCTCTTTATGAGACTATGCAATCAAATCCTGCTCTTTTCAGAATTACCACTATTGGTTTGGGTTGTTATAAGTGTTCCAACTTTCTTTCTATTTTTCCAATGTCCTAACATATTTTGGCATGTTACCCTGCTCTTTGAATCACTTGTTTCTTAGGTGAAACCAACTAAGGTACAATTGCTCTCTGGATGTGCTTTGTTCACATGGAATTCCCTCATTTTGTAACAAGTTATCTTCTGCTTCTATGGGAAGGGGAGAAATACAAGTCAGACCCTCCACTTTGAATGGGCAAAAGAACAGGTCTCCTGTTCTGGGGAATTCCAGAGATCTGCACTATATCGGAATTGAGGCACATCATCTACTTCCCAGGTCCTCATAGGTCATTATGGCCCAGAGATGCCTGGAGATTCAGCCTTCTATGGATAGGTGGGAAAAACTTTTTTCATTATTATGGGCCATTGAGTCAGTTTTGAATCATAGCGACCCTATATAGTGTTTCTAAAGAGCAACTGGTGGATTTGAATTGCTGACCTTATGGATAACAGTCAAGTGTTTATCCTACCGTATCACACAAGGATTCCTTGATTAGCTTAGGCCATTTCTAATGAAGTCAGAGGTAAAGGCTAAAATTACTTTTAGATATCTGGCAAGAGTCAAATCAGGATCCAGGACAAAGTCATTCAGAAGACACTGCATCACTAGTGTATCTTCTTCCCTAAACCTTCTTTAGTGTCTGAATCAGCCCTCTACCCATTCATTGACAGGAATTCTTGAAAAGAAAGGACACTTAATGCTAAACCAGCATCAGTCATTAGTAGCTGAACTTCTCAAAAGCAAAGTCACCATTGACACCAGTGTGGGCCCATAAGGAAGGAGAGATACAAATGGTACTGGAAGGAACCTTAAGGGTTATCTATCTCAATTCCATCTTTTTACAATCTATGGAACAAACAAATTCAATCTATTGTCTAATAGATTCTATTCCCTGTGTCTCTTTCTCAGTCTCTCTCTTTCTCTGAGTCTCACACACTCACACACAAACACTCACATACACACTCTGTCTTATTCCTTCTCTATTTAAGTATTTCATTTTCTAACTATTTTGCAAAAAAAAAAAAAAAAGTCAATAATGTTATTGTGATTCTGTCCCATTTAGGAGACCGATGCCCATAGTCATCAAATGACTTCTTGTAGCAAACAGAAGTTTGAAGCCATAGTGTGGCTCACCTATATTACTCCCTAACAAGCAGAAGCTTCTTTTCACAGAGACCTGTAAGCATTGTAGGCTCAAAAGAACTCTAAGAGAAGTAAATTGGAGTAGTGAAAAAAGCCAAGATGTCACTTCATTGGCTATGAAGATTAAAACTCAAAAATAAGGGGAGATGGAGAAAAAATTCACAAGAAAAAGAAACAGAATGTAAATATATATAGTATAAATGCACAGGTGTGGCACTATAGGAAAAGCACTAGACTGCAAAGTTGATGGTTTAAATACACAAGTCCACCTTGGAACCTTACATAGGGTGGATATAGGGAACTGACTCTATGACACTTAACAACAACAACAAAAGGATGACAAAGGTAGGGAGAGGGAGGATGAAGAGAGTGAGCAAGAACATAGTACCTGAGTGTAGAGGTAAGAGAGGGCAGGGAGAGGTAGAAGAGAGAAAGAGAGTGTATGAAAGTATATGTAGAGGAAAAGGAGAAGAGAGAGCGGGCAAAAAGGGAAAAAAAGGAAAGAGAAAAAGTTGATATTTGGAAAATCTTTCCTTATGCCCACACAGTAAATCAGACCCCAAATGAAATTCTGCCCAGATTAAATGCCCATCTACAGAAAGCTTGGAAGCAAATGAGGAATTATATCATAAAACTTTAGTGTCATGTAAATCTCACTGAACAGGGAAATCAAAATGTTAGCAACAATTACATTCTTCTTATAATAAAATTGGTTCCAAAAATGGAAAAGGGAAGAATGGAAACACTTCTGCAAATGATTAAAGGGGGAATGGGGAGTGTGTGTGTTGGAGGGGCTTGGAGGGAGGAAGGGGTGTGTTGGCAGCTATAAATATAGAACCATAATTTAAGAGACAGTAGGAAATGCTTTGTGTGTGTTCATTGGAAATGCATTCTAGAGGCTGCAGTTTGTTCACCATGAATGTTGTGACCTTGGGTTCCTTGAGGGAATGTAGGCTCCACCCTGTCCCCATGGTGAAGGGAAGAAGCCAGAAACCATGTCATTCAATGGATGAAAGAAGTTCCCGTTTATATGGTGGAAGGGACCATTTCTTTTCTTTGTTTTTGTTTTTCTCTTTGGATTAAAGAGAGAAGCACTGTGGGATTGCAGCAAAGCAATCTTCTTTGACAACGAAAGGATCTCAGAGATGGGATGGTTTGGGAACAGCTTCACCCCATGGTAGGCTGACAGACAAGATGGATTCTCCTTTTTTGCTCTTGGCCACTGAAGATTCTGGTTAATCAAATGAGCATTTGGCGCTAGGGATAGAGGCATTGAAAACTGGGTTTGGGGAGAGAATTCCTCCTGCTCTTCTGAGGCAGTTCTCAGAGACCTGGTTTTGAGTCTCAGGACAGAGAAGAATGAAACAGACTAGCTCACTGGAAAGCTCTGGTGAGTTACAGAGTTGAAGTTTGTTATTCATTTGAGCTAAAATTCTTAGTTTTTGAAGGAACAAATGAGTAAAAGGCAATCTTTCACTAAATTTCAGCCAAGTGACTCTTACTCTTTCATGAGTTTTTCATACTCTCCTTTCCTTCCATTCATTCGCACCCATCTGAATACAAGTAGAGTAATTTAAACCCCTAACCTCAAAAATGACCTGGGACCATGATGCCCAAGCTGTAGTGGTGTATCAGTAAGGTTCATGCAACCTTAAATACACATAAAACACACGTTACCAAGCCATCTCAGATTCACCTAATCAGAATCTCTAGGGGCAGAGAGGTCAGGGAATTTGTATTTGTAATAACTCCCAGGTAAATCTGGTAGCATAGTGGTTACGAATCAGGCTGCGAACCTTAAGGTCAGTGGTTCGAAACTACCAGTCGCTCCGCGGGAGAAAGATGAGGCTTTCTACTCCCGTAAGGATTTACACCCTCGGAAACCCTGTACAGGGTTGCTATGGGTCGGAACCGACTGAAAGGCACCTAACAACAACAACAACAAATCTTAAATGATTAGCCTGGCTTCAGTTTCCAAACAAGCAGTTGACAACTACAGAAAGCAAAACCCCTTATCTGAGCTCAGACAGCAAAGTAACTGCCAAAGATCACTAACAGTTGCAATAAGAACTAAGGTATGTTGTTTCTCTGTCCAGAAGCTTTACATTATATCCGTCTATGATCTCCTTATAGGAATAAGATATCAATCCTCCTCTAAACCTAAGTCAGTACTGACCTTCCTTCTAGGAACTCGACGTGTGTGATGAAAGAGATGGTGATGAAGATGATGGTGGTGGTGGTGATGACAGCTAACACTTACCTTGCACTTATAACGTGCTTGGCACTGTATAATAATTTATTTAATCCTCCAAACATTCCTATGAGGAAGGCACTGTAATCATCCCAATTTATAGCTTAGGGAATTGATACACAAGGAAGTCAACAGAATTGCACAGGTCACACAACTAGAAGGAGGTAGGACTGGGATTCAAGCCAGGGCTAGCAGAAGACAAAGAAAGCACCCTATTGTGTCAGCACACAATGTACACTTCAACTTTTTATCACACTGATTTACCTGTCTTGACCTTTAGTTTTCCCCTTAGTGTTCTTCCTACCTGATTGTAGGTATAATGGAGAATGATGGAATGATCCTAAAATGAAAAAGAAACACTCAGCCACACCTCATAAGAACAAAAGATGATTAGAGATATGAGAATTCATTATTGTACATACGAGTAAGTACTGTTGTTGTTGCTAAGTGCCATTGAGTCTGTGCAGACTCACAGCAACCCTGTAGAGTGTTTCCAAGGAGCAGCTGGTGAGTATGAACTGTTGACCTTGTGGTTAGCATTCCAGTGCTTATCCTACAGAACTCCAAGTGAGTACTAGGAAAGTCTTAAAAGGTTCTAAATAAACAGCCCTGTGGGCTATACATGCACGTAATTAGTCATGACTTCCTTTTCCCATCCTCAAGTTCTTACAAAATTGAAAACAGGACTCAGATGAGGATCAAAGTGAGCATTAACTTTATTTTCTTGCCCCCAAATACAAGGATTCTGGTTTATTGTGTTGCAGGACATAATTTAAACCTTCTTTGGTGCAAAAGGATCATAGGATGCTTCCTTTCTACCATCATCCCCTCCTCCTATAATGTAGATGCAAGGACCTAGCTTAGGAAAACTAGAGAAACCAGAGAACAGTCTGAGCTAGCTATCATCTGCTCTGTGGGTCCCAGTCTGGGTCACACCTTACTGAGTGTAGGAGAGGAAGAAACAATCAAAGGTTCCACTCCCTTCTATGGTAGGTCTGTAAAGCAGTGACCTTGGACATATTATGACCAATCAGATGAGTCATTCCTCTTCCTGAAGGGAGGGGGAAATAGGAGGTAGATGAGAGTTATGGTGGGAGAAGCCAGAAATATTTTTCCAATTTTGTTCTTTCCTGGGAGGAAAAGCAGAAATCCCTTCTCCACAGAAGAATCAGAGTGTGGTAAGGGTGTTTTCTACTCAGTCCAATCCTTATCCTGGATTTCCTTTGTGACAGTCCATATGTACTAATACCCCACATGTAGCATGTTTTTTGGTCTCTACTTCTCCAATGAAGATAATTTTCCGTGAGTCATTCACACTTTCTTTCATTCCTCTTTGGGAACCTTGACTCTTGGGTAAAATAAACCCACTTCTATAACTTTGACATGCAAAACTTGGCTCCGCATACACACAGATCAGTTCGTTCAGTTCTGTTCCATTTCCTCCTATCTAAATGGAGAGTTCAGTACGCAGCAGTAACTCATTATAACATGACACAATTTTGGGTTTTCTTACTTGCTCAGAATAAAAGCAAATACCTTAGTGTGAAGAAAGTGGGACAAGGAGATCATAGACAGTTCCTTGGGAGCCTAAAGAACCATCGCCACTATTTGAGGCCAGAGCTGAATCAATGGAAGGTACTGCTCCAGTCCAGGGATGCTGCATCTCTTTTCCCTCAGGTATCTCAGGCAGCAAGGTCTTAGTCTATGATATGCCTTTGCAGTCCTTGGGCAAGCTGTCTCATGAGCATTTGGGATCATTTCATATTTCATAAATATGTTTAACACCCACTCATGAGGTCAACTGGAAGGCCTACTGGACTTAATTAGTTTAGAAAAGGAGACAGCCAGAAACATCTCACATGGAGCAGGCTAGAGGCAGCCCAGAGAGAGCAAGCAACAGGGAGATTTGATTTGATGTGATTCATCCTACTCAGGATGAGGGGCTAACACCATGCCACACTCCAAGAAAATAAAACAATAATCCCTAGATAGTCAGAATGCAAAGTTGATTTTGAATGCAACCCATTACCAGGATGGCTTTCAGGAGCTGATGAAGCTTATTCCATATCGATGAGTGCAAAATAAGCTATGAAAAACAACACACTGCCCAGTGCTCAGATTCTAAAAACATAACAAAAGTTGTCAGTAGATGTAATGTCTTTCTGTATATTATTTACTTCTCACTGAGTTCTGAGTCTAGGATATGAGGCTGGCAGGTTTTGTACAAAACTGACTCAGGGAAGCTTTTGATAGGATGAAGAACAATAACCCATGTGAAAACATGAAGGAGAGACAGAAATGAAAAGAGAGAGAAAATGAATGAACATGGATTCCCTATGAAAACATTGATTTGTGGACTGGTTAATGGAACACAATGACTAAATTGTCACATGTAAATAAAACAGGCAAAGATTGGCTCTTATTAAATTGCTATGGTAGGGGATACTCATTGTCCTCCAATCACTTTTCTCTCTTCATTAATAATAGGATTTTCAGTTGAGCAATTTGCTACTCATAATAAAGATTAAATTTTCCAGCCTCTCTTGCAACTATCCGTAAATTCTCTTCACTTTCAGCAAGTAAGTTGTGTCATCTGCATAGCACAGGTTGTTAATTAGTATTTTTCCAGTCCTGAAACTGTGTATAGGCTTCAGTATAAATTACACCTCAATGTAAAGAAAACAAAAATCCTCACCACTGGACTAATAAACAACATTGTAATAAATGAAGACAACACTGACGTTGTCAAGTGTAATCAATTTGTCTGTCAATTTGACTGGGCCATGATTCTCAAAGGTTTGGCAGATATGCTGTTGTCCTCCCCCTTGATGAGATCTGATACCATGTCAATCTACTATTAGCAGCCAATCAATTAAAAGGGAGTTACCTCGGGGATGTGGTACACTTCCAATACATATAAAGTGGGCTTCCAAAAGCTCATGGAAAGTTTGAATAGAAACATAATAGCATTTTTCCATAGACCTTTTGAAGCCCACTCATTCTGGCGGAAATCTCCTTGCTCAAAAAATATTTTTTTTGTTTATTTTTTTGCTAAATCAGGATACTGCATCTTGTTAATCATCATCTAACCTTCAATTCTTTGGACTTGAGCCAGTGGCCTGTCTTATTGCCTGCAGATCTTGGGAGGTTTTAGCTTCTGCCGCCTGTGAGTCAGCAGCATGCCACCTTATCTGCAAACCTAGGATTTCTTCTCCTCTGCAGTCAGTAGCCTGCTATCTGGCCTACACTTCAATGGCAATAGCTGGAGCTGTGTGAGTCAGGGGAAGCCTCAAACCTGATATGACGTATAGACTTGGAACTTGTCAGCCTCTACGACTGCATGAGCCATTTTATTGAGACAAAATATAAACATACATACAAAGGGCTTCAAAAATTCATGGAAAAAATGAATAAAAAGATAAGGAAATGTTTCCACAAACTTTTTGAAGCCCCGTTGCATATAAGATACACTGATTTGCTTTTATAGAGAAGCCAACCCAAGACATTAAGGATTTCATTTTACTTGGGTCCACAATCACCACCCATGGAAGCAGCAGTCAAGAAATCAATGACTTATTGCATTGGGCAACTCTGCTGCAAAATACCTCTTTAAAATGTTAAAGAGCAAAGATGTCACTTTGAGGACTAAGGTGCATTTAGCCCAGGCCATGTTATTTTCAATTGCCTCATATGCATGTGAAAGTTGGACAATGAATAAGGAAGACTAAAGAAGAATTGGTGCATTTTAATCAATTGGAGAAGAGTATTAAATATGCTCAGAATGCCAGAATGAATAAATCTGTCTTAGAAGAAATGTAGCTAGAACGCTCCTTAGAAGTGAGAATAGTGAGTCTTCTCACTTACCTAGGACATGTTAGCAGATGAGACCAGTCCCTGGAGAAGGACATGATGGGTTAGCAAAAATACGAAGATCCTCAACAAGTTGGATTAACACAGTGGCTACAATAAAAAGCTCAAACAACAACAATTGTTAGAATGACACAGCACTGCACAGTGTTTTGTTTGTTGTACATAGGTTGCTAGGAATCAGAACTACCTCAACAACACCTAACAGAAACAACTAACAACTTGGAGCTGTGTGTGACTGCAGGGCAGCTGATTTTTTATTGTGACCCTTCTGGCTAATTGTTTTCCATTCTGTGATGTTGCAATCTCTATGTCTGTGATTATGGATCCATGTTGAAGTGGGTTGTTATGGAATAAGGGTTAAGGTAAGGCAAAGGAATAAGGGAATCCAGGTGTGACACTGTGGGTTAATTGCCTGCAAAGTAGATTTGAATCACAAGGTTGGTGGTTCAAGCTCACTAGCTGCTCCTTGGAAACCCTACACAGAATCACTATGGGTTGGACCTGACTCAACAACACCTAGCAACAATAAGGAGTAAGGATTATCATGAAACTAAGAATGCCTGGTGTTGCACTGCAGGATAATGCACTGTACCACAATATCAGTTTGAACTGCAATGTTGAAAGTTCAAACCCACCAGCTGCTGCTACACAGAAACCTTATATAGGGTCACTGTGAGTCAGAACAGACTCCACAACACTTAACATCAAAAACAAGGATTAAAGATGCTCCTGCCTCATTAAAGCATGTGACTTGAGTCACCACCCTTATTTTCCCTTGGGGGCATTATCTGACTCCAATTTATAGCAGTGCTTTGGAAAAGCCCACTCTCTTGTCCTAGGTCACACATAATCTGGTTCATTATGTCTGACCTTTATTTTATGGGACTTTTGGCCCATTGTCTGACCTGCCAATTTGGGTTCTTCAGCTCCTGCGACTACATGGGTAGGAAGATTCCTCCAGATTGATCTCTGAACTACAGATTTTGGGTTTAGCAGCGTCTTCTATTGTATGAGCCATCTCTTTTAACAGTTGTGAGTTCTATGAGACATTGCAGCATGTTGCAGAACCCTGGGACTTGAGGGAGGGGCAGAGTAGTGATTGATATCGAGAACTATGGAGTGGTAGAGCATATTAGAAAAGTCAAACAGTTGAGATATCTTTAACCTTCAACTCATAAGGATCAGACTCATTCTGATCTTTCTGAAAGAAGTTATTCAAGCAGTGGCCAAGTGACTAACTATTTACTGGCATCATAAGTTAGTCACCAAAGCCTCCTTTAGGAGCAAGGGAGACAGATGGCATACCCCCTGGGCCTTTATCATCCTTTCTCCACCCACTACCTGAAATGTAAATGTGATTATTTGGGGTCATGATGACAAGGGCTCCATTCAGGGTATAGTGGAATAGTGCGCTCTAAGGAGCCTGGATCCCCAAGAATGTGGTGAAGTAGAATTATCACACTAGTCCTATAATGTTTATCTTCATACGTTGTGTTCTATCACTGAAAAGCACAGCCTGCACCCTGATAGCATAGTGGATGACGAGCTGGTCTGCTAACTGCAAGATCAGCAGTGTGAATGCACCAATCACTCCATGACTGCTTAAAAAAAACGATTTACAGCCTCAGAAACCCTACAGAGAGCCACTATGAGTCGGAACTGGCTTGGTGATACACCACCACCACTGCCACCATACCTAGAATGGCAATATAACTGTGATTAGGTTTGGCTTCAAGTGACAGAAAACTTCACATAGCTGCCTTTTAAATAGGAGCTCTCGTAGTGTAGTTAGTGGTTCCAAGTCGGACTGTTAACCTCAACATCAACAGTTTGAAACTGCTAGTTATTCCACAGGAGAAAGATGAGGCCTTCTGCTCCTGTAATGATATACAGCCTCTGAAACCTTATACAGGGTCGCTATGAGTCAGAAGGACTCCAAGGCCCATCCGTACCACCACAACCATTTAAATAAAAGTTGTTTTTTCTCTCACATAGATAAAGGTCTACATCCTTTATATCAAATCCTTTTCTTCTTTTGTTAGTAATAATGACTATTATTCAGATGCAAGTCAATCTTCTCATAAGTGAGTTATCTCATTTAACCATCTCTCTTCGACTGTGGGCCTCCTTTGAGCCTTGTGTAGCTTCCTTGTCCCTTCGATACCCTCCTTTATCTTCAATTCCCTTCAATACCTTCATTCTGTACCCTTTGTCCCTTTTGAGCCTGTGAATATAAAATATCCAAATTAGGGGTCAAAAGTGCTTTACATGAAAGCCATATGAAGTCTGTAGAATCCATTATATGACTTGTAATCAGCCCACCAAGCCAGAGGATGAAACGCTGGTGGTTCATCTTTCATGCTGGAGACCAAAGTTGGACTCTGTGGCAATGTACCTCATCCACAGTGACCAGTGTCTGTCATGTTGCTACCATGCTGAATAGGTTTCAGCAGAGCTCCCAGATGAAGACAGGGAAGGAAGAAAGAGCTGGTAATCTACTTTTAAATGTTAGCCAGTGAAAACCCTATAGGTCTCAATAATCTGATCTGCAACTGATCAGGGCATGGTACAGGACTGCACAGTGTTTTGTTCCATTGTTCAAGGGTCACCATAAGTCAGTGACCAACTCAATGACAACCAGCCACAAAGTCAGTGGAGGAGCCTTAAAACTAACTCGGCACCCAGACTCTTGTATGACCCTAAAGGCATGGTAGCACCAAGGGGAAAGCAAACAAGCCTGCTGTGTGGATCAAGTGCATATAGCCTGCACACTGCAGACTCAAGGCCAAGAAGTGGGGCACCTCTGCATCTGCCTCCTGGCCTGGATCATCTGGGATCATCTAACCCCGGTGCTTTTTCATTACCTAACCCAAAAATCTCCCGAGGCATATAAAATTCTCCATATAGGGTGAAGTTATTGAAGCGAAAAATAATAAACTTTCACAAGCGTGTTTCAATTTTCACTTATGTTTATGGCCAAAGGTGGTTTTTATTTTAATAATCGCTGCTGGAACCAGGGCAAGCCACATGCTGCTAACTTGTTAAAAAAAAAAAAAAAAAAAACGGAGAGGGAGAAGGGAGAAGAAGAGCTGGTGAGGACAAGAAAGAATATGTGCTCAGCTTTAAATTTCTCAGCAGCTCAGCTCTAACCCTCCGGGTTTTGAATCCTATCCTTAAAACCTTAATGATGGAAAAAGGGATAAAATATATTATCTGAACCTTGTACCATTGACAGTTTGCCCTGGGCTCATTTTAGCCATCACAATCCAATCGAGCACTTAAATTCTTTCATTGACTTTTTTTCAATTTTGTTTTGTTTTGTTTTAAGAACGAGACATCAATGTTCTGTGGTACCATTTGATTAAGGGAGTGTGTAAACGGGAAGGAATTTAGAGGAACAAGGCTCTCCAGTTGGACGTCAGCTTGACCATTATTTTCAGCTCACTTCTATTTGGCAGAATTTCTGTTTGTTTTTAAATGTCAGAGAAGGTTTAGAAGCCTTTGAAATCACAGAAGATTTCCTAGACTCCTGGGGAGGATGCTCACTCTATAATAGTATGAACTGATTACCCCTCTCCACCTTCTAAATTGCTTTTTTAGAGGGGACTTAACAGAGGAAGCAAATGAAAGGCAAAGGATTAACATAAATGTTCACTTGAGGGTCACAGTATTTTACTCTACTATGAGTGAACCTAGAAATATTCAGATGTTATATTTTCTCTGTCTTTTTCATCTGCCCTGACTCACAGTTTCCTAAATCATGTAAGATAGAGAAAGATGTGGTGGCTACGAGATTATTTATGTACCCTTTCCTTGACCCTAGCTCGGAAGCCTCCAGCAGTAAAGAAGGCATTAAGGTTAATGGGTCTGGTACCTATTCCACATCTAGAAGGGATTCCACGTAGCATCACAGGTGTCTAGTAAGTATAATTAGTCTACCCAAGAAGTGATCAGCTCCCCATGTATCAGGAACCTTTCCACATTTACAAACTGCAGGGGGGGGGACTACAAGACCCTTTTCTGGTTTTTGAAACAGTTAATTTAAAGTTTAAAGTGCTATTCTAATGTACTTAAACTCAATCCTTTCAAGAATCCTTCATCTTCTCCAAGGCCAAGACTTATGTTTAGGGGCTTAGAGAAAACCAAGCCTCATTTGGACCAAAGCCATATGTCCATACCAGTGTCTGCTGAGATTCTCTTGAGGCACCTGGTCCTTGGTCATCAATCCAAACAAATTGCTGCTAAGTTGTCCTTTAATCCTGCTGCCTGCCCATTCAGACCTGTAGCTCTCTCTGCTACCTCCATGCTGTGTTTGCCAATACAAGCCTCACTGTGCTAGATCAAACCTTGCTGAGAAATAGGCAGCTCAGTAGAGTGCCAACCTCTGAAATTCATGTCACAGAGCTACCCCACCTGAGACTGTCTGGGAGGCAGGGCCAATCTCTCCAAAACCCACCAAGAGTAAACCCACTCTCCCCTTCATTTTCTTCACAACGTCTGCCATATTTGCTAGTGGTGCTTCTCCAAGGAGACTTTTTTTTTATGCTTTGAGTGTTTTGCCATTTCCCTAATATTGTGGGATTTAAGGACTAACACAAGAAAACTGCTTTTGTTTCTATGCTATGTGACAATCT
Source organism: Chrysochloris asiatica (assembly GCF_000296735.1). Taxonomy (NCBI): domain Eukaryota; kingdom Metazoa; phylum Chordata; class Mammalia; order Afrosoricida; family Chrysochloridae; genus Chrysochloris; species Chrysochloris asiatica. Next base: position 7,083,938 of record NW_006408628.1, read on the forward strand.
TAGTTTTTCCTTGCCTTCAGAATAACTCTCTGGATTAAAAATGTGGAGATTTTATATATATATATATATATGTGTGTGTGTGTGTGTGTGTGTGTGTGTGTATAC
>NW_006408628.1:7084142-7086954 GCF_000296735.1 Chrysochloris asiatica
ACTACAACTTATTGGAGGAACTTACGTTATTGGTGTTAAGTGCCATTGAGCCAGTTCCAACTCATAGTAACCCTTTATAGGATTTCCAAGGAGCAGCTGGTGAGTTTAACTGCCGACCTTATGGTTCAAATCAACTTTTGAAGTTCAGTGCTTTCTCTTAAACTGACACACCAGGAACTTATAAGTACTTTGAAAACTTATAGAGATACAGAGACACCACAAAATCATATCTCATAATATCACTGATACCAGGGGAAAATCAGTAGAATGAAAATCTCCTGCTTTGTTTACAAATACACAATAACACTCAGTCTTGTAGAGAAAAGAGGTAAGGGTGTTTTGACACTATTAGGAATTAAAGAACTATACAAAATGGTCTATTTTAGCTCTTAGAAAACAATTAGATAATTATTCTGAGCTGTAGATATGCTTTGTTTCTCTGAAATTGTTCTTGCTAAATCTGTAACACATTTATAGGTTCAATAAACTGAAGTATTAGGAATAGACTTAGAAAGAGCCTTTGGTTTTTCCTGCCTGCCCTGAAGGATAGGACTGATGAGAGCTACCCTGGAGTAACCTTGGGAGAACTGTCCACAAGGACTGTCCAGCCCTCTGCTCAGGGGTCAGGCTATGTCACTGTCCCAGGAAGAGGAGGTAGTGTGTACAGGCTGGGTGGTCAACATCAAGAACAGAGAGAGGAGGGTGTGGTAGAGCTATGACTTTAAGGAGTTGTCCATTTTTTTAAGGCCAAGTCCTGCCCTAAAGTCATATTGCTAATCTCGCAACTTGGCACCCAGGAAGGAAAAGGCACGAGTCAGAGTATCCTCACAAAGCACTGAAGTGCCAATTTCCACTTCATTTCCAAGTCACAATCTTTCAGGCCTCAGATCACTCAGGCTAACCATTCCTGCCATTCCAGACTTCCTTTCACCCACTAAATTCTAGCACAATCCAGGGCTCCAAATGCACATGCAGAACAACTGGGCTGCAGCCAGGCATTATATGTTTTATACCCACAGGAAGAAGGCTTTGTAAAACACTTAGGCAACTGAAGTCAGCCTTTCTCCAACTCATGTGTTCTACTTCTAAAGTCCTTCCCCAATTCTGTTTCCTGACATCCCTTCTCCCGATAAGGTCGAATTATTCTTGTTCTCATCACTTCCAGAAGACAAGTGTAGTTGAGAAGAAGGTTAACTAGGACTCGGAAAATCTGCATAAATCAGGAAAGCTCCATACTCAATGAGAACAGAGGATGGCCCATAGTGTCTACTGAATTTGAATAGATCTGTGATCTTAGAAAGATTTGGTTATCAGTGATTGAAAACACAAGCATTAATTTGCTCTAGAGCATGACTTCTAATTTTCCAAAGTATGAATATTGTTTTATAAAGCAATAATATTTCATAAATCATTACATTATGGTTAAGATCAATTGATTGAGAAAGTAAATCAGAACTCAAAGCTATATATATTCAGTACTCCTTTAGATATGAATTGTATTTGTTAATCACAGTATCATCTGGTGTTCTTAGGTGCCACCATGTTGGTTCCAACTCATAGCAACCTTATGTACAACATAATGAAATACTGCTGGGTCCTAGGCTATCCTCACAACCACTGTTATGTTGAATCCCATTGTTGAAGCCAGTCTGACAAGCCATCTCATTGAAGGTCTTCCACTTTTGTTCTGACCCTCTGCTTTACTAAGTATGATGTCCTTTTCCAAGGATGGGTCCCTCCTGATAACATGTCCAAAGTATGTGAGGTGAAGTCTTGCCATGCTCACTTCTAAGAAGCATTCTGATTGTACTTCCTCCAAGACAGATTTGTTTGTTCTTCTAGCAGTCTGTGGTATTTTCAGTATTTCACATCAATACCATAATTCAAAATTTTCAATTATTCCTCAGTCTTCTTTATTCTTTGTCCAAGACTCACATACATATGAGTCAAGTGAAAAACCATGGCTTGGGTCATGTACAACTTCATCCTCCAAGGTTGTGTTGTTGTCATTAAGTGTCATTGAGTCGCTTCCAACTAACAGTGACCCGGTATAGCATTTTTGAGGTTTTAAATCTTTGCAAGAGCAGAAAATCTCATCTTTCTCCTGCAGAGCAGCTGATGGGCTCAAACCACCAATCATGTGATTCACAGTCCAATACTTACCCCACGGAGACACCAAGCTCCCCACTATGTATATGGTGGTTGGTGGTTATGTGCCATGGAGTCGGTTCCCACTCAAGGTGACCCTGTGCAGGGCTTCTGAGTCTATAAATCTTTAAGGGAGAGTAAGTCTCATCTTTCTCCAGTAGAGCAGCCAGTAGATTTGAATTCATTTATGCATTGTTTTTGTTGTTTTTAAGTGCCATTTAGTTGGTTCCAACACATGGTGGTGGTGGTGATGTGCTGTGGAGTCGGAACCGACTCGTAACGACCCTGTACAGGGTTTCCGAGGCTGTAAATCTTTACGGGAGCAGAAAGCCTCATCTTTCTCCCTCGGAACAGCTGGTAGTTTCAAACTGCTGACCTTGCGGTTCACAGACCAATTCATAACCACTACGCTACCAGGGCTTCTTAGTATATACATAGATTTAGTAAAATAATTTTAAGACCCCTTTCATGGGAGCATGTACACTTTTCAGTTCATAAGTATCACTAGGCTAATTTGCATCATTATCCCAGATTTCTAGGACCTACCCCCAGACACTGAAAATAGGGCCCTCGATTTTGCATTTTAGTAATCATCCTGGTATGGCTCTGTAGGATAAGCACTAAAATGCTAACCATAGAGTTGGCAATTCAAACCCACCAGCTA
>NW_006408628.1:7087140-7131746 GCF_000296735.1 Chrysochloris asiatica
TATCTATCTTTATTTATTTATTTATTTATTTATTTATTTATTTTCCCATCATGTTAAAACACTCATGAGAAGCACTACCATAGGGAGACCTACTTGATTTAGTTCTGAGATGAATCTTCATCATTTTACTTTATAGAACATCTCTTTTCAGGTTGTTAGTACTTTGCATTAGCTTTGCTCATCATCTGTCTATATTGTTTTCTGAGGCCTTAGGAAAGCAACCATTATGGGAAACACTGACTTGTTGGCTGGATCATCATATTGAGGAAGTGTTAAAAGTTGAAATCCAGCAACCTTGTGAGTGTCCATTAAAGCACAGGATTCCTAATTGTTTTAGTCTTTCACAGTAAAAGCTCAAAGCCTGCAATCATTTCTAATTCAACAAAGAGAAACTTAAGGAGGTTTGTGTTACTTCTCATTGGCTCTAGACCAGTTTTGCAGACTCAGTTTTGGCCAGAGTGATCCTTAATTGCGTGTATTCTAAATCATACAATCCAGAGATCCGTAATTGGACAATTCATGCAGTATTTGAAATGTTAGCTTTCCTTCTACAATAAACACAGGGATGAATACAGAGTCACTGTTCTTGGTCTGGGCATGGCTTTTGGCTCGTCTATCCAGGAGGCAAATTAGAGAATATGGATGTTTTCAGAATCCGTTTTGTCTAAAGTAAAAAAGACTTGACCCTTTCAGTAATGCCATGGAACTTCCTGCCTGATTATTAAGATCTCTGATGAGTCAAAGTTAGGCTGGGTTCCTGGCTCAGTATAGTTCCCACATTCTTGGAGTCATGGATTCCTCTTGAATTCATCAAGTCTAAGCCTCACACGGACTCCAGTTCCTATATTATATTGGTGATCTGAGGAGCATAGCAAGAATTTGCTTCCCTAGCCCAAGTTTCCATTTATCTCAGAAAACAGAGCTCTTAATTTATATTTCCCTTGAGAAACAATGGCTTAACTTACAGAGTAAAGGCGTCTCAGGAACTTGGATAAGCTTTAGAAGAGAACTAAATTAGATGTTAGATAAAATTTAGCCTTCCACTTCATCCAGGTTCTGCCATCTCTAGTTACTATAAACAATTGGGATTTTGAAAGTGTTGAAAAAATACATTGACAATCTCTCTCAAAGAAGAAAGAGATTACAAGACCATTTCAAGCCTCTGCCCTGCTCAGTGGAAATATGTTTATACAGAGTAACCTTAACCCAAGCCAAAGACACCTGGCTACTGTTTCCCTGTCTTTAGAAAAGGGAGAAAATGTCCCCCAACATTTGTCATTGTCTGGAAAGTCTTATTATTATTATAAGGAGTGCAGGTGGTGGTGGCTGTGTGCCATGGAGTCGGTTCCAACTCATAGTGACCCTGCACAGGGTTTCCGAGGCTGTAAATCTTTACAGGAGCAGAAAAGCTCATCTTTCTCCCATGGAACAGCTGGTAGTTTTGGAGACTTCATATAATTACAGGTAATGCCTACTGAGTTTTCTGTCTTTTTCACATACATACACACCTCACACGTGTGCACAAGCATACAAATATACACACACCAATAATGCTAAAGGTAGATTATTACCTTACTCTGCAAGCATCTAGACAGTGCCTATCTAGTGCTAGGAATTTTATAAGCAAAAAATGTTGACTATAAGAACCAGAGAAAATATGTAAGATAAGATTTGCCATCCAGAGATAGAAATTCAAGAGCTTTCCTTTGTGTTCCCATGCTTCCTAAGAAAGAGTCAATAACTATTCATTGTTTCCAAAATATACAAACCAGAGACAACATACCGATTAGCCTTGACTTGGCATTGATGATGAGATATAGCTCTGTGAAGCTTTATTTCTTCCTGAAAAACTGCAGCAACCTTACTCTACCAAGTCATTCCTTTAGGGAAGAAGCCAAGTTGAGGAAATTCCTTTCTACACTGTAAAAGCCCCTTAACAGAAATATCCAAAAACCCTTGATGGAACACTGAGCAAAGCCCAAAAATGTGCTTTTGGTGAACTCCCCTGTACCTTTGGTCAAGTCTGTTCCCGAATCAGGGCCTTTTTTCCCTCATCTGTGCAATGAGGGGGTCTGACTGGACTTCCAAGGCCCCTTCCAACTGGGATTATCCAGAAGGTTGTGAACAATAACTTCATGATCTTCACAGTTCCTTTCTCTGCCCTATGGTAAGACTCTTACACCTTCCTCTTTCTTCTTGGCTTCCACTCCCAGGTGTCTATACTCCAGAGGGAAAAGATTCAAATCAATAATGCATATTGGTGCCGTGGGATAATGCACTGGAGAGCAAGGTTGGTTTGAACTACAAGGTCAGTGATTGAAAACTCACCAGTCGCTCCTTGGAAATTCTCTACAGGGTCACTGTGGGTCAGAACTGACTCGCTGGCACTTACCAACAAAACAACAACCATTAGACTCTATTTGGGATATTTGTTCCAGGTTAAGGGTAGGAAAAATATATGCATTTGAACAAGGTCTGGTAGTTCTTAAAGGGTAGTCTAGCTGATAGAAGAAGGAAGGGGAAAAGAAGAGGAAAAAATGATTTTCTGGAGACCTTACCTCCCTGCTCAGGTCCTAAGGTGTCATTTAAGAAATAACATGGTCCTAGAAAAGTCTGTTTCATAAAAGAGGGGAGGAGTACTTTTTAAACTTATTTCTTTAATAAACCTTTCATATTCCAAGACCCTTTGGAAAAGAAATAAAAAATTGGTGAGAATTACAGCAAAAAGAAGGATTCAATTAAAAAGACTTCTGTTTAGAATACACAGGGAGACAAAGACCAGAGATGATCAGGGATGGTGAGCATTTGTGTAAGAGGTTGCCAGCCCTGGATGACATGGCTTTATGGTCATAATTTTCCATGTTTCTCAAATTGGCAGCCTCCTCGCAGCCAACATAATTGATCTGTTGGCAAGGGAGGTGGAGCCTATTTGCCATACCGTGGAGTCCTGGTGTGATACTGTGGGATAGTGCACTGGACCACAAGGTCAGTTTGAACTTCCAGGTCAGTGGTTCAAATTCACCAACTGCTCCTCAGAAACCCTATACAGGGTCACTATGAGTTGGAACCGACTCAATGGCACTTAACAACAACAAGAATTTATATTTAGCAATTTCAGACACTGGCCTACAGAAGTTAGAAAGGATCATGGAGTCCATCTGATATATTGAGGGTGATGGCATGAACAGACTCCTTTTTACATAACTATCAGGAACTCTTTATGAACTGGAAAGTTCCTGAACCATGATTTACCTCCAATTTTGAGGGGTCAAAACAGTGCTGTGCTTTCTCTGCTACTCAGAGAAAAAGCTACCTCTACAACCCACCATGTTCCCATCCAGTCTTTTCTTGAGAAACTCCAGTAGCAGAGAGGTCAACCTCTTCTGAGTCTTCATCATTATTAGTCAGCCCAACTAGAAAGATTTTTCCTTGTGTTGAGGAAAAAATTATGTCTCTATAATTTGTTCTCACAGAGTTTAGTTTGGTCCTGCAGAGGCACACAGTGGGAGGAGGGATGACCCCTTTCTTTAGGCCAGTTCTTTGGAGCTTGATGTTATCTCCCATGTTTCCCTTTGTCCTCTCTTCCTTAGACAAGCCACATTGAGTCCAGCTGTTCCTCACACAGCATAATCTGACTATGGAGATTTATTTGTACTGTTTGAATTAGAGACAAAGCATAGTGTTTTGCTTTTTTATCCCCATTTTGATGTTAAAATACAAAACTAGAAGTCTGAAAATTTGCTCTGTCACTAGGCCATATGATAGTTATGATCTTAGGCAGGGTGTATTATCTCCAGTCTAAACTTCAAAGCTTTGAATTTCCTGGGCTATAAGGTCTCTTCCAATTCTGAAAATCTAGGAACCTATGAACTAGCATCATCTTCTGACCCCTTACTATTCAGGACTCTGAACTGATAAAATCTGAAGGCTACTCCAATCTCCAGAGAAGAAACAGAGGACCCAGCTGCCAGTATTGTAAGACTTCCTGAGTCTCTTCTGTTGAGAATGCTACCTCCTCTCATCTCCACATGCCTCACCAGTCACTAGGTTTTCAATAATTCCTGTTCTCCTGTAAGGCAACTTTCCATTTTAATCTAGGTTTCATTTGATACTAAGAGAAACGCAGAGTTCCCTTTGTCAGACTAGGCTACACAACAACTGTTTGAACTTTGATAGCTAGGAAACTGGTAAAAATCCTGCTTATGACACTGTATGTCTTAAAGGAAAGATGAGTAAGCTATCTACTTTACTTACTAGCTTGGAGCTACTTGAACTTCTATTGAAAACCAATAAAATAAGTCATAAAGTCTAAGACACAGGGCCAAGTGACCAGAAAAAATGGGATTACAAGACCAGAACCTGACAATAGCCAATAAATTCTCAGCAACCATGGAAATAAAATGCAGGTAAAAAAGAAACCATCTTTATAGTCATTCCTATTATCTTGATGTCTAATTTGTTCTTAATTTCTTCCCAGTGCCTATAACAAGGCCTGGAATATAGCCAGTGTTAAATAGATACATGTGAAGTGAATGGATCTTTCATTAGAAACTTATTAATAGCTATAGGCTTTTATCATTTAATCATTTACACAAACAATACCTAATAAGCACTGTATGTGTATTAGACACTATACATAAGGTTGACATGAGTTCACAGCTGAAAATCTAGTGGTGGTGGTGGTGTTATGTATGCTGTGGAGTTGGTTCCAACTTATAGTAACCTTGTATAGCATTTCCTAGGCTGTAAATCTTTATAGGAGCAGAATGCTTTATCTTTCTCCCACGGAACATCTGGTAGTTTCAAACTGCTGACCTTGAGGTTAGCAGCCCAATTCATAACCACTACCAGAGTTCCTTAAAGCTAGTAGAGTAAGTAAACTATTTACCAAAATACAATAAATGCAATAAGAAGAAATTGAGGTCATTCATAGAGACCTTGAATATGTCCCACCTGAGTCTAGAGATCATCTCAATAATAGATTTGATGCATTAAATACTAATGACTAACAATCAGTAGACCTATGAGATGACACCAGGAGGCATAATACAAAAATAAAGCAAAAGGTCATTAAAAAGACAGGCAAGAAAGAAAAGACAAAACATGATGTCAGAAGAGACTCTTGAAATTGCCTTTTAAATGTAGAGAATTTAAAGACACAGAAAGAAATGAAGTGAAAGAACAGAAACTATAAAAGGGCAGCTGAGGAAGACAACATAAAGTACTATGAGGATCAGTCAAAACTTATCCACACTCTGGATGTAGAATTTATTTTAATCAACTTCTAGAAAAGACAATACATCGTTTTCAGACATCTCTTTGCTTTTCAATACACTTTGTCAATCTGTCAACAAGCTTTCATAGTGCTTATTAAAAATAGGTTTTAGGCTAAGCTGTGTCATGAATACAGTGCTGTCTTCAATTCTTCAGCAAACATAATTTTCGTCCCCCAAGGGATGCTTTCAGGGAGCCAAATAGGTAACATTCTAATGGAACAAGATCAGGACTTTAACAAGGATGCTATAACACATCATAATGAAGTTTCTGCAGAGTGTCAACAGTGTGGGCAGAGATGTGCAAATGTGCATTGTCATGCAAGATCACAAAGCCCTTAGGTAGCTGTCCTCTGAGTTGACTTGGAAGTTGAGGCTTCAGATCTTCAGCGAGTATCTCACTGTAGAGCACTGTTGATTGTTGAACCTTTTCCTGATAGTGTTCCAAATCTGGCCATTTGAGAATTCCAGAAAACTGCATTAATTTTCCAGTTTATGAATGACTTTTGAACTTTTTCTTGGTCTGTGATTGAGGCTGTTTCCTTTCCATACTCTGTCGTTTAGCCTCCGGATTATAGTGATGAAACCTGTCTCATCAACAGCAAAGATTTTTTAAAGAAATGTTACCATCATTCTAGTATTGGTTCAAATTTTGTTTGCAGATGCCAAACACTTCTGTTTATGCTCTTCTGTGAATTGTTTCAGTACCCATATTACACAAACTTTTCAAAACCCAGTCTGTCGTGGTTTATTTCATAAGAAGAGCCACGACTGATTTGCAAAATGATGTACCACATAATCCACTGGCACTCTTCTATTCAGCAGAATCGTTCCATGTTCAGTGTTGTCATTAGATGTGGGCATGGGTGAGTGTTTTAGTATAACTGAGTGCAGATATTTTTGACGCACCTTTTTATAATGAAATTGTTAGAGACCTGAAGTTAGAAAATCAAAAGGGAAGAAGTTGCTCAGCATTTCCCAAGGTGAAAGAACTGAATAAAAAAAATCAGGCCTTGGGTTGCAATATTGAAGGATTCTATGGGCAAAATTGGAGCAAAATTTTAGTACTTTCAGCATTTCAAAGGGTAAAAGAACTGGAAAAAAAAAAATCCAAGCCTTGACTTGAAATATCAGAGGATTCCATAAAAAGGACTCCTGGTGTGGCACTGTGGGTTAATGCGCCAGAGTGCAAAGTCATTTGAACTGTAAGGTCAGTGGTTCAAGCTAACCAGCTGCTCCTTGGTAACCCTCTACAGGGTTGCTACAGACCTGAACCAACTAGATGTCACTTAACAACAACAACAATGGGCAAAATATCTAATGATGGAGAAAGCATCAAAATAAGATGGAAGAAATACACACACAGAGTCACTCTAGCCAAAAGAAATGATAGATGTTCAGTGATTTCAAGAGATAGGATATGATCCTGAGCCAATGGTATGGAAGGAAGAAGTCCAAGGTGTAATGAAAATATTGGCAAAGTACAAGGGTCTTGGAATTGATAGAATATGAATTGAAAGCTTTCAACAAACTGAGGCAGCATTGGAGGCACTCACTCATTTACACCAAGAAATTTGGAACAACTACCTGGCCAACTAACTGAAAGCGATATATTTTTGTGCCCATTCCAAAGAGAAGTAGCCTAAGAGAATACAAAAATTGTCAGATAATATCATTAATATCTCATGCAAGTAAAATTTTGCTACAGATAATTCAAAAACAGCCAAAGCAGTACATTGACAGGGAACTTCCAGAGGTTAAAGCTGGATTCAGAAGAGGACGTGGAACAAGGGATATCACTGCTGACATCAGATAGATCTTGGTGGAAAACAGAAGATGCCAGAAAGATGTTTGTCTCTGCTTTATAGAAAACACAAAAGTTTTCAATTGTGTGGATCATGATAAACTATGGATAACATCACAAAGAATAAGTAATCCGGAACACATAATTGTACTTATGAGGAACCTGTACATAGACCAAGAGGTAGTTGTTCAAAAAGAACAAGGGGACACTGAATGGTTTAAAGTTAGGAAAGGAGTGCACCAGGTTTGTATTCATTCATTATACTTATTCCAATCTTTATGATGAGCAAATAATCCAAGAAACTGGATTATATTAAGAAGAACATGGCATCAGAATTGGAGGAAGACTCATTAACAACCCGCTACTATATGCAGATGATACAACCTTGATTGCGGAATGTGAAGAGGATTTAAAATACTTACAGATAAAGATGAAAGACCACAGTTTGAGGTATGGGTTGCACCTAAATGTAAATAAAACAAAAATTTTCACCACTAGACAAATAAACAACATCCTTGTAGATGGAGAAAAGATTGAAGTTCTCAAAGACTTCATTTTGCTTGGATCAGCCATTAATACTCATGGAAGCAGCAGTCAATAAATCTAACAATGTGTTGTATTTGGCAAATCTGTTATACAAGACCTTTCTCAAGTGTTCAAGAGCAAAGATGTCAGTTGAGGACTAAGGTGCACTGATATTTTCAAGCTATGATATTTTCAAAAGTCTCATATGCATGTGAATGTTGAGGTTTGATGCATCTGAGCTATGGTGTTGGAGAATACTGAAAGCACCATGAACTGTCAGAAGAACAAACAAATCTGTGTTGGAGACAGTACAGCAAGAATGTTCCTTAGAAGCCAGGATGGCCAGACTTTATCTCTCATACTTCAGATGTATTATCAGGTGGAACCAGTCCCTGGAGAAGGGCGTCATATTTGGTAAAGTGGAGGACCAGCAAAAAGGAAGTAGACTCCCAATAAGATGGATTGGCACAGTGACAGCAGCAATGGGCTCGAATATATAACAACAGTTGTGAGACGGGCAGATTATTAGGCAGTGTTTCATTCTGTTGTGCATAAGGTTGCTATGAGTCAGTACTGACTCGATGGCACCTAATAACAATAACATGGGCAAAATATTCAATGCCTCAGGAAGCTTCAAAAGAAGATGGAAGGAATACAAAGAATCACTCTACCAAAAGAGTTGCTCAATGTTCAACCATTTCAAGAAATAACAATATATGATCAAGAACTGTTGGTATTGAAGGAAAATATCTAAGGTGCACTGTAGGCATTGTCAAAAAACGAGTCTGCATGAATTGTTGGGATACAAATGGAAAGGTTTCAACAAACTGATGCAGTGCTGGAGGTGCCCAGTCACCTATTCCAACCTGGCCAACCATTTTGAAAAGATCTATATTTGCTCCCATACAAAAAAAAAAGGTGACCTAACAGAATGCAGAAATCATTGAACAACATCATTATTATCACAGTTAAGTACAATTTTGCTGAAAACAAATGAAAATCAATCTCAGCAGTCCATCCACAGGAAACTGCCAGAAATTCAAGCTGGATTCTGAAGAGGACTTGAAAGCAGGGATATCATTGCTAATGTGGTATGGGTCATTTCTAAAAAACAGAGAATACCATAAAATTGTTTATTTGTACTTAATTGAATGCAAAGGCATTTAACTGTGTGGATCATGGCAAACTATGAATAACATTACAAAAAAGGGGAATTCCAGAACACTCAATTGTAGTCCTGGGGAATTTATATGTAGACTAAAGGCAGTCATTCAAACAGAACAAGATACTGAATGATTTAAAATTAGGAAAGGTGTGCATCAGAGTTGTATCTTTTAACCATACGTATTCAATCTGTATGCTAAACAAATAATGCAAGAAGCTGGATTATATGAAGAGGAACATGGCATAAGGATTAGAGGAAGACTCATTAACAAACTGCAATATGAAGAAGACATGCCTTGCTTGCAGAGAACAAAGAGGACTTGATATACTGATACAGATCAAATACTAAAGCTTTCAGTATATATCACACATCAATGTAAAAAAACACAAAAATCCTCACAACTAGACCAATAAATAACATCACGATAAACAGAAAATAGGTTGAAGTTGCTAAAGATCCACTATCAACACTCATGGAAGCAGCAGTCAAGAAGTCAAATGACCTATCTGCTACATACTATCTGTTTGAAGTATTTAAGAGCAAAGATGTCATTTTGAGGATTAGGGTTTGGCTGACCAATCCATGGTATTTTCAACCACTTCATATACATGTGAAAGTTAGACAATGAATAAGGAAGATCTTAGAAGAATTGATGCATTTGAATTATGGTGCTGGTGAAGAAGATTGAAAGTATGACCAAACCGATCTGTCTTCGAAGAAGTACAGCCAGAACGCTCCTAGAATCAAGGATGGCAAGACTATTCTGGACATATCATAAGGGTTCAGTCCCTGGAGAAGGATATCATGCTTTGTAATGTGAATGATCAGTGAAAAAGAGAAAGTGTCTCTAGGAGACAGTTTGACTCAGTGGCAGCAACTTTAGACCCAAATATGACAATTGTGAGGATGGTGCAGGACTGGGCAGTGTTTTTTTCTTTTCTACATAGAGTAGCTATGAGTCAGAACCAACTTGAAGGCGGTATTGTAGGATAATGCACTGGACCACAAGGTCAGTGGTTCGAACCCACTGGTTGCTCATTGGAAGCCCTATTCAGGGTCACTATGAGTTGGAACCAACTTAACGACACTCAACAACAGCATCAAGGAGGTTTTTGTTTTTGTTTTTTAAGCTTCTTTTCTACTAGTCTTACTCTATTAAGCTTGAAGCTCAATTACAAGTACCAGTATGTTTATTCAAACTAAAATTCTTAGATACTTTCTACTCAGAGCTTGAAGGGAACTTTTCCCATGGAGGATCCTTGTTTCTGGCTCTCCCTCCACTTCCTGGCAAGATCTCAATTGGTGCTCACCCTCTGACAACCCATCCTATTATAAACCACTTCCTGGCAGGTCATCTTCTTTTTTCCCTGGACGTGCAATTATAACTCTCATACCTGGCTGCACTCATGTGATTTCAGAAAATGGTGCTTTAGAAACACACCCTTAAACTGAAAACAGATAAGGAAGCTGGCAGTAAAGCCAATGAAAACTCTGCTCTTTCTGAAAAGCAAGCAGTTTGCTGGCACTGGAAACCTACCTGCTCTAAACCATGACCACATCCTCTAATAAATGTGCTAGCACATATGGAGACACATGTACAGAGGCCTCTAAGCAACAGAACAGCAGGGCATGAACTTGAAAACCTGAGAAACTCTTTCTTATTACTCTTTGTAGGGCCCTGTATCAACAAGAAGATGGTCTTGTGGTGTAACAGTGAAGTGCTCAGAAAGAGCACTTTAAGCCTAACCGTAATGCCGAGTTTGCTCAGACACCAAGAAACATATCTGAGAAGAAATACTCATCTGCACTGATGTAGCTGAACAGTGAAGGGTATTGGGCTTGAGCTAAAATGCTCTGAATGAAGAAATTTTGGAGACAATAGAGAGTGTGACAAGTCTGGAGAAAAGGAGCAGCAGAGAACCCCAAACAAGAGAAAGAGAAGAAGAAATGTCAAAAAGGAATTTGAGGAGTGACGTCTTAAGCATTGTGGGCTATAGTTTCCTCCAAGGGGACTATGGAATCACCAGTAAAAGATTCCTTTGTCATTAATGTGTTGAAAAATTGGAATTACTTGGGGATGAGTTGAAAAGCTGAGGGAGCTGCCAAAGAGAGGCCTAGCCAAAAGCAGTTTACTGGACCACAGAGCTTCGTCACTAGAAGGGGCCTCCGAGACTATCCAGTCAGCCAGCATTATTTAACAGATAAGAAAACAGAGTTTGAGAAAGGTCAAGAACCCTTAGATGTATCATGATAGAGCCAGGACTAAAGCTCAATCTACTGATAAAACCATTCAATCATTCATCGAGCAAATATTGCTTGGTACTGGTACTCTAGTATGAGCTTAACAGATATGTTCCTTATTATCTTCATGGGATCAACTATCCAATGGCAGAGAAAAGCATTAAATGCATAATTACAGTTTGTAGCTACTCTTTTTTATTTAATGTGACAAATGCCTCGATCGTATCTTACAAGAAAAGGGAGGGAGAAATGGCATCTCTTAGGAACTCTGGCATTGAGCTAAGACCGGAAAAACTCTAGGAGTCTATCAGGTAAAAATGAGGGGGAAGAGTCTTCCAGGTAAAGGAACTTCACATGCAGTGGTTCAGCTTCTGAGTTTTGGGTCCCCAAACAAATGTCACTTTGAATAGCATGACTTCTCTGTCTACACCAAAATGTGTTGAAATCTATTAGCTCTAAATTATAAACAAGATGATAAAAACTTTTCATAATTTACTAGCCTAAATACTTATCAATGGAGAAGAGATTGAGGTTGTCAGGGACTTCATTCTTCTTGGATCAACTATCAACACTCGCGGAAGCAGTAGTCAAGAGATCAGACGACGTATTGCATTGGGCAAATCTGCTGCACAGGAACTTTTTAAAGTATTGAAGAGCAAAGATGTCAGCTTGAGGACTAAGGTGCGCCTGACCCAAGCCATGGTATTTTCAATAACCTCATATGGATGCGAAAGCTGGACAGTGAATAAGGAAGATCGTAGAAGAATTGATGCCTTTGAGTTGTGGTGTTGGAGGAGAATACTGAAAGTGCCATGGACTGCCAAAAGAACCAATAGATCTGTTTTGGAAGAAGTGCAACCAGAGTGCTCCTTGGAGGCCAAGATGGCTAGGCTTCGTCTCTCATACTTTGGACACATTGTCCGGAGAGAACAGTCGCTGGAGAAGGATGTCATGCTGGGTAAGGTGGAGGGTCAGAGAAAAAGAGGAAGACCCCCAATGAGATGTATCAGCCAGGTGACATCATTGATGGCGTCAAGTGTGGCAGCGGTAGTGAGGTTGGCCCAGGATCGGACATTGTTTCATTCTGCTGTGCATGGGGTCGCTATGAGTCGGTTCCGACTCGATGGCACCTGACAACAACAACAACAACAACAAATTTAGGTACAAGAGTGTGGTTGACTTTTATTCATAAAATTCAGAATAAAAGTTAATGGGTTATTTGAGCAGAAGCAGTGCAGCTTTCAATACTTAACCTTTCTTCAGTTAAAGTTATCTCTGTACTCAACAAGCCTCATACAAAAGTGAATGCGCTGCTTCTCTTCATAGAGAAACCTCATGTACAAGAACACATCTTCTGATTTTACTTGCTTAAACCCCAGTAGTGATGTGATGTGATGTTCCTGTCCTCTCCCTGATTGGGAGAGGTGGCTCACATATTCCCAAGGAGCCCACAATGATCATTCTCCAATCTCCCGTTACACCCCACCCTAGGGACATAGAGCTATGATCCATTCCTTTCACCTAGACTTAGGAATGCCCATACCCCACCACTTTTCTCCCACATTGATCTACACTCAGACTGAGAGAAGACGATGTAGCTTTATGTGTTTATATGAATCCATCATAGCAGGCTTCCTACACTATAATTCCATCCCCTCTTCTTTCAATTATCAACTACATCCAGGTTTCTCTTCAGTTTTTATGAGCTTCTCAGTCCTTAGTTTTGGATTAAAGCAAATTATCTCAAACATCCCAGGTGGACTTGCTACAAAAGTCTATATAAATCCCATTTTCTTAGTATCTAAAATATGGGTGCCTGCATGCAAGTCATCCTTTTCAGGGAAACAGTTGTAAATGTTCTGGATTTCTTCCTGAAATACCATCTGGAGTGTTGAGTGGAATAACACCATGGATGAGATTGTGAGGACTTTTGTAAGAAGTCTATGTCCTGGAGACCAGAATTAGGTGTGACACTGTAGGATAAGCACTGGACCACAAGGTCAGTTTGAACAGCAAGCTCAGTGGTTCAAACTCACCAGTCACTCATCAGAAACCCTATACAAGGTTGCTATGGGCCAGAACTGACTCAGTGGCACTCAACAACAACATATAAAGGAGCCCTGGTTGCTCCAAAATAAGTTGTTCAACTGCTTACCCAAAGGTTGATGGTTTGAACCCACCAATCACTCTGCTAGAGAAAGATATGGAAGTTTACTTCCATAAAGATTGAAGCTTAGGAAACCTATGGGACAGGTCTACTCTGCCCAGTAGGCTTTCTATGAGTTAGAATAGAATCTGTGGCAGTGAATTTTTGTATCTTGTGATTTTGGCATGTTGAGTTCCTTTAGACAATATCTCTCCTTTGAAAAATGAAATAATATTGCCTAATAAACTTTCATTATAGGAATAATTCTTAAAATAAGTTTGCATACTTTAAAAGCAAAAACACCAGGAAGCTCTAGACTGCTTGCATTGTTTTTGTGAGTATTGGATTAATCCACTGGCGGCAAAGATAATCACATTTTTGGAATCTGTCGTAACTGTTCATTCTCATCAATATTGCTTAAAATGCTAAGTCTTTCTTTCCTGAGGCTCCTGAACACAAGAGACTGCATATTTGGGGATTCTTAGTGTCTCTGGAAAAGAGCTTATTTCCTTTCCCAGACTTCCCAGCCCTACCCAAGACCACTTGCCATTGAGATCCACCTTCCTGAAGCATCCAGGAGCGGACTCTCTGAGAATGTGAGAACTCTGTCAACATGTCAGGAACTAGACATTGTGTGTGATTCAAGGAGGACACAAATTTGTGTTAGAAAAGACAGCTGAAGCTGCAAAACATGCCTCAGAAAGAAAGTTAAAAGTTATATCTTCACTGTCTCATTGTTTTGAAACAGGAAGACATTGATCCTGTCCCTCTGGGCGTTCATTCCCCTCACAAAATTCACTCCTGGAGACTCTCTTTGGTTCAATTAATCAACTGTTCCAGAAACCAGCCCTTCCCCCATCGCTGTCCATAGTACGTTCTTCTTTTCATGCAAAAGGTATTGATTCAGGAGTTCCTGAAGGCTCCCTGCTAAACCATTGACTTTTATTAAATGCCCTGCCCTCTAGTGTTTTGGCAGGTCCCAGAATTCTGTTCTTTTGTGTTCTTTTCCAGTTTCTTCATTATAAGCCCCTCCTCCATCAAATAAACTCTAACTTGGGTTTAAGACCTTCCTGGAAGATGATTCTATAGCCTCCATTTCTAGACCTTCACAACCCTTACTCTCATTCAAATGAGAGAAATCACTAAAGGCCTCGTTGTCCTTGCCCCCCAACAGACCCTCATAAATCCACAGTAAGGTTCTTTTTTTTTAATTAAAGCGTCCAAATAATTAATGTTCAACTCCATTTGTGCCATTGAAAACCCAAATGTCACACGGTTGAAAAGACCCAACCAAATAATTCAGTGTACCCTATAAAGCTTAAAAAAGCAGAGACCAAGAGGCCTGCATGACTGGTTTCTGTGCTGTCTGAAAAGCTTGGTTGGGTTTTGAGGCACTTGATTGGATTCCAGGAATAATGTGCCCAGAGCACAAAGGACTCTTTTGATGTGTCTGTGTGATAGCTCCTCCCCCTTTCCCTCCTCGCTCTACCTGGGATACACATCCTCCTTGTCTCCCAAGTTGGAAAAAATAACCCATGGAAGACAGGAAAAAACAGCAGAAGGAAAGTCAATGGTGGGGGCATGGAAGAGAATTTCTGCAGTTCTTAGTCTGTTTGGTTATTAAGTCTGGTTATTGCAGAAGGAATAGAGGAAATGAAGTTCACACAATGTCTGTGACTAGACACTGTGAAATGAAATAAAAAGATACCTGTTGTTTGAATGTGGTCTCTCAAGCAGTAGGTAATGAGTGAGTCTTCCAGGCAGAACTTGATGATTTCAAAGACTTTAGAGGTACTGCTGACCAGTTCTGGAAATCAACATGCATTTTTATAAGCCTAATTAAAGCAGAGAATCTCTCAAACAGTGAGTCCAGCCAGTTGATTTTTCAAGGTACTAAAACATTCCATAAAGATGGAAAGAAAGAAAATGAAGAGCCTCCATTCTAGAGTGAAGATACCTGAGAAGAGTAGAGAGTAAATCATGCTGTTGTATTTAGGTCCACCCTTTGACCATGTTGCTAGTTGTGTTTGACAAGCCCATCAAGTAACACTGGAAAATAAGTTCCATAAAGGAAATTCACTGTGCTGCCTTAAGAAGGTAGAATTGATGCTGCAGAGGCAAAGCAACACATAGTCAGTCACCTTGTATGGTATCTAATCAGACCTTTCTGCCCAGAATCAATCTTAACAAGTATGTTGCTGTTAAATACGCCATTGAGTCAACTCTGACTCATAGGGATCCTGAATAGGGTTTCCGAGGATCAATGGGGGAATTTGAACTACTAACCTTGAGGTTGAAACCAAACTTGTGGTTGAATGCTTATCCTATAGTGCCTCCCCAGGACTCTGACAGGTTAGCATTTAAACATTTTGGTAATAGTAGTGATGATTGGGGAGATTATTTTCTCATACAGCCCTATGTTCCTTTCTAGCCATCAAAAGCAATTTGGTTCACAATGATCTACATTATTCATTTTACATGAAAGTAGATCTTTAGCTTAGCTTGGCTTTTCTGGGCTCCAATCCACCCTGCTCACCTCCATTAATAAGTGCTGTGCTGTTGAACTAGGTTTGATTAATAACCAAATACATGTGTGCTCTATCTTGCTTTCTTACTTCTATCCTCTGTCTTTTTCTAAAGGTGGTGGTATGTTTATTTTGCTGTGGTTACTTTGGAATAAGAGACCCAGTATTTATTCTGATACAATCAGTAACTACATTGAATTTGCTCTGCTTGTTGAAATGCTGACTCTAGGTTTGCACACACATAGTTCATAAAAGATGTTTGTGGGTTTCCTAGGTGGTTTTAATCCATAAGAAAATGGATCGAGGTGACAGTGATCAATTTTCTTAAGGAGACAATTAGAGCGAAAATGAAATGAGCTAAAAAGGTTCATATCTTTGTCATCATTCACCTCCACAGTTATTTACTGCCCTCTCTGGTTTTCATTAGCATACTGACAAACCCAGCTATAGGCATTTTCATCCACACTCCAACTACTGCCCTGATTTCAGTTCCAAGTTATGAAACCTAATCTAAGCCTTAGAGAGGAAGCTACAACTGTAACTTTAAATTCCAGTGTACAGTCCCCCAGGATGATTCCTGGAATCAAGTTGGGAGGGGTCCTGGGAATCAGAAACCAAACTACTGCCTCCTTTCTCCACTAAAAGGACCTGAGGACATTTGAAACAAAGCTCATAAAATAACATTTGCACAACATCTCAACTAAGTAGAATTACAAAATACACCTCACCCACACCACCCACCCCCGAAGACACACTCACAACTGCTCTTAACTAATCCAATGAACAGAGATACCTCTTACTCTTCATTATCACTTGAAGAGCATTTTACAATTCCCCTTGGTCACCTGTTTCAAAATATAAGAACTGAATGCCTGGAAAAAACTTCTTCATATTGCAATCCCAGTCCTTTCTTCAATTCAAATGATTTGGATATCTAAAGCATCAAATTTCAGAACTGGAAGAGACCTTAAATATCATTTAGTCCTGGGTTACAACTGGTGACTCAGTTACTGAGGCATTTTTCTTAGACATTAAGAAATTCAATTCCTGAATTTTGCTTCAGTTGTCACCGTCTAGATATTGAGATATTTCTCTTTTAAAAATACAAATAGTTGGTATCTCTAGAAAAATCAGATGTGACAACATGGTAGCCCTTATTCAAATAGCAAAAATCAAGAGTTTGGCTCTTCTTTTTAGGCTGGGAACAAGGGAAGATAGGAGTCCTGATGTGGCATCATAGGATAAGCATTCTACCTCAACATTGATTTGAACTGCAAGGTCAGCGGTTCAAACTCACCTTTGAACCACTCCTTGGAAACCCTATATAGGGTTACTATGAGTCTGAAATGACTCAACAGCACTTAACAACAACAACAAAGGGAGGATACTTTCTCCAGTTCATCATAGAGCCCATCTTGTTGGTCTGCTTCTTTTACCCCAAATGACTAGCCTCTATTGCTTCTTAAGTTCATGACCCTTAAATTTTACTCGCACACACATACAAACAAAAACCTGAGAACTAGAAAAATCATACAACTATAGTTACCAGTTGTAGGTGTGACAAGAACTAGAGCCCATGATTCATGACTCGTGCTTCCAGATTCACACTTTTCCCTGTAGAGCATTGCTTTCAGGCTGTGGTGATGCTGACCTAGGAAAGCTAAAGAAGAATACACTAACCATTAATGACTCACAAATTAGACAGAGAGCAGAGGAAGGGTCATGATAAAAATCAAAACCTCCAATTGTCATATTTCCTATAGATTTCTGTAGTCCTTGCATCAACTCAGTAGTATGCTAATAGAACTGTGCCCATAGATTTATTAAGGAAGATAATTGACTAACACCTAATAGATAGCAAAAGAAAGGTTTAATGGAAACATCTGGAAAAATGTGTGTGCATGTGTGTGTGTGTGTGTGTGTGGTTTGTTTGAGAGTTTGAGAAGCGACTCTTAGTGACATAATAAAATTATAATTAAGAAAGAAAAGATATGCCCATTTCCAACTCTGCAGTGTATTCTGGAGAAGACACAGAGGAGATTTATACAGAACATTAATGTATAGGGAAATTTTTTCCTATAAATAAAAACATAAAAATGCCACTCAAAAATATGTCTACTTGAGTCTGTTACACTCAAAACTCAAGTTTGTTAGCACAATAATTATATAGTATACTTCTCAGGAGGCTGATAAAAGTAGTTCTTTGGTATAATGTAGATACCTCTTAAAACAGTCTGATTCTCTGAAAAATTCTCAGAGTAAAAATTCCATGCCAGCTCTTTTGTGTAACAAACAAGAGAAGAAGTTAGGTTAAACATTAAGAAAACATCTATAGCTCCAACATTCCTCATCTATAACTCTAAAATGCCTCCTTACTGCAGTCAGTTTGAGCTTTCAATAGACTGACTATAATGTGCTCAAAACAGCTGAAGGACTAAGTGCATCATTCATAATCACCAGTTGTTTCAGCCAAGTATAGACCAAGCCTTTGAAGTTGTTTCTGGCTGTGAATGTGACTCAACATGGAGAAAAGTATTCTAAGAGGTATTTATTTCACTCCCTGTCGTTCTTCACTCATAGCCAAGAATGACTGGATAAGGAGTCCTTCTACCTAAGAGCAGAGCTATGACTTGAGTTTGAAATGTTTGAGTTTAGTTGGAGTGTGATGGAGTCTAATTCTTTCTGCTTCACCAAGAAAATATTCAAAATTAGCATTCACATTGAGAGTAATATTTCTTAGTTTAAAAAGTGGTAAGAGGAGACCTAACTAAGAGTTAGTTCTCTTGGTCAATTTATTTTTAATAAGTTTGATGGCCTGTACTACATGTATTAAATGTTTAACATCTATTCTTCCTTAGATCTCACCAATGAGGGAAACAGAATTTACCAGTTGACCACTTCCCCCCACCACCCAACTACCTCCTTTAAAAAATCTGAAAGACAGCAACAAACAAATGAAGAAAGTATCAGCAGTTCAAGCTCACTAGCCACTCTTCAGACACCCTATATAGCATCGTTATGGATTGAAACCGACTCGACAGCACTTAACAACAATGACAATGAGAGGTCTAATTCAGTATGTTGGTTTTAATAAGATTCTATGCTATTGACTTTGTCTCCGTTTTGATCATGGCTGAATGCCAGAAAAGAGACCTAGCTGTAGAATTTATTTCCTTTGATGATAGCAAAAACTGTGCTAAGGAAACTGAGGAATAACACATACATTTATAAAACAAGATATAAAATGGGGATAACATTGTAGCTCATTATCACTTGTATGCTGGTATGTCATAATGTGTTGGTTTGTATGTTGTTGTGATGCTGGAAGCCATGCAATCAGTACTTTAAATACCAGCAGAGTCACCCATGATGGACAGGTTTCAGCAGAACTTCCAGACTGACAAAGATTAGAAAGAATGAGAGGTGGTCATTTCTGAATGTTTAGCTATTGAATGTCTATGCATAGCAGCAGAACATTGTCAGATATAATACACTGGAGGCACTCACTCATCTATGTCAAGAAATTTGGAAGATAGTTACCTGGCCAACCAAATGAAAAAGATACATATTTGTGCCCATTACAAAGAAAGGTGACCCAGAGGAATGCAGAAAGCATTGAACAATATCATTAATATCACATGCAAGTAAAATTTTGTTGAAGATAATTAAAAAATAAATGCATCTGTACATCAACAGGTAACTGCCAAAAATTCAAACTGGATTGAGAAGAGGATATGGAACAAGGAATATCATTGATATCATCAGATGGATCTTAGCTGAAAGCAGAAAATGCTAGAAAGATGTTTATTTGTGCTTTATCAACTATGCAAAGGCATTCAACTATATGAATCATAATGAACTATGGAAATTTTGTGAGGAATGGGTATTCCAGAACACTTAATTGTACTCACAAGGAACCTGTACATAGACTAAGAGGCAGATACAGAACGAGGAGATACAGAATGGTTTAAAATCAGGAAATGTGTGTGTCAGGGTTGTATCCTTTCACCATACTTATTCAAGTGTGCTGAGCAGATAACTTCAGGAACTGGATTATCTGAAGAAGAATGTGGCATCAGGACTGGAGGAAGATTCTTTTAACAACCTATGATACTCAAAAGACACCACCTTGCTTGTTGGAAGCAGAGAGGACTTAAAATATGTACAAAGACAACAACCTTCAATATGGATTGCACCTCAATGTAAAGAAAACAAAAATCCTCACAACTAGATCAATAAATATCACCATGATAAGTTAAGAAAATATTGATGTTCTGAAAGACTTCAATTTGCTTGGATCCACAAACAGTGTTTATGGAAGTCAGGAAATCAAATGACAAATTTCATTAGGCAAGTTTGCTTCAAAGAACTTCTATAGAGTGTACAAGAGTAAAGACGTCAGTTTGAGGACTGAGGTGCACCTGATCAAAGTCATGGTATTCTCAATCACCTCAAATGCATGTGAAAGTTGAATATTGAAGACTGTAGAACAATCAACTCATTCCAATTATGGTGTTGGTCAAGAATATTGAAAGTACCACCAAATGCCAGAAGACCAAGCAAATCTGTGTTAGAAGAAGTACAGCCAGAATGCTCCGTAGAAGTATGGTTGGCAAGACTTTGTTACTGGTACTGTTTACTTGTACTTGTACATATTATCAGAAGAGACTAGCCCCTGGAGAAGGACATCATGCTTGGAAAAGTGTAGTGTCAAAAAAAAAGGATGAAGATGCCCAATAAGATCTACTGACACAGTGGCAGCAACAATGGACTTAAACATAACAACAATTGTGAGAATAGTGCAAGACTAAGCAGTGTTTTGTTCTGTTGTTTATTGGGTCATTATCATTAATCCAACTAAGAGTTGGAACTGACTTGGTGGCACCTAATAGTAACAAAAACAATGTAGATCAAAGAGGAAAAGGAAAATCTGCTCAATAAATGCTTTTCAGATAATTGGCTAAGAAATTTCAGGGGGGAAAAAAAAGTAATTACATCCCTACATCTCCCTCTATAGAAAATGTAATTTAATGTTGATTAAAGTTATAAATATATGAATTAAAACTTTAATCCTTTAGAGAAAGAAATCATAGCATATCTTTAAAATCATGGTATAGGAAACACTTCTTTTATTCAACGTTAGAAACAAAATCTCAAGAAAATCTCTCTAAAAATAAAAGAGATATGTGCAAACACCTAACTAACAGAAGCTTAGTATCCAAAATATATTATGGACTCCAGAAAGTTATTAAGTAAAAGGAAAAACAACTATCAGAAATCTTCTACATAATTGGAATTCTAAAAGAAAAGGAAAAAGGGATTAGAACAAAATAATTATCTGAATAAATAATGGCCAAGGTAGCGTAGCGGTTATGAATCGGGCTGCTAACCTCAGGGTCAGCAGTTAGAAACTACCAGCTGTTCCGCGAGAGAAAATTGAGGTTTTCTGCTCCCATAAAGATTTACAGCCTCAGAAATCCTGTACAGGGTCGCTATGAGTCGGCACTAACTCCATGGCACATAACAATATCAACAACAACTTCCCAAATATGGGAAAAGACAGGCATTTATAGATTTAAGCAACTCAAAAAACCTCAAAAATGATAAGTTTGAAGCAAACCCTATTTAGGCATATTATAATCAGACTGATGAAAACCGTGGCTAAAGGACAAATCTTGAAAACAGAGAAAAACAATGCATAGAGGGAAACAATTCAAGCAACAGGGGAATTCTCAACAGGAAACATGGAGGTGAAAAGACAAAGGAATGTCTCTGAAGTGCTGAGAGGAAAAGACAACATATAAACAAAAAAAGCAAAAACTCAGAACTCTATCTCCAGCAAGATTATTTTTCAGAAATGAAATGGAATAAAGACAGATTCACATAAAGAAAATATCAGAGAATTCATTACTAGTAAACCTGCATTATGTGAAATACTAAAGAAGGTTCTTCAGGCTGAAGGCATATGAACTAGAGTAAAACTTGGGTGATTACGAAAGAAGGCACAGTATCATCTATGGTACATTTTGTATAAGTCAGGGTTTGACAAGAGTAGCATAGCCAGTAACATGTGTGTACATACTTTTAATATTCCCCTCCAACACCATAACTCAAATACATCAGTTCTATGGCCTTTCTTATTTGTTGGCCAACTTTCACACGCATATGAGGCTATTGATAATGCCATGGTTTGTGTCAGTATTTACCTTAGTCGTCAGACTGACATCTTTGATCTTGAACACTTAGAAAAGGTCTTATGTAGCATATGTGCCTAATGCAGTATGTCGTTTGATTTCTTGACTGATTCAGTCTAACCAGCTGCTCCTTGGAAACCCTATACAGGGTGGATATGAATCAGAACTGGTTTGACTGCAATTAAGAACAACAGTTTCTATGAGCATTGATGGTTGATCTGAGCAAAATGAAGTTTTGACAACTTCAATCAGTTCTTCATTTATCTTGATGGAGTTTATTGTTACAGTTATGAGGATTTTTGTTTTCTTTACATTGAGGTGCAACCTATAACAAAGGCTGTGACCTTTGATCTTCCTCAGTAAATATTCTAAGTCCTCTTCACAATGACAAATAAAGTTGTATCATCTGAATATTGCAGGTTGTTCATGAGTTTTCCTTCATATGATGACATGTTTTTCTTCATATAATTCAGTTTCTTGTATTATTTGCTCAGCATAGAGATTGAATGGTGGTTGGTGTGGTTATGTGCCATGGAGTCGGTTCTGACTCATAGCGACCCTGTACAGGGTTTCCAAGGTTGTAAATCTTTACAGGAGCAGAAAGCCTCATCTTTCTTCCATGAAACAGCTGGTAGTTTTGAACTGCTGACCTTGCAGTTCACAGCCCGATTCATAACCTCTATGCTACCAGAGCTCCTTAGGTATTGAATAGGTATGGTGAAAGAATGCTACCCTGGCACACACCTTTCCTGATTTTAAACCTTTCAGTGTCCCCTTGTTCTGTTCTAATAATTGTCTCTTGTTCTATGTACAGGCTCCTCGTGAGCACAATTAAGTGTTCTGGAATGCTCATTCTCTGCAATGTTGTCCATAACTTCTCATGATCCACATGATTGAAAGCCTTTGCATAGTTAGTAAAGCACAGGTAAACATCTTTCTGGTATTCTTTGCTTTCAGCCAAGATCTATATTAGATCAGCAATTATATCCCTTGTTTACATTCCTGTCTGAATCCATACTGAGTCTCTGGCAGCTCCCTATCAATGTATTGCTGTAGCCATTTAAAAAATATCTTAAGAATAAATTTACTTGCATCTGATATTAATGATATTGTCCAATGATTTCCAAATTCCATTGGGCCAGCTCTCTTTAAAATGGGCACAAATGTGGATCTGTTTGTCACTTAGCCAGGCAGTTGTCTTCCAAACTTCTTGGCATAGATGTGTGAATGCCTCAAGTGCTGCCTCAGTTTATAGAAAGACTTCAATTTGTTTTCCATCAGTTCCCAGAGCTTTGTTCTTTGCCAATGCCTTCAGTGTACCTTGGACTTCTTCCTTCAGGATCATTACCTCTTGACCATATCTTACCTCTTGAAATGATTGAACATCAACCATTTTTTTGGTACAGTGACTCTGTATTCCTTTCATCTTCTTTTGATGCCTTCTGCACCATTAAATATTTTGCCCAGAGAATCGTTGAATATTGCAAGTCAAGTCTTGAATTTTTTTTCTTAGTTCTTTCAGCTTAAGAAATGCTGAGTGAATTAACTCCTCATTTCTTTCATTTGTGTTAGCATCTCTATGCTAGAGAGCAAATTTCAGAGTCTCTTCTGACATCCATTTTTGTCTTTTCCTTTTTTTGTTGTTTTGTCTTCTTAATTACATTTTGCTTTCTTCCTATATGATGTTCTTGATGTCATGCCACAATTCTTCTGGTGTTCAGTCATTAGTGTCTACTTCATCAAATCTATTCTTGATATAATATCTAGATTCATTCAGTAGATTGTGAAAACATTGTGTGTATTTATAAAGAGAGATCAACAAATTAAATACGTAAAAGGCGTATTATAAAGTCAGTCTGGTAGTATAGTGGTTACGAATCAGGCTGCTAGTCTCACAGTCAGCAGTTCGAAACTACCAGCTATTATGCAGGAGAAAAAGAGGCGTTCTGCTCCTATAAAGATTACAGCCTTGGAAACCCTGTGCAGGGTCGCTATGAGTCAGAACCGACTTCACAGCACATAACAACATATTAATTAAAGTAGAATACTAAAACATATATTAAAACAATCCAATGTAAGGTATGAAAAAGAGAACAGAAGAGCAAACAACAGATAATATTATAATTAAATGTTGTTGTTGTTGTTCTTAAGTGCCATTGAGTTGGTTCCAACTCATAGAAACCCTTTATAGGATTTCTAAGGCTGTAATATTTGCAGGAGCAGAAACTCTCATCTTTCTCTCATGGAGTGACTGGTGGGATCAAACAGAAGACGTTGTGGTTCACAGTCCTTTGTTTATCCTATGGAGTAACTGCGCTCCTACATAATAAAGTAGTATATAAAAATTCCATCATATTATTAATTACAATAAATAATAATGGTCTAAATATTTCAATTAAAAGACAGAAACTGACTCAAGTGTGCTGTCTATAAGAAACACACTTAAAGAATGTAGATACATATGGTGTGGTGCTGTGGGTTAAAGCGCCAACTGCAAAGCCGTTTCAACTGCAAGGTTGGTGGTTCAAGCTCACCACCTGCTCCTTGGAAACCCTATGCAGGGTTGCTATGGGTTGGCACCGACTTGACAGCACTTCACAACAACAACAACAACATATGTTAAAGTAAGTAAAAGAAAAAGGATAAGAAGACTAGAGTGACTATATTAACATCAGTTTCAATAGAATTCAAGAAAAAATAGTATAACTGGAAATAAATGAAAAGATTGAAGTGAGAAAAAGGACAATTCACCAGGAAAACATAATTATAAATGCATGTTGTTGTTGTTGTTTGCTGTTGTTGAGTCTCTTCGATCCATTTCCAGCCCATAGCAACCCTATATAGGGTTTCCAAGGAGTGGCTGATGAGCTTGAACTGCCAACCTTGCAGTTCAAACTGATTTTGCAATCCAGCGCATTAACCCACAGCACCACACCAGGACTCTTATAAATGTATACACAGCTAATAATAAACCCAAATGCAAACCCACTGCCACCTAGTTGATTCAACTCATAGTGATCCTATATAGTTTCCAAGGCTGTAAACCTTTACAGAATCAGAAAGCTTGGTGACTTTGAACTGTCAACCTTGAAGATGTTGTGCTGTTAAATTGTTAAGTGCCATAAAGTCAGCTCCAACTCATAGAAACCTTGTATAGGGTTTCTGAGAAGTGGCTGGTGGGTTTGGACCACCAGCATTGCAGTTAGCAATCCAGTGTGTATCCTACAGTGCCACACAGAATTTCAACAGTCCAGTAATTAGCTTGAAAATAGATGTATCAAAACTTGACAGAATTAGAGAGAAAAATAGATAGTTAATTCTACATTCATCTGTTGCTGTTAGGTGACATCCAGTCACTTCCAACTCATAACAACCCTATGTGCAACACAACAAAATACCGTCCTGTCCTGTGCCATGGTTCTTATCTTTCAGCTCACCAAAGAGTAGTGGGATGACATAAAACACATAAACATGAAGAAAGTAAAAGGTCATTAAAAAAAAAAAAAAGAAAGAAAGAAAGAAAACACCTAAATGGATGTCAGAAAAAACTCTGCAACTTGCTCTTTAGCTTTGTTGTTGCTGTTGTTGTCAGGTACCATCGAGTCGGAACCAACTCATAGCGACCCCATGCACAGCAGAACGAAACAATGTCCGATCCTGGGCCAACTCCACCACCGCTGCCACACTTGACACCATCGATGATGCCACCTAGCCGATCCATCTTGTTGGGGGTCTTCCTCTTTTTCTCTGACCCTCCATCTTACCAAGCATGACATCCTTCTCCAGCGACTGTTCCCTCCTGACATATGTCCAAAGTACGAGAGACGAAGCTTAGCCATCCTGGCTTCCAAGAAGCACTCTGGCTGCACTTCTTCCAAAATAGATCTATTGGTTCTTTTGGCAGTCCATGGCACTTTTAGTATTCTCCTCCAACACCACAACTCAAAGGCATCAATTCTTCTATGGTCTTCCTTATTCACTGTCCAGCTTTCGCATCCATATGAGGCTATTGAAAATACCATGGCTTGGGTCTGGCGCACCTTAGTCCTCAAGCTGACATCTCTGCTCTTCAACACTTTAAAAAGTTCCTGTGCAGCAGATTTGCCCAATAGATGCTAAAACAAATGGAAAAATGAGAAGTGAAAGAGCTGGACAGAAAATTTCAGTGGGTAGCTCAAGAAGATAAAGTCACTATAATGAAATACTTGGAGTTAGAAAACCAAAAAGAAGAACATGCTCAGTATTTCTCAAATTGAAAGAACTGAAAAAAAAAAAAAAAATCAGCCTCAACTTGCAATATTGAAGAATTCTAAGGGCAAAACATTGAATGACACAGGAATCATTAAGAAAAAAAGAAGAAGAAAGAAAGTAATGCACAGAGTTACTGTACCCTACATATGGTTGAGGTCTGGAACTGAACTCACCCTTTACTGTCCAATTTTTAGCCCAAAATAGGTATGTTAGAAGCTCAACATTATAAGGTATGCTTACCATGGATTGGTCACTCATTCAAGATCAAAATGACAATATTTACTTAAGGATAAAGTTCAGAAGGTATGAGAAGAAGGGTGGAATGAAAATGTGAACCACATTGATCATTTCTTTCTCTCTCTTTTTTAATCTGTATTGTGAATTGAGTGAATGTTTACAGACAAGATCATCAGTTTTCATTCAACAAAGCATATTCTTTGGTTCATCTCAATGACTGTAATCCCCTCCAGGAATAAGACCCAATAGAACTGAAGGAAGAAGTCCAATCTGCATTGAAGGCATTGACAAAAAAAAAAACCCCACAAACTCTGGAATTTATGGAATATAGCAATTGTTAGAACAATTAGACAAAAATATCAATAAAGTCATAGATTATGCAAATATTACTATTAAACTCTTAGATCAAATTAATATTTATAGAATTCTACATCGAACAACCACCAAATACACATTCATTTCAAGTGAACATGGTAAATTCCTCATGATATTCCATATTGTTGGTGTTAAGTGTTATTGAGTCAATTCCGATTCATAGTGACACAATATACAGTTTTTGAAGAGCAGCTGGTGGGTTTAAAGAACTGATCTTGCTGTTAGTAGTCCAGTGCTTATCCTACAGCACCACACCAGAATTTCTGATAGCCCATATACTGGGCCGTAAAACAAATGGCAATAAGTTCAAAGACTGAAATCATCTGGTGTGGCCTATGATCAAAACAGACCACTCAATGGTACTTACAAACAACAAGATGTTTAATAATATCCTGATTATTTTGAAATTAAATGCCATATTCCTCAATAATGTATAGATTAAAGACAAAGTCACAGAAGGCATAAGGAAATATTTTAAATGGTGTAATTATAGAAATATAGCATTAAAATCTGTGAGACACAACATATGCCATGGTTAGAGGGAAATTTAGATGTTTAAAGTGAAATGAATAAACAAAGGTCTAAAATCAATTATCTAAGATTCTAGTTTGATTTTGTTGTATGCAGTTAAGTCAATTCCCACTCACAACAACCCTATAGAATAGAAGAGAAGCACTCATAGGGTTTCCTACACCATAAACCTTATGTTCTTGTGAAGTGCCGTTGAGTCAGTTCTGAACCATAGAGACTCTGAATAGAGTTTCCAAGGAGCAAATGGTGAGCTTGAACTGCTGACCTTGAAGTTCAAACCGACTTTGCAGTCCAACTCATTAACCAACAGCACCACACCAGGACTTCATAGTGGTGGTGGTGGTGGTCATGGAGGTGGAGGTGGTGGTGGAGGTGGTGGTGGTGGAGGTGGTGGTGGTGTGCCATGGAGTCTGCTCCGATTCATAGTATGCCTGTATTGGGTTTCCGAGGCTACACATTTTTATGGGAACAGAAAGCCTCATCTTTCTTCTGCAGAATGGCTGGTAGTTTCTAACTGCTGGTCTTTAAGTTAGCAGCCTGACTTGTAACCACTATGATATCAGACCAAGAGAAAGTTCAAAAGTCAACAGAAAGAAGATCATTGTCTTTTCTTACTCATAGACACAGGGTGGATTTGAACTGCTAAGCTGTTGATTAGTAGCTGATACTTAACCATGCTATAAAGAGAAGAGCAAAGTAAGACCAAGATAAGTATAAGGATGGAAATAAAACCATGAGAATGGAAATCAATGACACTGAGACCAATAGCTAGTAGAGAAAACTAACAAAGTAAAAAGTAGTTATTTGATGAGAACAACAAAATTGGCAAACATCTAGCTAATCAGAAAAAAAGATGAACATGCCACAAACTCAGGCATATAAAAAAAATAAAAATAAGTTATCACCTCAGATCCTGCAGACAGTAAAAGAACAGTAAAAGAATATTAGGAGAACTTTATGCCATCATATGTATAACATATATGAAAAAGGATAAATGTCTTGAAGAATACTGTTTATCAAAACTGATACAAAACAAAATCTGATAGCTTTATATCAAATAAAGATAGTTTATATATTATGAAAAAACAGACAAATAGGCAATACATATGAGCAGGCAATTTATAAAAGAAAAAATGTGAGTGGTTTTTAATCCTATAAAAATATGTTTGAACTCAGTAATAACTTGTTGTTGATACGTTCCATTGACTTGGTTTCAATTCATAGTCATGTCAAAAGACAAATAAAACAGACCCATTTCTAGGCTATACTCTTTATTTTTCTCGCATGGAGTTGCTTGGTGTGTTTGAACCACCAACCTTTTGGTTTGAAGGCAAGCATGTACATGATGTACTACCAGTGCTCCTTCTGTAATAATTATGAAATTTTAAATTAAAACAACATGAGAAAACATTTTGCTAATCTGATAGGCAAAAATTAAAAGCCTGGTGGTACAAAATATTGATAAGAATGTAAACTAAGAACTTGTATAAATTTCTGGTGTATATGTGAAGTGATAGAAACACTTCAGTAGACAACTTGGCAACATCTAATAATTCTGACAAGGCAGATAATCAACGAGTTAGTTTACTCCTAGGTGTGCAATTAGAAAAATTCACACATGTGCACAGGAAACATGTATAAGACATTTATGAAAAAACTGCTTGTACAAAGGTGAGTCAGAAATCATCCGCTCTCCAGTTATTTGGACACCCATCTACGTCCACACAGCTTTAATGTTATTATCTGATAATAACATTAAGTATGCCTGTGAAATGATTCTGTTAATCAGATGAGAGAGAGTGGATTACGTGGCAAATCATTTGCCAATCAGCCATGGCTCTGCCTATAAAATAGTCTACAATAGACTTGGGTTTTGAAAAGTTTGTGCCATGTGGGTACCAGAACAACTCATGAGGAACATTAACAGAAGCATGTGGACATTTGCAAATAAACAGAGATTCACCTCTAATGAAGAACTGAAGACAGTGGTGCATTCGTGGCTCACAGTTCAGCCTAAAATAAAATAAAGGAATACGAAAGCTTGTTGACAGATGGACAAAGTGAATGGAAAGCAAGTAGATTATGTCTAAAAATGATGTATTTGTATTTTCTAAAAGTTGTTTAAATACATTCTACAGCCAGAGTGTGGATAATTTTTGACTCACCCTCATAATAATAATAAGAAAAAAAAAAGTTGGAAACAAATGAACATCAAGAGGAGAATGTAATATATTCATAAATAGAATTCTAAATAGAGGTTAATATAAGAAAATTAGACAAGCATGTTCAATATGGATAAATCTTTAAAAGCTAAGCTTGGTGATGCTGGTGGTGGTATGCTGTAGAGTCAGTTCTGACTCATAGCGACGTTGTATAGGGTTTCTGAAATTGTAAATCTTTATGGGCACAGAAAGCCTCATCTTTCTCCAGCGGAACAGCTTGTAGTTTCGAAATGTTGACCTTGAGGTTAGCAACCCAATCCATAATCACTACACTACCAGAGCTCCTTAAGCTAAGCATAGAAACCATGTTTTAGAAAGATACACAAATGATATCATTGATTTAATTAGCATATGAAAACAATGGTCTCCTGATGTGGCACTGTAGGATCAGCATTGGCTTGCAAACCACAAGATTGGTAGTTCAAAGTCACCTGGTGCTCCTTGGAAACCCTATACAGAGTCACTATGAGCCGAAACTGAGTTGACAGCACTTAACAACAGCAACAATATGTAAGCAATGGGAGGGAATAGACTTATAAAGACAGATATGGGCATGACAAATACCAAAATCAAGATACTACTGTCTCTAGTGTGAAGTAAGGGAATGGGATCAGTGATTAATACTACGGTCTTCAATCATACTTTAATGTTTGGATTTTTAGGTTGGACAGTGGCATACAACAATATTCCCTGGAGTGTCCACTGTACCTCTACATATGTATGAAATATTCTATAATTTTAAAAATTAGAAAGGAATTGGAGTCCCAAATATGTCTGTTTGGCAAAAGCTGGAGGCTTCAGTCATAATGAGGGAACAGACGCCCTTACTGAATGCCCTCAAATGTTTTGAGTTCTGGAGGGGCGGGTCGTGATTACAGCTGCGATTAGGTGACTCACCATAATTATGTTTTGTTGAAATTGAATTTATTGAAGCATGAATCATTCTACCCAAGTCCTACCTAATTGCTCCAACACTGTGGATGGGAAGGATGGTGGAGGAGTTTTCCATAAAGGTCATGTAGAATGTGTGCATATGTGCACGTGTGTGCATATGCGTATATGTGCATGCCTGAACACACTCACACCACTCTCACTTTGCAGAAAACTAGCCACTCGGCCTCATCCTTTGTGATGACGTGAGATTGACAAGGAATTTTAACACGTTTGGCTGTGATTTTTTCTGCCTTTCATCCTTCACTCATTTAAGAGCAACTCTCTGAATGCTATTTGGCTCTTTGGGATCCCTATGCCTCAGAATATCCCCCAGAGAGTTATCTGCTTCCTCAAAGCTGCTGACTGGCTGCAGACTTATCCATGTTCTTCCAGCCCAGACCTTCTACTGCTCAGTGGGCAACTTCGGGATGTCTCAGAGCTTGGTGTCCACAGCAGAGCTGTAATTTAAATTAACATGGGTACTCTGAGGAGACAAACAGCAAACCCAGAGTTGCCTTCAAGTCTTCCTCCCTGTGGGTCAGGAACAGGGAGGAGTGCGGGTGGTAACAATTCTGGGCTCTTACGCAAGGTGAGTCACCCACAGACACACTCTGGGAAACAGTTAGAGCCTTTCTCTTCCAACACCTCTAGTGTGTGAAGAATGGGAGATGTCAAGTCATTTAGTCATCATTTATTTTATTTTATTGTTATAAGATTTGAACAAACAAAGTGAACTTGGTCTATAGTAAGTTCAAGATAGGCTAAACATGAGAGGACTAACCAACTGGCAATTTTTTTGACCATAGACTAGGCAGTAAACGCAATGGGAAGAAGCACTGTGTAAGTATTTACTAGGCATCAGGCATTGTTCTAACCACTTCACACATTTTGTGGTTGTTAGGTGCCATCAAGTAGGTACAGAATCATAGTCACCTTATGCACAACAGAATGAAACACTGTCTGATCCTGGGCCAACTGCACAAATTATTTGCTCAGCTTAGTTATGGTGAAAGAATGCAACCCTGTAGCACATTTTTCTTAATTTTAAACCATTCAATGTTCCCATATTCTGTTTAAAAAACTGCCTCTTGGTCCATGTACAGATTCCTCATGAGCACAATCAAGTGTTCCGGAATACTCATACTTCACAATGTTGTCCATAGCTTGTCATGATCCACACAATCGAAAGCCTTTACATAGTCAATAAAGCACAGGTAAAGATCTTTCTGATATTCTCTGCTTTCAGCCAAGATCCATCGGACATCAGCAATGATATCTCTCATTCCATGGCCTCTTCTGAATCTGACTTGAACCTCTGGAAGTTTTCTGTCAATGTATGCTTGTAGCCATTTCTGTGTTACCTTTAGCAAAATTTTACTCCCGTGGAATATCAAAGAGATTCTCCGATGATTTCCATATTCCGCAGGGTCACCTCTCCTTGGAATGGGCACAAATATGGATCTCTTTCCAGTCAGTCAGCCAGATAGTTGTCTTCCAAATTTCTTGGCAGAGATGAATGAGTGCCTCCTGTGCCACCTTACTTTCTTGAAAGATTTCAATTTTTATTCCAACAATGCCTGGTGCCTTGTTCTTTGCCAATTCCTTCAGGCACCTTGGACTTCCTCCTTTAGTATAACCGGATCTGGATCATATATTACCTCTTGAAATGGTTGAACATCAACCATTCGCTTTTTGGTATAGTGACTCTGTGTATTCCTTCTATTTTCTTTTGATGCTTTCTGCATCATTCAATAATTTGTCCAGAGAATCATTCAATTACAAAAGTTGAGGCTTGAATATTTTATTCAGTTCCCCCAGATTGAGAAATGCCGAGTGTGTTCTTCCTGTGGTTTTCTGACTTTTCTTTGCACTTTTTGTTGTAATATTTGACTTTATTTTCTATAGCTGACCTTTGAAAATTTCTGTTCAGCTCTTGGACCTCCTCATTTCTTCCATTTGCTTTAGCATCTCTATGCTGGTGAGCAAGTTTCAGTGTCTCTTCTAACATCCATTTTGAACTTTCCTTCTTTCTTGTCTTCTCAGTGATTTTTTGCTTTCTTCCTGTATGATGTTCTTGATGACATCCCACAACTCTTCTGGTTTTTGGTCTTTAGTGTTTAATGTATCAAATCTGTTCTTCAGATGATCTCTAAATTCAGGTGGAAAAATTCAAGGTCATATTTTTGCTCTCATGGACTTTTCATTTTCTTCAGCTGCAGTTTGAATTTGCATATGAGCAATTGATGGTCTGTTCCTCAATCTGCCCCTGGCCTTATTCTGACTAATGATATGGAGCTTTTCCATCATCTCTTTCTGCAGATACAGTCGATTTGATTTCTATGTATTCCATCTGGCAAGGTTTTTGTATATAGTTGTCTTTTACACTGTCCAAAAATGTATTTGAAATGAACAAATAATTGATTTTGCAGAATTCTATCATGTGATCTCCAGCATCAGTTCTATCACCAAGACCATATTTTCCAACTACTGAGTCTTCCTCTTTACTCTCAACCTTTGCATTCCAATCAATACATCTTGATTGCATTTTTCAATTTTAGATTGTAGAAGGTGGTAGAATTCTTCTATTTCATCCTCACTGGCTTTAGTGGTTGGTGTGTAAATTTGACTAATAGTGGTATTAACTGGTCTTCCCTGCAGGTGCATGGATATTATCCTATCACAGACAGCATTGTACCTCATGGCTGATTTGGATATGTTCTTTCTGACAATGAATGTAACACCATTCCTCTTCAATTTGTCATTCCCTGTGTAGTAAAACATGTGGTTGTCAGATTCAAAATGGCCAATACCAGTCCATTTCATTTCACTTATGTCTAAGATACCGATGTTTATGCGTTCCATTTCATTTTTGACAATTTCCAATCTTCCTAGATTCATACTTCATAAATTCCATGTTCTGATTATTAGTGGATGTTCACAGCTGGTTCTCTTCATTTTCAGTTTTGCCCCATCAGCAAATGAATGTCCCACGCACTTTACTCC
This sequence comes from Chrysochloris asiatica, assembly GCF_000296735.1. Taxonomy (NCBI): domain Eukaryota; kingdom Metazoa; phylum Chordata; class Mammalia; order Afrosoricida; family Chrysochloridae; genus Chrysochloris; species Chrysochloris asiatica. The sequence goes on from NW_006408628.1 coordinate 7,120,566, forward strand.
CACAGGCTTTACTCCATTCATGTCATCACGGTCAACTCTGCTTTGAGGAGGCAACTCTTACCCAGTTGCATTTTTTTTAATGCCTTCTAACCTGAGGGGCTCATTTTCCAGCACTATATCTGACAGTAAGGAGCTCTGGTAGCATAGTGGTTACAAATCGGGCTGCGAACCTTTAAGGTCAACAGTTCGAAACTACCAGCCGCTCTGTGGGAGAAAGATGAAGCTTTCTACTCCCGTAAAGATTTACACCCTCGGAAACCCTGTACAGGGTCGCTATGGGTCGGAACCAACTCGATGGCACTTAACAACAACAACAACAACATATCTGACAGTGTTTCTCTGCTCTTCATAAAGTTTTCATTAACTAAATAGTTTAGCCCATTTAACTTTGACATCAGTGTTAGCAGCACTTTGCAGATGAGAATACTGAGGCACAAAAGATTAAGTAACCCTTGTGCATTACTTAGCTAGTAAATGGGAAAGCTTAGTCTCAAACTCAGTCGTCTGGTCCTAAACTCCACGTTTAGAACTACTTGCCCAGGTTGGCACAGTGCTGGGTGCTCTGAAAATCATCTGAAGTAGTCTTCAAAACAACTCCCAGTTGACAGAAGAGAAAACTAAGGCTGAAAGAAGCAAAGTAACTTGCTAAGATGTCACCAATAGTCATGTAGCAGATCAGCATTTGGAACTAGGTCTGTTTAGTCGCAAATCTACCTCTTTGTGTTCAAATGACCAGTCTTGTGTGAAAACTCAAGTAGAAGAATACACAAGGCAAAGTAGTCATGAGCAGCATCGGCAGCATGGTAAAGCTGTATCCCATCTACTCAGTATTTCCCAGGTGCAGCCCTCATGCCACAGTGGCTCCTCAGGTTTCTCATCTACCTTAGATTCAGATTTAACTCTGGATTATGATGTTTTTGTTCCTATTACTAGGTCTTCTTCTGAAACATTGTTCTCAATTACAAGCTTAAATACAGCAGTGACATTAGTATTTTAAGTATATATAGGTTAATTTTTTAACTGACTCAATGTCACTTAACAAGGCTCATTTTAAAGATATTTTACTTAAGGACAAAGTTGGAGCCCTGGTTTTGGTCTTGTGAGTTAATGCACTGGACTGCAAAGTCAGCTTGATCCACAAGGTTGGCGATTCAAGATCGCCAGCGGCTCCTCAGAAATGCTATGCAGGAGTCCTCGTGTGGTTTTATGGGTGAATGCACTGGACTGCAAAGTCAGTTTGAATTGCAAGCAACTCACTAGCTGCTGTTCCTCAGAAATCCTCTACAGGGTCAGTATGGGTTGGCACCCACTCGACAGCATATAACAACACCAACAAAGGACAAAGTTGAAAAGGGATGCGAAGGAGTTGACTTTATTCATTAGATTCAAATGTTAGACAGTAAGCATTTTAGAGAGAGAATAACATTTTTAATCCACATTGATTTAAAAACTTTAGGAAGGAGTAAACTAAGTGGTAACTGGACTGTTGGGGAATCAGGGTGGCAGTGACTTAACAGCTTGCCAGTAATCCCAGGTATACATCTATGATCTGGTCCTTTTCATCCTGGTTTATTTCCTCTGAGCCACCTCAGACCCAAACTTGGCAGATGAGCAGGAACTCCCAAGCTCCTTTAAGCCATAAATGTCAGAGTGTCAAGGACTCATGATCAAGTTCATTTCTTTCATTTTACAGATTGGGAATCTGAAACCTAAATTGCTATGGGAGCTTTATCTATAGTTACACAGCTAGAAAGATGACTAGGTGGTGCACTGGTTAGAATGTTTGACTGCTAACTAAAGAATCAACTGTTCAAATTCAGCATTGACTCCACGGGAGAAAGATGTGGCAGTCTGCTTCCATAAAAATTTACAGTCTTGGAAACACTTTGGGGCAGTTCTACTCAGTTCTATAGGGTCATTATAAGTGAGACTTGACTTGGTGGCAGTGGGTTTGTTTGGGTTTGGTTTTGTTTTGACACAGCTAGACAGATCAGAAATAATGGTCCTGAGAGAATTAACAGTCCTAAGCAGATAAAGGATCCCTGGTGTGGCACTGTGAGTTAATGTGCCAGACTGCAAAGCCATTTGAACTACAAGGTCGGCGATTCAAGCTCACCAGCTGTTCCTTGGAAACTCTATACAGGGTCGCTATGGGTCACAACTGACTCCATGGAAATTCACAACAACAACAACAAGCAGATAAAGGAAAAGTCATAGACCCAGTCCTCATTCTCTGTTCTTCTTTAAAAGCTCATTCTTCTTCAGCAGTAGCACAACAATGTCCTTCAGACAAAATAGGTAAAATGTTGTATAGTAATCAAACAAGGTGTTTGGAATCATATACACTACATCACTGTTCCAGCTCTGGTACTCATGACCTGTGTTACCATGGACAAGTGACAGACTTTGATACCCTCAGTTTCTCAATTCTCAATTAGAAAAAGAACACCTTTTTAATAGGCTTGTTTTAAGCACGAGATAAAATATCATATTTGAAAGCATATTTGTGGCTGTTGTGTGCAGTAGAGTTGGTTCTGACTCATAGAAACCTTGTATTGGCTTTCCAAGGCTGTAAATCTCTAATGCAATCAGAAAACTTCATCTTTCACCTACAGAGTGTCTGGTGGGTTCAAACCACCAACCCTGTAGTTAACAGAAAAACCAACAAATCTGTACTGGAAAAAGTGCAGCCAGAATAATCCTTAGAAGCATGTCTGGTGAAACTTTATCTCTCGTGCTTTGAACATGTTGTAAGGGCGGAATGTGCCCGGAGAAGGACATCATGCATGATAAAGTTGAGGGTCAGCGAAAAAGTGGAAAACTCCAACAAAATGGATTGACACAGTGGCAGCAACATCGAGCTCAAACATGACAATTGTGAGGATGGCACAGGATCAGACAGTGTTTCATTCTTCTGTGCATAGGAACTAACTCGAGGGCACCTAACAATGACAACACTGTATGTTGTTGTTCAGTGCTGTTGAATTGGTTCCAACCCACAGCAGCCCTGTATATGCGGAGCAACTTCCTACCTTGTGTTTCAAACAGACTTTGCAGTCCAGTGTGTTAACCCACAGAACCACACTGGGACTCCTGTAGCTTATGCTATTTGCAATACGAGATATACAGAAAACAATGGTAACAAGAGATTGTAAATCATGACTTAAATATTTTGCAAGTCAGGGACAACCTGTATTTTTATAACAACTTTTTTTCCCTTCTTTGTTGGCAATGATTTTCCAGTATAACAAATTTATTCCATCACTTGTCTATCAGTTTGTCATACTGTTGTGACTTGCATGTTACTGTGATGCTGTAAACTGCATCTGTGGTATTTTAAATACCATCAGGGATTTTAAATACATCCATGGTGGACAGGTGTCAGCTGAGTTTCCAGAGAAAGACAGACAAGGAAGAAGGAGAGGTGGAGTACTTCTGAATGTTTGTTGTTGTTGTTAAGTGCCGTCGAGTCGGTTCCGACCCATAGTGACCCTGTACAGGGTTTCCGAGGGTGTAAATCCTTATGGGAGTAGAAAACCTCACCTTTCTCCCACAGAGCAGCTGGTAGTTTTGAACCGCTGACCTTAAGGTTCACAACCCACTATGCTACCAGCCACTGAAAATCTTACGAATAGCATTAGAATACTCTCAGATAGAACCAGAATATTGAATATTGAAATGTGATCAAGAGCACCAGAATATTGTCAGATATAATGCTGGAAAATTAGCCCCTCAGGGTGGAAGGCACTCAGAATATGAATTGGGAAGAGCTTTGTGGATCATGACAAGCTATAGATAACATTGCAAAGAATGCGTATTCCAGAATACTTAATTGTGCTAGTGATGAACTTGTACATAGACCAAGAGGCAGCCACTTAAACAGAGCAAGAGTACGCTGAATGCTTTAAAATCAGGAAAGGTGTGTGTCATATTTATTCACTCTGTATGCTGAACAAATATTCTGAGAAACTGGGTTACACGAAGAAGAATGTGGCATCAGTATTAGAGGAGGACACATTAACAATCTGTGATATGCAGATAATACAAGCGTGGTTGTTGAAAACATAGAGGACTTAAAATATTTACTAATGAAAACCAAAGAGCATAGCCTTCAGTATGGGTTGCACCTCAATGTAAAGGAAACAAAAATCCTCACTACTGGACCAATAAATAACATAACGAATGGAGATTGAAGTTGTCAAAGACTTCATTTTACTTGGATCCACTATCAACACTTACAGAAGCAGCAGTCAAGAAATCAAACAATGTGTTGCAAAAATCAAATCTGCTGCACAAGACCTCTTTAAAGTGCTCAAGAGCAAAGATGTCAATTAATGGCTAAGATGAGCCTGATCCAAGCCATGGCATTTTCAGTAGCCTCATATGCATGTGAATGTTGGACAACAAATAAGGAAGAACTAATGCATTTGAGTTATTATGTTGAAGGAGAATATTAAATGTACCATAGGCAGCCAAAAGAACAAACAATTCTGTGTTGGAAGAAGTACAGCCAGAATGCTCCTTAGAAGCTAGAATGGTGACAGTTTATCTCTCATACTTAGTCTCTCATATTATCAGGAAGGACCAGTCCCTGAAAAAGAACATCATGCTTGGTAAAGTGGAGGGTCAGCAAAAATGTGGAAGACCCCATACAAGATGGATTGGCACAGTGGCAACAACAATTGACTCAAGCTTAGTAACGATTATTGAGGATGGGGCAGTATTATGCAGAGTCTCGTTCTGTTGTGAATAAGGCTGCTATGAGTTGGAATTAAATCAACAGCACCCAACAATAACAACATAAACAGTAATCTATTATCAGTTTTATCATACAGAGCACAAATGATAGTAACAATTTGTAGTTCTGAGTTTTATAGAAGCTAACCAGTCGCTGGAGAAGGATATCATGTTTGGTAAGGTGGACAGTCAGAGAAAAAGAGGAAGACCCCCAGTGAGACGGATTGTGGATTGGCAAAGTGGCAGCATCAATGGGCTCAAATATGGCAACAATTGTGAGTTCGGCCAAGGACTGGGCAGTGTTTCATTCTGTTGTACATAGGGTCGCTATGAATCGGTACCGACTCAATGGCACTTACCAACAACAACAGTAACCTTTCACAAAACAGCTTTGGTCTCCCCTGGGTAAATCCATACTAATTGGAAAACTATGTGTGGGGTCAATGTAGCTATCACTCCTACATCAACCTAAGAATGCTGAATCTTATTTCTCTCACATTATTGGTCATAATTACTCACTTTCCTATGTTCACTTCCTTCTTAAAAGTTAATCCTAACCTTTTCTATTACTTTTTTCCCAGTTCTCCACTCTTGTTTGATATCCTCTGATTTCTCTAATTGTTCTTCTTACTTTGTCTAGTAACCATCGCAACACTTGGGTTTTCTATATACACTTTTGCTTTAATTTCTGTGACTGGAACAATGGGAATCTCACCCCTTTTTCTCCTTGGAAAAAACACCAGAAGTAAAATAATATTTCATCAATGAATTTAATTAAGTTTTATTTAAGCAATCATTTAAAAACTATCCTAAGTCTTTATCCTGTAAAGCATTAACTCTAAATTTAAAGACAGAAACATTGTAAAACACTGCATATGTAATATATTATAGGAAAATTTGGAAGATGGAGACCTGAGGAACTAAGATGAATGTTATGATGTGTGTGTTCAAATTAAAGAAAAGACATCAGCAGTAAACCAGTTGCCATCAGTTGGACTGTAATCTATGGTGACTCTATGTGTGTCAGACTGGAACTGTGTTTTCAATGTTTGATTTTTCAGAAATTTCTTCTGAGACAACTCTGTGTGATCTCGAACCTCCAATCTTTTGATTAGCAGCTAAGATCATAAACATACTGCACTGACAAAGGATTGCAAAGAAAGTGGTTTGTGTTATATTTCAGTGAATTGATAAAGATAAAAGAAACCTTAAGAAATAGAGTGGAATAAGAACCAGGAGAGACAGGATGTCAGGAATGGGATATATGATAAAAATTTCACTCCCTGGGTGAAACTGTACTGTAATAATCATAAATTGTTGTACCTTCTTTAGACACTGAAATAGGGATTTAGGATAGTTTCATCAATCTAAATGATTTAAATTACAACAGTTTTTAAATGTTACACTAATATGTAGTGTTGTTGTTGCTAAGTGCCATTGAGTTGATTCTGACTCATGTCGACCTGTTATAGGGTTCCCAAGGAGCAGTTGGTGGATTTGAACTTCCAACTGTGTGGTTGGCAGTCCAGTGCTGATCCTACAGCTCCACACCAGGAGTCCTGCAAAATACAATTCAAAAATAAATCTTCAATACTGATACTGTTTCTTAAGCCATCATTCTTGTTTATCAACACCTTATTTCTTTTCTCCATCTTCAACAATGGTACCTCAATCTGCCCAGTAACAGGTTAATAACTTGGAAACATGTTCTCTTTTTCTTTTACCCTTCAGATCTCTTCAAATACTGCCAACACCACAGTGGGTAAGCCAGTGATATCACAGCAGATTCAGATATGATCAGTGTATTGCAATACACTTAGTTTCATCTAAGACAATTTTCTCATCAAAGAAACAATAAACTCTCACTCTTACTTTTCATTAAGCAAACTAACCAAAACAAATATTGGTGAAACTGTTTACCCTTTCCTGTTTTGTAGCCCAGGACATGATGATTCATAAATGTTTCTTGGGATATCATCCTCCTTCTAGTTCCACAGTTTTTACCCTTCATCCCATTACTTTACCTCTAAGTGCCCAAATCAATGCATTTCCATTATGGTGTTGGGAAACAATATTGAAAGTACCATAAACTGCCAAAATAAGTAAATCTGTCTTGAAAGAATCACAATTCTCTATAGAAACAAAAATGGGAGATTTCATCTCTCAGACTTTGGATTTATTATCAAGAGGGACCAGTCCCTAGAGAAAGGCATCATACTTAGTGAAGTGTAGGGTCAGAAAAAAAGAGGAAGAACCCCAAAGAGATGAACTGACACAGTGGCAGCAACAATGAACTCACACATAACAATAATTGTGAAGATGGTGTAGGGCCAGGCTGTGCTTTGTTTTTTTTTGTCAATAGGGTCACTATAAGTCAGAACCAACTCAACTGCACCTACCAACAGCAACCATGACTGAAACAGCCTCTTGACATATCCTTATTCTCCTATATTCCTCCTCCTCATGACATTATAATTGAACTTACCTAGAATGCAGGAAAATGGAACTACGTGTTCATCATTTCTGAGTTACACTTTAAACCCACAACTATACATTAATATATTACCACATACAGAAAGGGACCAAGCAAGGACTTTTGACATAGTAAGACATTGGTTCTTGGTAGATGGAAAATCTCTTTCACTTTATGAGGATACATATTTGAACAGACCCTGGATAAGGGAAAATGAGTGTCTGAGGAAGTTTTGTTTCATACTTTGGGGAAAGGGCTGTTAAAACTCTGTCACCAGGCCATATGGGAATTTAAAGTAATCTGTACCAGAAACTAGAAGATTTAAAGCATGAATTCCACAAGACTGCACACTCCTTTCTGTGCACCTATAAGCATGCACATGTAGTCAATCACTCTCATATAGAGGAGGATTGGGAAGCTGGCTAGATTTATTGAGACATCTTGAACTATTTTTTAATGTTTGGGATTTAGCAAATAAATGCCCCAAGCACCTTTTCCCCTTCATTTAAAACCCATGTGTATTTGAGAGGAAATCTAATCCTTATGTTCCTGATTCATTTTCACTTAACTCATCAAAATCCAACTTGGTGGAAACCATTGGAGACCCTTGAGTCTTCTAAACCTTGTATAATAAACCACTTGAAGCCTTATTTTATTCTTATTTTTAATCTCAAAAACCGCAGTGAGGAATTATGTATTTTCAGGGGAGCAAGAAGGGACATGGATTTTGCTTTCAGATATTGCCACAGATAACCTTAGTCAGACACTTTATCATACCTTGTGTCTAGTTCTTGTTAATAACCTGAGGCCAAAGGACCATTGTCTTATTAAAAGTCAACAAACATGAACTGAAATTGAACTGCATGTTTAATACTGTGTGGGTCTCTGGCACTAGATCCTCACCGGTGGTTAGCCCTGCCCGCCTTTGGTTCTTCTTTGCTTTGCTACCCTGTAAGTGTATAGGCAATATTTTTCATTCAGAAAAGGTGGTGAAGAAAGGTAGAAAATTTAAAAACATAAGAATATAGAATACTGTAAAGGTACACTGAACATTTATAACATATACACTGATGTATTCGATTGGCATGGGTTACGGAATCATTTGCAGAATATGACTGAAATTCACATAACCCAAATGTTTGTCAAGAAGTGGATCCTTAAATTACTTCAAACTAAGAGTAAAAAGTGAGATTTCTTTTGGCCAAATTTCTTAACTACACCAGTCAATAGTGATGGTGATGGTAGTTGTTTGCCATCAAGTTAGTCTCCACTCATTGCGACCCTGTATAGGGTTTCCAAAACTATAGATCTTTATGGGCACAGAAAGCCTCATCTTTCACCCCAGGAGCACCTGGTAGATTCTAACTGCTGACCTTGTCGTTAGCAGTCCAGCTCATAATTCACTACACCACCCCTAAAAACAAAGATGTGACTAATACCTAAACAAATATCATCCTCGTTTGGCTTTTGATTTATTTCTAACAACCTAAAGCAAATTCAAACATTTAATTTCTTCTCTTCCTGTTCCTGAATTTGCTCAACATGTGGGAGACAGAGACAAAGAGCTTTTTTTTTTTTTCCTACCCCACCATGGGCATAGTTTGTTGCCCAACTGTAAAAATGATAGAAGAAGTCAGGTGGTTCTGACATGGTCATTGATAACTCATTCACAAATAATCATGAGCTAGCACAACCTAGAGCTTTAAATTTCCTGACTTGTGCCCACCACATTCCAAATCTGGTGTACTATTAATTCATAAATATCATTCTTGGAACTTATGTTCCCCCTCTCCACATACACATTCCTCAAGACACACTCTGCCTTTCCCGAGTCCCACAACTCATAATATATATGGAGGTGAGACCATTTCCATTGTCCTCTTCATTTCATCCAGATCCCTATTCTAGACTACCTTGCTATTACTCACTGATTTCAAGACTTAAGAAAGTAAAAATATCTACTAGAAAATGTTGTTGTTTCCAAAATCAAAGACAAAAAAATAATCCTGGGATTAGCTCAGGAAAAAAATAGAAATGCTACCTATCTACAAAGTAGAACCAGTAAGACTAAGCTCTGATTTCTCAGCAGAACACATGTAGGCAAGAAAGCAATGGGATGACATATATAAAACTCTGGACGAAAAAACTTTCCAACCAAGTATCATATACCCAGTAAAAGTGTCCATCAAATATGATGGTGAAATTAGGACATTTTGATCCCATGGAGCAAACGTCCATGTCCCTGCTTCCACAGTCAATACTGCCCACCCCTGCCCATCCATGAATGGCTATGTGTGCACCTCTGAATAAGCTACATATTTCAGCTGTAGTCATTTTTGGAAGCTAACACTTACATCAGTACTCCGCCACTTGTTTCTTTTTCATTTTTCCTATCTTTTTAGTATTTTTCTTCTCCCCCTCACCCTCAACTTGTTCTTTTATTTTTAATATCTCCCCTCCCCACTTAATTTAAATACCATGAAGCATTTCCCCATCCCCATCACCTCCACATTCAGTAGCATCAGGCCCTGACCCACTATATTCAATGGTACACACTCCCGTGGAACAAATTATGTGTTCCTCTTAAACAGCAGGTTTATCAGTTAGTGTTTGTGCCAAAGCTGCATCACTTTTTCTTTTCATCTTTTTCCTCATTTTTCTTCCGAAGTCTTCCCACTCCTCCACCATCTTGTTTTTCTGTTTTTCTTCCTCTTTCCCAATCCACCTCCTTTTTTATTCTCTTTTTTCCTCAGCATTCAGGATCCAGCAACACTTTTGAGCCATACCCACCACATCTGGCACACCATTCACAGGGTAAGTGATACCACTCACTTCAGCAACTGGATCAAAAACATGTATCATCCAATACTCTTCCAGTCTGCCCTCAGCAGCCTGCATGACTGGCTATCAAAGGCATGTGCCTATATGCTCACCTTCTACAAAATACATCTGAGACATGGCTGCCAAACAAAGTGATCAGATTATCATGCCTACCCTACTGCCCACATATATTAAAGCAAAACAAAACAAAAAAGGAGGATGAAGCAAAACATATTAATATAATAACATCACAGTGTCTCATAGACAACAGATAGCTTCAAATCATACAAAAAATATGACAAGATGGTTCAAATAAATGACAATAAAAAAAAAGGGCAAGAAAATAGACTTCAAGGCCAAAACCAGCATAAGGGACAAGAAAGGGCATTTTACAATGATGAAAGAGTCATGTGAATAAGAAGAGCCAGCCATAATAAATATCCATGCACACAATAAAAGAGCTTCAAAAATATGAATCAAACTGTAGCACACTACTTTTGAAAAAGGACAGAACTAGAAATAAATTCAACAAAGATACAAGATATCTAAATGTTATAGAATTATACAGAACAGTCCACTCAACAGCAGCACAATACATATTCTTTCCCAGTGCACATGTAGAACATTGTCCAGAATAGACCAGGTGTTAGGCCACAAAGAATGCCTCCATAAATTTTTAAACATCAAAATACTATAACATACTACCTACCCAAAATAATACAATCTGAGATAGAAACTTTGAACGGACCCATGACAAAAGAAGAAGCTGACTAGGTGATTAACAACAACAACAACAACAACAAACCTACCAACAAATAAAAGTCCTGGTCCAGACAGCTGCCCTGTTGAATTCTATCAAACTCAAAGAAAAGTCAATACTAATTTTACTCAAACTATTCCAGAATGTAGGAAAGGACGAATAGTCCCAGATTCATTCTATGAATTAGGTATAACCCTGATACTAAAGCCAGGCAAAGATTCCACTAACAAAGAAAATTATAGACCAATAATCCTCATGAACATAAATGCAAACCTTCACAACAAAATACTATCCAAAAATTACCAATGTGGGATTCATAGTAGGTATGCAAGGATGACCGAAGACCAGAAGAGTTGTGGGATGACATCAAGAATATCATACATGAAGAGAG
>NW_006408628.1:7133681-7135415 GCF_000296735.1 Chrysochloris asiatica
ATGGCACCTGACAACAACAACAACAACGTGCAAGGATGATTTAACACTAGAAAACCCATGTAGTCCACAGCACAAGTAAAATAAAGGAATAGAACAACATGATCATACAATTGATATAGAAAAAGCATTTGACAAGATCCAACACTCATTTGTTTTCTTCTTTTTAAAAACTTTTTATTATGAATTGAGTGAAGCTTTACAGAACAAATCAGTTTTCCACTCAACAATTCATACACATTTTGTTTTGTGTTGTCAATTGCAATCCCCACAATATAACCTCTCTTATTTCACTTTTACTTTCTGATTTTATTCCTTTTGAATTTTGCCCTGGGTAAATGCTACTCTTTAATATCAAATGGGTCATTATTCTAAGGTGTGTGTACCTCCCTAGTGCTCCTCTTATAGACAAGTCTATTGCTTGGCTGAAATTGAACAATGAAATTGAATCAGGGCAGGTGTGAGTTCATTTCCACACCTGAAGGATAACTTAGAGCTATACTCTCAAAGATTCCACCAGTTTCTAGCTAACCAGTAAGTCAGGTCTTTTCTATTTTGGGTTTTATTTCACATTTCCCCCCCCACTCAGGGCCTTCTAAAATGATCCTTTACACAGTAGTTGGTGGTGTGGCCAACCACCATTGAATTCTTCTGGTGTCAGGGTCATAGGGATTGATGTTTGCATGGTCTGCTAGTCCAGTGGACTGATTTCATGTGTCTTCATTTTCTGCATTCTTCTTTCCTCTGGACAGGGAGAAACCAAAAGTTATACCTTACATGACTACTCAGGATCTTTTAAGACACCAATTACTATCTAAAGTAAAATGTAGAATATTGTCTTTGTAGACTGTTGTGCCAATTAAATGTGGTGTCTCCAGAAACAATGGTCTTGAAGTCCCGGCCACAGTGACTCATTCCTTCAAGGTGTTTAGTAGGTATGGCATTGTGAGTTAATGCACCAGACTGCAAAGCCATTAGAACTGCAAGGTCGGCGGTTTAAGTTCACCAGCTGCTCCTTGGAAACCCTATACAGGGTTGCAACCAACTTGAAGGAGCTTCACAACAACAAACACAAGGTGTTTTCATAACTTTGTCCCATGTGTGTTCCACTATATTCATGAATATATTTGCAGCAAAGGAAAAAAACACATGTACAAGTATTCTCTATTCTCTATATAGATTTGTGGGCATATTCCTATTTTCCCTCCAACATCCATTAAGACCTACATGTCTATCCATGCATCTATTCATAGATTGCCATTATTGCAGTTTTATATGTATCGTATTTACCTTTCTTGCCTTTAACTCTTGCACTCCACTCAATATTTCCTTCTGCCTCCATTTTTCGTTTTTCCCCAACCATTCCTTTTATTATATGTTGCTTTCTCCTTCACCCAAATTAACACATGGTGTGGCACTGCAGGATAATGCACTGGACTGCAAATTCAGTTTGAACCACAAGGTCAACAGGTCAAACTCATCAGCCAGCCACTCCTTGGAAACTCTATTCAGGGTCACTATGAGGCAGAATCAACTTGATGGCACTTAACAACATAAATACCCTAGAGCCAGTAATTTAATGGTAATTTGGTGGTAACCATCAAAGAATATTTCTTTTATTAGCACCCATTCTTGGTAGAAATGCTCAACAAAATGGAAGCTAAGGATTTATACACAAAATCAATAGCCAGCATGATTACCAATGGATAAAGACTGAAAACATTCTCCTTGTGAATG
>NW_006408628.1:7136470-7138054 GCF_000296735.1 Chrysochloris asiatica
CAAAAGGAAATCCATCCACTTATGGATAGCTGATCTTTGACAAAGAGCCCAAATCCATCAAATGGGGAATGAATAATCTCTTTTTAAAATCGTGCTGGCAAAGCTGAGTATACATTTGAAGAAAAGTGAGGCAGGATCTGTATCTCTCATCATAAACAAAAACAAACTCAAGATTGATTAAAGGCCTAAATGTAAAACCTAAAACTATAAAGAACATCAAAGGAAAAATAGAGGCAAACTTTCTGACTCTGGTGGTATGGTGGTGGTAGTGGTGTGCCATGGAGTCACTTCCGACTCATGGTGACCCTATATAGGGTTTCTGTGGCTGTGAATATTTACAGGAGCAGAAAGCTTCATATTTCTCCCATATAGCTACAGATAGATTTGAACTTCTGAACTTGTAGTTAACAGGCTAGCTCATAAATCCACTATGCTAACACGACTCCATTACTGGCCCTAATACATGGCATAAATACAGTATTAAACACATATACACATGCACAAACAGCAGACAACGAACTAGACAACTGGGACTGCATAAAATTAAACATTTGTGTGCCTCAAAGACTTCATCAAAAGAGTAAAAGCAGAAACTACAGACTGAGAAACTTTTTGTTGTTGTTGTGAATGACATATCTGAAAAGGGGCTAATTTCTAAATGTATATAAAGTCTCATCATATAACACCAGCAGCAATAAAATCAAACAATCCAATTAAAATGGGCAGAGGACATGCATAGACACTTCACCAGATAAAGATATTCATGTGCCCAACGTTATTGTTGTTTTTATATGCCATGAAGACTGTTCTAATTCATAGAGACCCTATAAAATATCTCTGAGGAGCAACTGGTGGGTTTGAACCACAGACATCCTGGTTAGCTATCCAGAGCTTATCCTAAAGCCACACCAGGACTCATTAGCCATTGATGGTTGTGTGCTACCAAATCAGTTCCAACTCATTTCGACCCTGTATAGGGTTTCAGCCACCACTCACCTGTCAGTTTGTCATACTGTGGTGGCTTGTGAGTTGCTGTAATTCTGAAAGCTATGCCACCAATATTTTAAATACCAGCAGGATCACCCATGGTGGACAAGTTTCAGAAGAAGACAAACTAGGAAGAAGGAATGACAAACTACTTCTGAATATTTAGTCACTAAAAACCTTATGAATAGCAGAGAAACATTGTCAGATATAGTGCCAGAAAATTAACCCCTCAGATTGAAAGTAACTCAAAATGCTACTAGGGAAGAGCTGCCTCCTCAAAGTAGAGTTGACTGTGATGATGCCAATGGAATAAAGCACAAGGGAGAAAAGTCTGCGGGACCTTCATTTGCTGATGGGGCACAACTCAAAATGAAGAGAAAAAGCTATAAACATTCATTGAAAATAGGGAAAAGGAATGTACGAAGTATGAATCTGGGAAAATTGGAAGTTGTCAAAAATGAAATGGAATGCATAAACATCAATATCTTAGGCAATAATGAGCTGAAATGGACCGGTATTGGCCACTTTGAATCTGACAACACACATAGTTTACTATGCAGGGAATGATAAATTGAAGAGGAATGGTGTTGCATTCAT
>NW_006408628.1:7140016-7141473 GCF_000296735.1 Chrysochloris asiatica
TTATATGAAGCAAAACGTGGCATCAGGATTGGAGGAAGACTCATTAACAACCTGCGATATGCAGATAATACAACCTGGGTTGCTGAAAGTGAAGAGGACTTGAAACATTTACTGATGAAGATCAAAAAGCACAGCCTTCGGTATGGATTATATCTCAATGCAAAGGAAACAAAAATCCTCACCACTGGGCCAATAAACAACATTCTTACGTCTTCTTGGATCAACTATCAACACTCAAGGAAGCAGAAGTCAAGAAATCCAATGACATATTGCATAGGCAAATTTGCTGCACAAGATTTTTTTTTTTTTCTCAATTGTAAATTATGTCATAGTTTACATGACAGAACATTAGCTTTACATTCATCCTATCACAGATCATTTCATTGCCATGGTTACAATCCCCTCCATGCATCATCAACCAACCAAAGGGTAAATTCTGTGAGCCTGCCCCTTGGTCGTCAGCACACAGCCTCTCTCCCCTTCTGGGTCTAAATTATTCAGCCACTCTATCTCCACATCATCATCTCTGCTTCCATCTCTGGTTTCACTGCTTCTCTGGGTAGGGTACTGCTCTCTGTTCTTTCCCTTGATGGTCCCAGGGACCTCTGCTCCTAGACTGAAAAGTTAATCACTCCCCTTCTTGCTACAAGAAGTCTACCTTTACATTTCCAACCCTCACAATCAGTCCTGATAACAATTATTCACTATTGTATCACAAGAGTCCTATCTGCATTTCCTTTCAACAGGCCCGCCTTTGGTAGCATAGTAGTTATGAATCAGGCTGCTAATCTAAAGGTCAGCAGTTCGAAACTATCAGCTGCTCCACAGGAGATAGATGAGGCTTTCTGCTCCCATAAAGATTACAGCCTCAGAAACCCTGTACAGGGTCTCTATGAGTGGGAACTGACTCCACGGCACATAACAACAACAGTGGAGATTATACCTTCCTTCATGCCCTGTGGATCTAGATTCCTTCTTGAAAGCTTGTAAGCCAGTCACTTCTTGCTTTTGAACTCCCCCCCATTTTGGGTAGCCAACATCCAAGTTGTCCATCCCTGTCTACTCTGTGTATGGAGGGGGTGGGACTGATCCTTGCTGTAAAGATTTGCTCCTTCTTTTGAGCTACTGCATCCATAGGTGTAGGTCAGATTCATAAAATTGTATTACATTACTCTTTTCTTCTTCTTCTTCTTCTTTCTTCTTCTCGTTGAGCTCTGATCATTCAGTCATTGAAGCCAGGTCAAGTGGATATGATTTACTAGTTTAGGTGTTCTTGTGCATATGCCCTCTCTTCTTAGCAGCTGGGTGCTTCATTCTCCACTCTAGTCCTCTGTGGCTATGTCGCTGACTCTGGGCCCAAGAGTCACCACGTTTTGCCACACTGCTGGCTAACCACGTCTCTACCCAGGTTACAGAAGTCTATTGAATGTTGTAGGGGTTAACTCATAGCTTCATTG
>NW_006408628.1:7142938-7144745 GCF_000296735.1 Chrysochloris asiatica
TTTTGTATAAGGCATGCAATGAAGGTCTTGTTTCAATCTTTTGCATATCGCTTTCCAGGTCTGCCAGCACCAGCTGTTGAAGAGACTATCACCTCCCCATGCAATATATTTATGTGTTTTGTCAAAATCAGTTGGCTAAAATGTAAAGTAGATGTTTTGTAGCAAGGAGGGGAGTGATTAACTTTACAGTTTAGGAGCAGAGGTCCCTGGGATCATCAAGGGAGAAGAGTGGAGAATGGGACCCAACCCAGAGAAGCAGTGATGCCTGAGATGGAGGCAGAGACGATGATGTGGAGAGATGGAACCGCTGGGGATTTTAGACACAGAGAGTGAGAGGGGCTGTGTGCTGATGACCGGGGGGCAGACTTGTAGGGTATACCCTTTGGTCAGTTGACGATACATGGAGGGGATTGTAACCATGAAAATGAAACAATATACTACAGGATGAATGTAAAACTATTGCTCTCCCATGTAAACTATCACATAATTCATGATAAAACATTAAAAAAAAAAAAAAAGATTTAAAGTCTCAAAAAAAAACATCAGTTTGCTGTATATAGATGGGTTAATTTCTGGATTCTCCATTCTGTTCCATAGATCTATGTGTGTTTCATTGTACCAGTACCAAGCTGTTTCAACCACTGTAGCTGTGTAGTAAATTTTGAAGTCAGGGAGTGAGAGGTTTCCAACCTTTTTCTTCTTCTTCAGCAGTGCGTTGCTTAGCCTAGGTCTCTTTTCTTTCCATATAAAGTTTGTAATTGTTTTTTCCCATCTCATTGAAGAATGTCCTTGGAATCTAGATTGGGATTGCATTATATGTGTAAATTGCTTTGGACACTATTGACATTTTCACAATGTTAAGTCTTCCTAACCAGGAGCATGGTACATTCTTCCATTTTTGTGGGTCCCTTTTGGTTTCTTGTAGTAGTGTTTTGTAGTTTTCTTTGTATAAGTCCTTTCTTTCTCTGGTTGTATTTATTCCTAGATATTTCATCCTTTGGATCGCTATCCTAAATGATATTGCTTTCCTAATGTCCTTTTCAATGCTGTCATTTTTGGTATAGAGGAATTCAACTGATTTTTGGATGCTGATCTTATATCTTTCCACTTTGCTGAATCTTCCAATTAGGTCTAGTAGCTTTTTTACTGAGGCTTTGGGGTTTTCTACATATAGGATCATATCATCTGCCAATAGAGAGAGTTTTACTTCCTCTTTGCCAATTTGGATGCCTTTAATTTCCCTGTCTTGCCATATAGCTCTTGCTAAGACTTCCAGCACAATATTGAATAGGAGTGGTGACAAAGGTCATCCTCGTCTAGTTTCTGTTTGCAGACGGAAGGCTTTCAGTTTCTCTCCATTGAGAGTAATGTAGGCTGTTTTTTAAATTATGTTGAGGAATTTCCCTTCAATTCCTACTTTGTTGAGTGTTTTTATCATGAATGGATGTTAGATTTTTCAAATTCCTTTTCTGCATCAATCTATATGATCATGTGGTTCTTTTCTTTCTTCTTATTTATATGGTGCATTATGTTGATTGTTTTTCTAATGTTAAACCATCCTTGCATCCCTCATATGAATCTCACTTGATCATGATATATTATCTTTTTTATGTGTTGCTGGATTCTGTTGAGAATTTTTGCATCTAGGTTCACGAGGGATATTGGTCTATAATTTTCTTTCTTAGTGACTTCCTTCCCTGGTTTTGGTATGAGGATTATGCTTGCTTCATAAAATGTATTAGGAAGTTTTCCATCTTCCTCTCTATCTTCTGGAATAGTTTGAGTAGAATTGGTGACAGCTCTTCCC
>NW_006408628.1:7145757-7197498 GCF_000296735.1 Chrysochloris asiatica
ATCCCCAATGAGATGGATTGGCCAAGTGGCAGCATCGATGGACTCAAGCGTGGCAACAGTAATGAGGTTGGCCCAGGATCAGGCAGTGTTTTGTTCTGTTATGAATAAGGTCGCTATGAGTTGGTACCGACTCAATGCCACCTAACAACAACAATAACATAGTGTTTCAAAGACTTTAAATCTTTATGAGAGTAGAAAGCCTCATCTTTCTCCCATAGAATGACTTAGATTCCAACTATTAACCCTGCAGATCACAGCCCAGCTCATAATTCAGTACTCTACTGGAGTTCTTCATTAGCCATTATTGTTGTTGTTAAGTGCCATCATGTCTGTTCTGACTCATAGTGACTCTGTATACAGTTTCTGAAGAGCAACTAATAGGTTTGAACCTCAACCTTGCAGTTCAATTTTACTTTGTGGTTCAGCGCTTTTCTTAAAGTGTTTAATCAGAACATTAGCCCTTGGAGAGCTGCAAATCCAAAAAATGTAGCATTAATAGAAAAGCGCAAAAAATAACAAGCTTTGGCAAGGATGTAGACTGAAATCTTCATAAAAACTGCGATTGGGACAGTAAAATGGTTCAACCACTGACGAAAATGGTATGTGACTTCCTTAAAAAATTGAAAATAGAAATACCATGTGTGACACAGCTAAACTTCTGCTTGTTATATATCCTAGAGAAAGATGATCCATGACAGAAACTGCCAAATGCACACCAATGTTGTTCACAGCATTATTCTCAATAGCAGAAATAATTTAAATGCCCAATGGCAAATGAATAGATAAACCGTGTACATACAAACAACAGAATCCTGTTATTGTTATTATGTGCCTTCAAGTCAGTGTTAATAGCAACCTTATGCACAACAAATCTAAACACTGACAGTTCTGTGCCATGCTTACAACGGTTGTTAAGCTTGAGCCCATTGCTGCTGCCACTGTGGCAAACATCACCTTGTAGGTCTTCCACTTTTTCTCTGACACCCCCCCTCCCCACTTTACAAAGCATGATCAAGGGACTGGTCCCACACGATAATATGTCCAAAGTGTGGGAGGCAAAGTCTTGCCATCCTAGATTCTAAGGAGCATTCCAGTTGTACTTCTTCCATTACTGATTTATGTGTTTTTCTAGCAGCTATGGTACTTTCAATATTCTTTTCCAACACCATAAGTCAAATGCATCAATTAGTCTATGGTCTTCCTTATTCATTGCCCAGCTTTCAGGTGCATACGAAGCTACTGAAAATATTATGACTTGAGTCACGTGCAACTAAGCCTTCAAACTGACATCTTTGTTCTTGTACAGTTTAAAAAGGACTTGGGCAGCAGATTTGCCTAATGTAATACACCATCTGATTTCTTGATTGTGGCTTCAGTGAGTATTAATAGTGAATTCAAGCAAAATAAAGTCTTTGGCAAGCTCAGTTTTTTTCTCTATTTATCATGATGTCATTTATTGGTACAGTGGTGAGAAAGTTTGCTATATTTGCACTGAGGTTCAACCCATACTGAAGATTATGGTCTCTAATCTTCATCAGTAAATACTTTAAGTTCTCTTTGCTTTCAGCAAGCAAGGTTGTAGTATCTGCATATTGCAGGTTTTTAATAAGAGTTTTTAATCAGTTCTTGATGCCAAATTCTTCTTTATATAATACAACTTCTTGGATTATTTGCTCAGCATACAGATTGAATAAGTATGGAGAGATAATACAACACTGGTGTACACCTTTCTTGATTTTAAACCATTCAGTGTCCCCTGGTTCTTTTTAAACAACTGCCACTTAGTTCCATGTACAGTTTACACATGAGTAAAATACAATAAGCAAAAACAAAGGGGAGGTAAAGAGAAAAGTAAAGAAAATAAATTAAGAGGAAAGAAAAAGAGAGAAGGGGTAGGGAAAAAGAATGTAAAAACAAGAGAAAAAAAGAAAAACAGAGAAATAAAGGATATGAAATAAAAGGAAGGGGGATAAATGAAAGGAGAAAACAGGCAGGAACAGGACAGAGAAAGGAAACAAATAAAACTATGGGAGGCAAGGCACTCAGTATGGGTTGATACTCTGTGTGGATCTGCACACACTCAGGCAGTCAAAGTGTTCACAGGGAGAGGAGGAAGGCTAAGGGGATGGGCCATAGATGAGTTCCTGTCAACCTAGATGTGGTCTGGAGCCAGGCACAGGATCCCGAAGTACTTTGTGCCCTCCCAGGTGTTGGCTGAGATCATGGTGCTTGTTCCCAGAAGGAACTTTTTTGAGCCTGGAGTGCGTGCCGCTGAGGGCAGGGTAGCTGGTAACGAAAGGAGAGCTTACCCACCCACTGGTGGACAGAGAGAAGCTGGTCATACTATGTACTCTGGCTGGTCTGATGAGGCAAAGTTCAGGCATCTCCATATGCAGGATGTTGCATCAGGACCTGGATTAGTGAGGGCAGGTCACCAACCTCATGCAGGGAGTGGATGAGTGTAGGGACTGGCCACATTTCTAGTCACCTGGAGGGACTGGAGAACAAAGGAGGATCCCACTTTTCTCATCACCAACTGCCGGTGTATGTTTGTGTTTTCAGACCAATTTCTTTATCAATGCTACTTGATAGTCATGTTATGTCAGGTCAGCAAACAAATAACCCATTCTGTCGCCTCTCTCACAGATTTTATTCAATTTATTCTCCTAGATATTATTCAATTCACTTCTCTGTCCTTTTCTCTGAAGTTTACAATGACAGAATTATCATTCATATCTGTTTCATGTGGTCTCTCTTTATCTTCTTTGTAGAAGGTCTGTGTAGCATTTCTGCCTATTCTGCAATCTTGAGGGAAGTCCCTTTGCCAAAATCTTCTGAGCTAACCTTTTGTCTTGCATTTAATTGGCCCCGCAGAGCCCTTCAGAAACCATTGTTTCAATTGGACCTTCTTTTTGAAGGCACCATAATGAAACTAAGACAAGCTTATTATTGAGAGAACTTGTCTGCAACATGTAGAGACATGTTTACATTTTGTTTGGAATAAACGTGTGCATGCATAAACTGGAATTCTAATAGCAATACTTCTTTACCTACCCTCTTATACACAACAATATATCATTTCATTTTTTCAGAACATACAACAGTTTACACTTGTCTTCTACCCTTGTCACCTTTACTGTTTTAGTTGTAGATTTACACATAAATGTATGATTTGGCGCTCAGTCTCAGTTCTTTTGCTAGTTCCCTCAATCCTGGTTGAATGATGCTTATTCGCACACAGATCCCTCAGAGAGGTCTAATGAGGATTGTTGTTGTTGTTGTTATGTGCCATCGAGTCGGTTCCAACCCACAGCGACCCTGAACAGGGTTTCCGAGGCTGTAAATCTTTATGGGAGCAGAACACCTCATCTTTCTCCCACGGAGCGGCTAGTAGTTTCGAACTGCTGACCTTGAGGTTCACAGCCCGATTCATAACCATTATGCTACCAGAGCTAATGAGGATAGTGTTCTCTAAATTTTTTCAGGAAGAAGTGTACTTGATTCTTGAAAGTTAGCTCATCTAGATATAAACTATTTGCATGACACTCCCTCTAGTTTCTTGAAAATGTGACTCCATTGTTCTTATTTTATATGTTGTAGTGAAAGCTCTGATATCTAATGATTTTATTTAACATGGTGAATGATTTGGTGTTTTTGTTTTGTTTGGGAGATCTTGAGCAGTTTTTTGTTTTGTTTTGTTTTGTTTTTCCTTTATCTTTAAAGTCTAATGTTGTTGCCTAGCAACCTGATAAAGGGTTTCCAAAGAGCAGCTGGTGAGTTTGAACCACTGACCTTGCAATTAGCAGCCCCGTGCTTATTCTACAGTGCCACACTAGGACACCTTAAAGTTTAGTACTAGAATATATTTTGGATTTTGCCATTCTAGGTATATGGTTAACTCTTTAAACATGCAGATTTCAGTCTTCTTTATGTTTAGAAGGTTGTCTTATATTATCTTTTTTAATACTAGTAATTTTCCACTGTACCATGTTTCACTTACCAGGACTTCTTACCCTATTTTCAATCAGTCATTTTCTCTCTGATATTTTTTGCTTGTTTCTTTACTCAATTTTTATTGTCTTGGTTCTTTAAATGACTTACTTCAACATTTTTGGTATTTTTAGTCAAATCTTTTCTCCCACAGGTACCTTGTAATTTAGCATTCATTTTTCAGATGATTTTATCTTTTCTTTCCATTCATTTTCTGAGTATAGTCAACTATTATTTCATACCATCCTGGTTTTTTGTGTGTTTTTTTTTGTCTATTTCTTCTCAACTTTGGCACTTCTGATTTAAAATACTTGTTTAATATTCTCACATGCTGGTTTTCAGATATTTCATTCAGTTTGAGTGTTATATTAAAGTTTTCTTCTGCTTCTTGTTTCATTTAGGTAGGGGCATGAAAATGTATTTTGATTCTCTTGTTTTCTTAGTGACTTTGTAGGGGAATTGTCTGCCATTTTCTGTTCATTTTTTAATGTTTATGCATACAGTTGTATGTAGGCATAGTTGTGGGGTTTGAGTGACCAACAGTATTTCTTAGTTCAAGAGCACCCTCTTCTGTTGGTATTGAAAAATGTAGTTTCTTTCATTGGTGGCACCTTTTGTTGGGGAGGGGGTTGGTATAACTTCTGATTTGGGAATTCATTTTTGCTCTATAGAATACTCTTAAATCCTTATTTCCCTTCACTATCAAGCCTCCAAAAGCACCCCTTCTAAGTCACCCCCTGTCCTCCAGAGTGGTGTCTTCCCCATACTGCTATCTCAGATCCCATCCACTAACAAACCCTTCTGCTCTGGTTCTGCTACGCCTAAACCCTCATACCCCTCTCCTTTTTTCCATACCATTCTCTACCTAATAATTCATTCCATCATGGGTTCTAGAATGGATCCTATTAGATTTGGAAGATTACTCTTCTATTTACTTAGAATTTGAAGTTTTGAGTATTCTTTGTCTCCTAGTTGTACTGTAGATATATTTCTGTACATATGTCTACTATAAAGAGTTACAATCTGTATGAATTTATTGACTCAGGGAATTATTAAAGGTATCCTGAACATAAGGAAAAGGAAAAGTTAGGATTACTAAAAATGCTTTATTAGAATCAGGTCCCCTGGTCTCCAGGACAGTTTTACCACTAATGTACCATGTGGCCTTGATCAACTCACTTAACTTCTCTGGGTTCCAGTTTTCTCTTAGTGGAAGATATCTGTCTATAAGTGTCAATCCATTAATATTTAACCAGTTTTTCATTTCTCCAGTTCTCTTACCTCTTTGTCTCCCTTCCCCATGTTATGCATACAAATGAAATTAATTTACTGCTTACAACTCAGGTCTCCACTTCACAAAGAAAATGAAGTCTATGTTAATGAAATCTTGGCAGAATGTACATGAGCTTTCTTTCCTAGAGAGTTTAAAGGGAATTGAGGTCTATGTGAATTCAATTTCTGGCCGTCTAAGGACTGGGGGCTTAGTTGGTAACTGCCACGTGTCTGTGCTAGTTTTCTTTTGCAAGGTCAGAATGTTCCCTTTCAAACACACACAGTCCTCATCAAGTCTAAGGACAAACCAACTGTCATGACCACACACCCTCCTCCATGTTCCTCTAGGCTCAGGATTCTGCCTCTATAAAATGTCTCTGTAAAATATCTTCACTCCAAGAGGAGACACCATTTTAAATAAGAAATAGGGACACAGCAGGGGAATTATGAGGGTAAATATGAAAACACACAAAATCACCATAACCACTCTTAGTCCATAATGGGAATTTGTGTAAAGTGCTCAGTATCATGCACCAACAATAATGATCTGCATTCCCTAGCTATAGTGGCCGAAGTGGTAATATCACTGATAGATCACCACAGAAGGGTCCTCTAGAGGTCATCTTGTTGATGCCCTCACTCCCATCATGGCTTTCATCCAGTATAAACAGATGCAAGTACTGAGTGGGTAGGAAGACTCTCCTATTCTTAAAGCTACCAAGGTCAGGATATGAGTCTGCCCCCTAAATCACCTGTTCCCAGGCTCCCACCACTTTGACATTCAGGAAGCCAAGCAAAGATAGACATTGTTATCAGCATTCTATCTCCAACATGTTCGTTCCAAAATGATATTCAATTGTCACTTGTGAGATTTCTATCTCTTCGCATCTGCATCCGGAACACTAGCTGCAATGATGACAACAATAGTAGGTCAACAACACATACACACAATACATCATATAGTAGTTAGAATGTCAGAGAAAGAAAAATATGTGGCACTTGACAATGTTCTCAGAGAAAGGATCATTGTTGTTGTTTGTTGTTAAATGTTGTTGAGTCGGTTCCAACTCATAGAAACCCTGTATAGAATTTCCAAGGAGCAGCTTGTGAGCTTGAACACCTGACTTTAAAGTTCAAACTGACCCTGCAGTCCAGTGCATTAACCCACAATGCCACATCAGAACTCCAGAGAAAGGATTGCTGTTGTTATGCGCCGTGGAGTCGGTTCTGACTCATAGCAACCCTGTACAGGGTTTCCGAGGCTGTAAATCTTTACGGGAGCAGAAAGCCTTATCTTTCTCACGTGGAACAGCTGATAGTTTCGAACTGCTGACCGTGAAATTAGCAGCCTGATTCGTAAGCAACCAGAGCTCCTTAGAGAAAGGTTTGTTGTTGTTGTTGTTGTTGTTGTTAAGTGCTGTCGAGTCGGGTCCGACCCATAGCGACCCTGTACAGGGTTTCCGAGGGTGTAAATCTTTACGGGAGTAGAAAGCCTCATCTTTCTCCCGCGGAGCGGCTGGTAGTTTCGAACCGCTGACCTTAAGGTTCGCAGCCCGATTCGTAACCACTACGCTACCAGAGAAAGGATTAGGAAACAATAAATTCACAAAGCCCCCTGAAGCACCCGAAAGTGCTGCAGGGCTCCCCCATAAACTATCACTGTCTTCACCAATTGAGATTTATCCCCAAGAGTCCAGATGTATCCAAATCTTTCTGACCAAATCTCTTGGTATAGGAAAAAGAGAACAACATTAGAAAACAAGTCTGACCTTGTTATTCTCCTGCTTAGAGAGTTCTTCAGTGCCTTCCCATTTGTAAACCCAGCTAAGATAAGTCATAGAGAAAAAAGATAATTTGCCAAGCCATACAAATCAACTGTGATACAAAGTCAAGGGAGAAGATGAGTAAAAGAGAAAATTCTTCTAGTTAGAGAGACCAAGGAAAGTTCCAAGGAGAAGATGCTATTTATTGAACACTTGTTGTTGGTAAGTGCTGTCAAGTCAATTCTGACCCATAGCGACCCTATATAGGGTTTCTGAGGAGCAGCTAGTGAGTTTGAACCACCAACATTGCAGGTCAAACGGGTTGGCAGTCTGGTGCATTAACCCACAGTACCACACCAGGACTCCAATGTAAGGACATAAAGACCTTTGAGACAATATTCCTGGAAACCTATTTCGAGAATAAAGAGTAATTAAGTTGAGCTGTAAGAAAGTATGCATAGAAAGAGATGGCAGGAGACATTGTTAAAGAGACAGACCAGGGTCAGGTCAGAGGGCATCTGCAATGTCAAACTTCTCGTGACCATAAAAGTCCATGTTTCAGTTCTTCCACCATGTCTCCAGGTTTGATATACAGAGTAGTCAACATCTATCAGAAATCTGGGAATGTTTGTTACAGCAAAATTTATAATTTTTAAAACCTGCTTTTTTAAAAAATTAGAAAACAAAAATAGAAGATCTAATTCTTCTTTTGGCAGGGGTGCCTCATCTATTCTGGTGTTTTCATGAGCAAAAAAATACTGACTGGTTCCGTTGAAGATGGCCATGCTACTTTTTATATGGGATTGGAATAAGAGTGTCCCCATGTAAAGAGGAATACTGTAGGCAACATGAGGCATTGTAAGCCAGTGTACAAATGATCAGCTTATAGAAAAACTATGTCCATTCATTGCCTAGTTTCCATTCCTGACACTAGTTTGAAATAAAGTAGAGAGCTAGTTTAATATACTGGCGCCAGGGAGAAAACATCAGAATTAAACTGAAATCCATGTCTACCATGCAGTTACATTATTTTCCCAACTCTGTCTGTAAAATGGAGGCAAAAGGAATAGCTACCCATACTCTTGGTGTGGTGCTATAGGGTCAGCACTACGCTGTGAACCACAACGTTGGCAGTTCAAACCCATCAGCTGCTCCTTGGAAACCCTGCACAGGGTCACTATGAGTTGGAACAAACTCAACAGTGCTTAGCAACAACAACAAGAGCAATGCTTTACCTTTGAAAATTAAATGTTATAATTTAATTTTAGAGCTCTTAGCATCATCTCTGACTCATCAATGGGACTCAATAAATGCCCTGTGATTGTTGTTGAGTAAGAGTTCAATCAATGTTATTAAAGAAAAATAATACAGAGAGGATACTGTTCTGCATGGCTCATTATCCTCATCTTGGGTACAGCTGTCAGCTTTGAAAGCAGTTTAATATCCCCCAGCAAATTGGCACTGTAGAATAAGCACTGGACTGCTATCTCCAAGGTCAGTGGTTCAAACACATCAACTGCTCCTCACACACCCTATACAGGGTCACTATGAGTTGGAAACAATTTGACAGCACTTAACAACAATAACAACAAGCAAACACAGGTTTCATGAAATTGGAGAGCATTGTGGATTCAGTCGAAATGGCTCAGGATTGGAGGAAAGACATCTGTATTTGGATTCTGACACATTTATGTGTATTTTTAGCAAGTCATGTGACTTCTCCAATCCGACCATTTTTGTTTCTGTTCTATTTTTTTACTTTAGAATGGCTACGTTGGGCTGACTGGCCCCCAAGTTTCTTTAGGTCTCTTTTTCCAAATTATAAGGTGGAATCCAACATCTTCTAAAGACCCTAGAGATCCACTGCAGGTGGTTCTGGAGGAAAAGCTTAATTACAGTCCTGTCCAGGAAAAGGAAACTGAGCTAAAGAATCAAGATGGGCAACCTTTCCAGTCAGAAGATTCAATGTCATGTTTGTTTCAAGAGGGTTCAGTACAGAAAAGACTTTCCATAGAAAATAGGCACTACTCCTAAATGGGGTCCTCCAAACTGCAACAGGTGTGGTCTCTTCTCTGCCTTCCCCTATAATGGTCCCCAAGTCTCAATCACAGAGCATAAATGATATTAGAAATGCCTCTTTCCCTCTTGCATGTTCCAAAGATGGGAGTTTAATGTTTTTTCATAGACTTAAAAAAATATAGTCCTACTCTTCTTTCCTGGACCCAAGAAACTTCCCATTTGAAGCTCTTATCTTCAAAACCTTTCAAGGGACAGGCACTGGTGATTCACAATGGTGCTCAATGTGATTTATACTCATAAATTAAGAGATCCTCTCAAAGTAAATTGCATGAAGCCTTAGGCCAGACGCAGGAGTTCCATGTTTAAACAATCTGGTTTAATCCCCTTGGCTCATAGGTTCATCTGCTCCAGGGACTGGCAGGCTGAACTACCTATTGAACAAGTCTCAACATTGTTCATTTCACTTAGTTTCTTGTGAGCTTTTGAGAGACCATCATCTCAAAACTGGAGTCATTTGGAACCAATTTCTCCTTCCCAGCCTAAGCCTAAATAATAGAGTAAGTTCTAGGATTTAAGAAAATATTCTCAAATATATGAAAATCAACTGAAGGAAATTCCCTAGACCTTCTGGAATCCCAGATTGAGGGGATCTTTCTGTAATCAGCTACATAGGACCTAAGCACTTTGACTCATAATCCCTCCATAACACAATGCAACAGTTCAAAGAGCCTGTATTTTCTAGCCATAAAATTGACAAGGCCAATTGAACTGTATCAAGTCCAGCTTGCATAAGTGACATATGAGGTGTGCCCAGTCATTGGCCTCCTCAAGAAGGAGGTTAGAAATTCTTCTAGCATAGATACCTGGTGACTCTCTGACACCAATGATCATTTTAAAACTGAGGAGTCATGTGACTTCTGAAATCTCTGAGCTCGAAGGTTTGTGCCTCATTTATGCTTCCTGTAGAATTCCAGGAACTAATTCTAAATAGGCAACAGTGAGGAAAGTGAGATGCCGAGAGCAGTGGGGCCTTTGTCCCCTTGGTTGGTTCCCCATGGGATGCCCAACACCAGAGTATCATTGCAAAATAGTATATTTCTAGGGTTTGCTTCCCTTTAAGGTGATTCATCTGAAAAAATGAGTAGAATAGGCACCTTCCCCAATAGTGGTGCCTACTCTACCCATTTTTCCCTCCATTTTACAATGACCTAATGATTAGCCAGTAAACAGTTTGCCATTGAATTGATTTCAACTTGACACACAGTGACCCCTTGTGTGTCAGAGTAGAAATGTGAACCACAGAATTTTCAATGGTCAGTTTTTCAGAAATTGATCAATAGTACTCAAGCCTCCAAGGAGCTCTGGTAGCGTAGTGGTTACGAATCAGGCTGCGAACCTTAAGGTCAGCGGTTCGAAACTACCAGCTGCTCCGCGGGAGAAAGATCAGGCTTTCTACTCCCGTAAAGATTTACACCCTCAGAAACCCTGTACAGGGTCGCTATGGGTCGAAACCGACTCGACGGCACTTAACAACAACAACAACAACACTCAAGCCTCCAAACTTTCTGTTACCAGCTAAGTGTGTCAATAGTTTGTACTAAGCCTTCCCTTAAACTGAAATATACTGTGTTCACTAAACTATCTGAGAAGTAATCAAGGTTTATGGACCTTGAGCTACTGACTGGGAAGCAGGATGAGATGGCAGCCTTCAAAGAACTGAATTCAGAGCTACCAGGTGATCGAAAGATCATCATCAAGAAGATCATGACCAAAAATAGGAAGTAAAAGATGATGGATTTGAGCTCAATATAAAAAAGTGCAACCAAACCTGGTGTAGTTCTACTCTGTCACATGGGTCAGTATGAGTTGGCATTGATTCAAGGGCACCTAACAACAACAACATAGGTAACACAGTTCTCAAGAACACCAAATGGCCCAGTATTTTATATACATTGCTAATTATTCCTCACAATAAGTCTGTGCTGAGCAAAAAACCATAAAACCTGGGCTATAGGAAGAACACTGCACCAGGATTGGAGGAAGGCTCACAAACAACTTACCATTTGCACAAATCTTAACTTGTCAAAAATGAAGATGACTTGAAGTACTTACTGATAGAAGACCAAAGACTACAGCCTTCAATATGGATTGTTATATTTGTTGTTAAGTGCTGTTGAGTCTATTCCAACGAATAGTGACCCTGTACAGGGTTTCAGAGGAGTGGCTGGTGAGCTTGAACCACCGACTTTGTGGTTCAAACTGGCTTTGTTCTTCAGCACATTAAACCACAGTACCACACTAGGACTCCTCAATATGGATTATACCTCACCATAAAGAAAACAAAATCCTCACAACTGAACTAGTAATCTACATCAAGAGAAAAAAGTGATGCTGTCAAGGATTTCATTTTACTTGGATCCACAATCAAGACCATTTGAAGCAGCAGTCAAGAAAGCAAACAGCATGTTATATTGAGTAAATCCACTGTAAAGACCTCTTAAAAGCATTTAGTTTTTGTTTTTAAAGATATCACTTTGAAGATTAAAGTGAGCCTGACCCAAGTCATGATATTTTCAGTTGTCTCATATATATGTGAAAACTGGACAGTGAATAAGGAAGACTAAAGAATAATTAATGCCTTTGAATTTGGCTTTTATGAAGAATATTGAATATATCATGACTGCCCGGAGAATAAACAAATTGATGTTGGAAGAAGTACAGTCAGACTGCATCTTAGAAGTCAGGATGGTGAGACTTTATCTCATACTTTGGACATATATATCATCAGGAGAGACAAGTCCCCGGAGAAGAGCATCATGCCTGGTAAAGTAGATGGCCATTAATAAAGAGGAAGACCTTCAATAAGATGGAATGACACAGTGGCTACAATGATGGACTCAAACATAACAATTGTGAAAATGGTGCAGGACTGGACAATGTTTCATTCTGTTGTACATAGTGTTACTATGAGTCAGAAGCAACTCAATGACATCCAAAAACAATTTAATGTCAATGAAAACAAACAAAAAAAATAAAACAGGATTAGGACATATCAAGAAGCAGAGGCTGAAATGGGTTAATAGTTTGCCCAACATCAGATCTAATTAGTAAAAAAAAAAAAAGACAGGATCTGACCCAGGGCAATGTGCCCCAGAGGCACATTAATGACACCAGTACAGCTGTCTCCTGGAAAAAGCCTAGTGAGAAGGTGAGTTCTCAGGTCTGCTGCATTCAGAGACTGGTCTCATATAATGTAAAAGAAAGGTTTACATTAGGTAAGAATGGAACAGTGGTTCTCACCCATGCATAACTTTGCCTGCCCACCCTTATGGAGATAGGTGGCAATATCTGGATATTTTTTTATTGTCACCACCTTGGCAAGAAGAGAGGG
This sequence comes from Chrysochloris asiatica, assembly GCF_000296735.1. Classification (NCBI taxonomy): domain Eukaryota; kingdom Metazoa; phylum Chordata; class Mammalia; order Afrosoricida; family Chrysochloridae; genus Chrysochloris; species Chrysochloris asiatica. The sequence continues at coordinate 7,158,193 of NW_006408628.1, forward strand.
GTAGCTATCGGCATCTAGTAGGTAAAGGCCAGGAATGCTGCTAAACATCTTATGATGCACAGAACAGTTTCCCATAACAAAGAATTCCTTTTTCCAAAATGACACTCGAACTGAAGTTGAAGTACCTGGACTAGATGATCTTAAGTTTTCTTCACATTGTAGAACTAAATTGTTGTTGTTAAGTGCTGCTGAGCCTGTTCCAATTCATAGTGACCCTGTACAAGATTTTCAACCACTGACCTTGATGTTGAAACCAACCTTGCAGTACAGTGCATTTTCCTACAGTGCCACACCACAACTCCAACTATATCACAAGAACCCTTTAAAACATATTTAATAAAGGCATGGAGTGGCTGGCTTACAAGTTTTCAAGAGGGAGTTTAGTTTCAGAGTGGACTGGGAAAGGTAGAGTCCCCACTGAATAGTTTTTATCTTGTTTAGACAGGTCTGATGAAAGGAGATGGAGATAAGATTCTTATGATTCAATAGTGAGTATTTGTTGTCATGACTAACTGCGACTGTCACAAATGTAAAGGTAGAAGGTTTGTAACAAAAAGGGGGGAGTAGTTAATCTTATAGTCCAGGAACAGAGGACCCTAGAACCATCAAGGGAGAAGAGCACAAGCGGAATGTGGGACCTTATCCAGAGAAGCAGCAACACCAGAGATGAAGGCAGAGATGAGGATATGGAGAGAAAGAAACTGAAGACTCCAGACTCATGGAAAGAGAAAGGTTGTGTGCTGGCAGCCAGGAGACAGGCTTGCAGAATGTGCCCTTTGATTATTTAAATGATTATATATTCCTGAGGTTTTTGTGTACATCAGAAAAAAACAAAAACAAACAGAAAATAGAAGCAAATACTGTTAAATCATGATTCATGGAGGGGGTTGTAATCATTGCAATGAAACAAAATATGATAGGATGAGTGTAAAACTGATATTCTCCCATGTAATTCAATCAATTCACAATAAAAGCTTTAAAGAAAGAAACAAACAAAAACAATATTTAACTTCTCCTCCGAGATCTTACATGAATTTTGTGTCTGCCTCCTAAAGACTTGGTCATTGAGTGTTGTCAAGATGATCTGCACTCCTGAGAAACCAAGCTTGTTAGAGATTCACAGGGGCTCAGTTCAATGCTTAGTGGTTGCCTAGAGAACACAAGAGGAGAAGGGAGAAATGGATGGAAACCTGCCAATTCTGTGAAAACCATTCTAATGAATGCCCAATTGCTAAAAGCTAATTCACTGAAAGGCCAATTTGCTGAAAACTAATTCCCAGGAAGCCAGTTCTCAGAAAGATCAATTTGCCAAATGACCAATTCACTGCATTTACCAAATTCACTTGTTGTTCTATTTAATGAAAATATTTATCAGCTGGATATTCCATAGGAAGATTTTTTTTCAGTGTATTCTAATTTTTAACTGGAATTTTTCTTTTCTTTTTAAGCTAATTTGTTGATTTCTTAGAAATAGTTTTGACTCTGAAAATGTATCTTTAATTGTAATTCATAGTAACAAATTTGAAATTTGACTTTATTTTGGAAGCTGTTTGATGTTAATTAATTTTCATATTAATCTAAAATTAAATAAAAGCTTACATCAACTTGCCAGCAGATTTCAGAGAAGCACAAGAGGAAGAGGGATAGCCAAAGCAGTGGAAGGGATTTGAGGATGCCTAGGAGAGAGAAAATCCCTACATTAATTAGGGCCCATTCTAGGCAAGAAAGAACACATTTATAAACAGTGGATGAAAGCACATTGCATTTTAAAATGTGGTCATTAATGGTAAGAAGTAAATTATGTAGATTTGCTTTCTGGTAAATTTGTAGCCAAATAATTGAAATACAACAAAAGTAGAAAAAAACAAATAATTGACCTTTTAAAAAAGGTTTTCTAGTTGGTGCAAAATGTTAACATGCTCAGGTGCTAACCGAAAGGTTGGTAGTTCAGTTGCTTTTGAGTCCTGGTGTGGTGCTGCAGGCTCATGCTCGGAGCTGCAAAGTCAGTTTGAACCACAAAGTCAGCAGTTGAAGCTCATCATCCGTGACTTGGAAACCCTACACAGGGTTTCCTGTAGAACCTAGTTCTACATTGTCACATGTAGAGTTGCCAAGAATCAGAGTAGAATCAGGCGGAATCAGTTTGTTTTTTAAAATCGTTAAACTGATTTACCAAAAAGAAATAGTCTCACTTTTGTCCCAATTATTAATTATTTGTGGTGCTGTGGTCCAGGCATGGTGTTAAAGGATAAACACCTTTTTCCTGGACTGCTAACCATAGGGCCAGCGATTCAAACCCACCAGCCTCTCCTTGGAAACCCTATATAGAGTCATTATGTGTCAGAACCAAATTGATGGCAACAACATGGATTATTTATGATACCTGCTACAAAATCATCAGATCTCAATTGTGACTTATTGGGTACTACTGCAGTAAGAAATGCTCAATCACACATTCAACATTTTGTAGGTAATGAGACCTTTTTAGGTACTTCTGGTTTCCAATTTTGTTTAAAACATTAAGCACTTTTTAATACAGTTCATAAATCCTCAAACAGCATCTTCTCCTAGATTTTGGATTCCCCAAATCTCTTAGCGTTAGGTGCTATCAATTTGGTTCTGTCTCCTAACGACCCTATGCACAACAGAAGGAAATACTGTCTGGTCCTAAGCCATCCTTACAATTTTTGTTATGCTTGAGTCCTTTGCTGCTGCCACTGTGTTAATCCACCTCATTGGTGGTCTTCCTCTTTTTCACTAACCCTCCACTTTTCTAAGCATGATGTCCTTCTCCAGGGACTGGTCGCTCCTGATAACACGTCCAAAATATGAGAGATAAAGTCTCACCATCCTAGTTTCTAAAGATAATTCTGGCTGTACTTCTCTCAACAAAGGTTTGTTTATTCTTCTGGCAGTCAATAGCATTTTTAATATTCTTCTCTAACATGATAACTCAAAGGCATCAAGATCTTCCTTATTCATTGTCCAATTTCCACATGCATAGAAAGCAACTGAAAATACCATGCGTTGGGTCAGGTGTACCTTAGTTCTCAAACTGACATCTTTGCTCTTCAACACTTTAAAGAGGTCTCTTGCAGCAGATTTGCCTAATGCAATATATCTTGATTCCTTGACACCTGCTTCCATTAGTGTTGATTGCAGACTCAAGCAAAGGGAAGTCTGTGATTCAATCTTTACTCCATTTATCATGATTTCATTTTTCTATTCCCTATAATGTAACATTTAAATTTAACTCATATTTATATTTAAAAGCATTTTAATTAATTAAATTCTAATCTATATTCCAACATATATTAAAAAAACAAGAAGTAGCCATTAGCCAAAACAATTCCACATAAATATCAACATAAACTGAAAAATTCCAATATAAAATGCTGAAATTTTGTTACTAATGATAAAATATGTATCTTTATGTCTCATCACTGGCAACAAAAATCAGACATTCATATTACATTTGTGAAGACATTTCTGTTAAAATCACTAAACACTCCAGTCAAATATTATTAGTGTTGTTAGGAACCCATTGTTGCAGTAACTGTGTCAATTCATGTCATTAAAAATCTTCCTTTTTCACTTATGTTCTACTTTACCAAGAATTATGTCCTTCTCCAGGCATAGGTCATTCCTGACAACATGTCCAAAGTGTAATTCTCATCATCTTCACATCTAAGGCACACTGTGGCTGTATTTCTTCCAAGATAGATTTGCTCATCCTTCTAGTTTTTATTGTTGTTGTTGTTGTTAAGTACCATCAAGCCAATTCTGACTTATGTTGTTGTTAGATGTCATAAAGTTGGTACCAACTCATAGTGACTCTGTGCACAACAAAACGAAACACTGCCTGATCCTGGGCCAACCTCACCATCGTTACCACGATTGAGCCCATTGATGCTGCTACTTTGCCAATCCATCTCGCTAGGGGTCTTCCTATTTTTCTCTGACCCTCCATCTTACCAAACATAATATCCTTCTCCAGTGACTAGTCCCTCCTGGTAGTATGTCCAAAGTATGAGAGACAAAATTTGACCATCTTGGCCTCCAAGGAACACTCTGACTGCACTTATTCCAACACAGATCTGTTTGTTCTTTTGGCAGCCCATGGTATTTTCAATATTCTCCTCCAACACCATAACTCAAAAGCATCAATTCATCTACAGTCTTCCTTATTCGCTGTCCAGCTTTCGCATGCATATGAGGTTATTGAAAATACCATGGCTTGGGTCAGGCACACTGTGGTCCTCAAGCTGACATCTTTGCTATTCAACACTTTAAAAAGGTCTTGTGCAGCAGATTTACCTAATGTAATACGTCACTTGATTTCTTGACTGCTCTTTCCATGAGTGGTGATAGTTGATCCAAGAAGAATGAAGTCCTTCACAACTTCAAGTTTTTTTCCATTGATAAGAATGTTGCTTATTGGTCCAGTGGTGAGGATTTTTTATTTCTTAACATTGAGATGCAATCCATACCAAAGGCTGCACTCTTTGATATCCATTAATAATCAGAACATGGAATGTTCAAAGTCTAAATCTAGAAATATCAGAAATTGTCAATTCTGACTTATAGTCACCCAATGTAGGGGTTCCAAGGAATGATCAGTGGATTTGAACTGCTAACCTTGCAGTTGGCAGTCCAGTGCTTATCCTACAGCACCATACTAGGACTCCATTCTTCTGATATATACATTATTCTTCACCAGCACCATAATTGTTCTATCTTCTTTATTCATTGTCCAGCTTTCATATGCATAGAAGGTACTGAGAATACCATGGCTTTGATCTTAGTCTTGAAAGTAACATATTTTCTGTTTAACACTTTAGAAAGATCTTTTTTTAACAGATTTTCCCAGTGCAAAGCACCCTTTGATTTCTTGACTCTTGCTTCCATTGTCCTTATCACTGTTGTTAAGTACCTTCAAATCAGTTCCCTACAGTCTGTATAGGACTCCCAAAGAGCAGCTGGTGGTTTGAACCACTGACTTTGTGATAAGCAGTTCAGTATTTATCCTACAGTGCCAGGTGAACATTGATAAATTACACACATTGGTCAATAACTAAATTGATCCTTTGGCAAAATGACTTTCTAATAACTGCTTCTCATGGAATTGACTTAGCCCCAAGAGTATTTGGAAGTGAGAAATGGGAGCAGGATTCAGAGTGAGGGTTTCAGAGGAGCTGGGCATGATTTAGCTTTGTGTGTGTCAGAGTAGAATTGTGCTTCATAGAGTCTTCAATGACTGATTTTTCAGAAGTAAACTACCAGACCTTTCTTCTAAAGCTCCTCTGGGTAAATTCATACGTATAATCTTAGTGTTAGCAGCCAAGCTTATTAACTGTTTACACTATCCAGTGACTCTTAAAATGTCCTCTTGAGGTTTCAAACTATATTATAAAATTCTGTACCTTTCCAATGACATAAGGAGCTCCGGTAGCATAGTAGTTATGAGTCAGGCTGCTAACCTCAACGTCAACAGTTCGAAACAACCAGCCATTCCACAGGAGAACGATGAGACTTTCAGCTCCCACAAAGATTTATAGCTTCGAAGACCCTATGCAGAGTCACTATGAGTCGTAATGAACTCCACGCCACACCACCACCAACAGTATCACCAATGACATAATAAATGAATAACTGAGCCTTTTATGGCAAGGTGCTTCCTGGGTGAGAGCACAGAGTCACTTCAGTAATAGGCAGCTCTTGCATTTGTAACCATCTGTGAACTCGGTGCAGGATGTCTGGATGGAGATACAGAGATATGAGACAGATGCCCTTACTTGGGATGGAAATCAATGGTTTAGTTCATCAAAATAACTAGCCATCACCAATGTAAGCTAGTGTGTTTTTTCCTGTTGGTAAATAACCAGTGTAGACACCAAATGCAGCAGAAGCTCAGAGGAGCTATAGACTGACAAGGAATTACAAAGTTATAGCATTTGATTGCCTGGGGAGAGAATCAGTTCAGACTTCCTCCCCCTTTTAGGCTGAATTGATAGGCATTTTGTTCATCTTGAAGATTAAGAGAAATATCTATCAAATGATGAAAATCTGAAAATTCTTTTTTGGTATAGCCAGAGTCACTGATGAATTGATTCTGCTGTAAAATGGTATTGTCCCAGATTCTGGAAGCCCTGAGGTGTGACAATGTCTGAAGGGCCCTGTACAGAAGCTGGTGTTCTCAGCCAACATAAGGTGCTCTTCCACAGATTTACAAAGGCCAGGAGAAAGCAACCACACTCTGACACCGTCATATTGAGGACACCCTCATAAGTATACTGTGTTGAACCCTTTCCAAGTGCTATCTCCTTTGCGCTTCAATAACTCTGTGAGCAGATAACTCAGATATTTTTATCCTTCTCCCAGGTTTCTCTTCTCAACTCCTTATACACGTCTCCAATGTCCAATTGATAAATATGTGCTTCTTCCTTGGGGTGACCCAGTGTCTTTTTCACCCAGCATCTCTTCCCTGGGGTGACCCTCCCTGACCACCAATGGCAAGCACTTGCAGCATCATGTATTTCAGTCTACTTTTTTTACTTCGATGTCATACATATTTGATCTTATAGATTATGAGAGCAGAGGCATTTTCTATTTTAATTTGTTATTCTTTTCGAAAACATGACAGAGAACCTGGTATGTAGAGAAAACTCCTTTATGATTTGTTAAATAACAAATTTAGTGAGTGAATAATTAAACCTTTTGTGTCAAGGAGCATTGTCTTCATTTGGAAGATGATAAAAGAGAGGAAAAGAGATTAAGTCACTTGCCCAAAGTTACATGGCTAGCAAGTACTGTTGCTGTTAAGGAACTTCGAGTCGGTTCTGACTCACAACTACCATGTATAGGGTTTCCATGGAGCAGCTGGTGGCTTTGAACCACTGACTTGGGTCAGACTCACTTAGTCCTAAAAATGACATCTTTGCTTTTAACACTTTAAAGAAGTCTTTTGCAGCAGATTTGTCTAATGCAAATCTTGATGGAAGTTTCCTTGAGTGTTGATTGTGCATCCAAGCAAAATGAAGTCTTTGAAAACTTTAATCTTTTCTCCATTTATCATGCTATTTATTGATCCAATTGTATTTTTGTTTCCTTTACCCTTAGGTGCAATCCATACTGAAGGCTGTGGTCTTTGACATTCATCAGTAAGTCTTTTAAGCCCTTTTAAAATACTTTGCATTTAAGAGTCCAATACTTATCCTGTAGTACCATACCAAGTGCTAGACAGAATTTAAGCCCCAGATGTATCTGACCCAGGGTGAATCTAATGTATCACTTCACCACCCACAGAGCTCCTATTATGTCCCAGGCACTGTACTTGTCACTTCATGACCTTTTACCCATTGCTTTCTATCAAAAATCCTGAGAAAGTGTTGCTTTTATTCACGATTTAGATATTTTATAAAACTGAGACTCAGAACCAAAGTCAGAGCTAGGAAGTACTGGAAATGAAATTTGAGACTAGGTTTTCTGACTCCAATTCTCTGTTCTTCACACAACTCTATGCTAGGTTATAGTGATTGTAATACTGGTGTTATTTATTACTATATGTCTCTGTTGCTGTTGTTGTTAGGTACCACTGAGTTGGTTCTGCTTCATAACAACCTTATACAGAACAAAAGGAAACACAGCCTGGTCCTGTGCCATCCTAACAATTATTCTTATGCTTGAGCCCATTGCTGCTGCTGCTCTGTCAAGCCATCTTGTTTGGGGTCATTTTTTTTGTTGACCCTCCACTTTACTATGCATGATGTCCTTCTTCAGGGATTGATCCTCCTGACAATATGAAAAGACACTGGGTCACCCCAGGAATGGTGACAAAGTCTCACCCTCACCATCATCTCTTTTAGGGAGCATTCTTGGTTGTTCCTGTTCCAAGACAGATTTATTTGTTCATCTGGCAGATCATTATACTTCCCCAACACCATAATTCAAATAGACGGATTATTTTAAAGTCTTCCCTTATTCATTAACTAACTTTCACATGCTTATGAGGTGATTGAAAATTCAACGGCTTCAGTCAGACTCACTTAGTCCTAAAAATGACATCTTTGCTTTAACTTTAAAGAGGTCTTTTGCAGAAGATTTGTCTAATGCAAATCTTGATGTCTGTGTCCTTGAGTGTTGGTTGTAGATCCAAGAAAAACAATTCTTTGAAAACTTTAATATTTTCTCCATTTATCATGCTATTTATTGATCCAGTTGTGAGGATTTTTGTTTTCTTTTCACTTAGGTGCAATCCATACTGAAGGCTATGGTCTTTGACATTCACCAGTCAATATTTCAAGTCCTCTTCTCTTCCAGCAAACAAGATTGTGCCATCTGCATATCAGGTTGTTAATGATTCTTCCTCCAACCCTAATGCAGTGTTCTTCTTCATGTACTCCAGCTTCTAGGATTATTTGTCCAGCATACAAATTGAATAAGTATGGCAAAATGATACAACCCTGGCATACACCTGTCCTGATTTGAAACCACTGGATTGCTAACTACAAAGTTGGTAGTTCAAATCTATCAACTGATCCTTGAAAACCCTATGTAGGGTTGCTATGAGTTAAAATCGACTTGATGACATTTAACACCCATAAAAGTATCCCCTTGCTCTATTAGAATGATGGCCTCTTGTACAAGTTCCTCATGAGCACAATTAAGTGTTCTCGAATACTCATCCTTTGTAATGTTATCTGGAATTTGTTATGATCAGCACAGTTGAATGTTTTTGCATAGTCAAGAATGCATAAGTAAATATCTTTCTGTTATTCTCTGCTTTCAGCCAAGATCTATCTGATGTTAGAAATGGTATCACTAGGTCCACATCCTTTTCTGGATCTGGCTTGAATTTCTGGCAGTTCTCTGTTGATGTACTGATGCAAATAGTTTTTTAATTATCATCAATAAAATTTACTTGCATATAATACTAGTGATATTTTCAGTGGTTTTTGCATTCCATTGGGTCACATCTATTTGGAATGGACACAAATATGGATCTCTTCCAATCAATAATCCAGGTAGCATCAGTTTATCGAAATGTTTCCATTTGTATTCCATCAATTCTTGAAGTCTTGTTTTTCACCAGTTCTTCCAGTCAGCCTGCACTTTTTCCTTCAATACCACAGGTTCTTGATTATACGCTACCTCTTGAAATGGTGGAACATGGGGATGAATTCTTCTGGTACAGACTGCATATTCCTTCCATTTTCTTGCATCATCAATATTTTGTCAATAGAGTATTTCAATATTACAACATGAGCCTTACATTTTTTCTTCAATTTTTTAAGCTTAAGAAATGCTGACAGTATTCCTCCCTTTTGGTTTTCTAACTCCAGGTCTTTGCACATTTCTTAATGTCTTACTTAGTCTTTTCTAGCTGCCCTGTAGAATTTTCTGTTCAGTTCTTTTACTTCCTCATTTCTTTCAGTTGCTTTAGCTTCTCTATGTCCAATAGCAAGTTTCACAGTCTCCTCTGGCATTCATTTTGGACTTCTCTTTCTTTGTTGTTGTTGTTATTATGTGCCATGGAGTCGGTTCTGACTCATAGCGATTCTGTGCAGGGTTTCCGAAGCTGTAAATCTTTACGGGAGCAGAAAGACTCATCTTTCTCCAGCGGAATGGCTGGTAGTTTCGAACTGCTGACCTTGCGGTTTGCAGCCTGATTCGTAACCGCTACGCTACCAGAGCTCCTTTCTTTATTCTCTTTTAAATGACCCTATGCATTGTGGGGCTGTGGGGTAATGCACTGGACTGAAAAGTCCGTTTGAACAGCAAGATCTGAGGTTCAAGTTCATGCTTCTCTTTGGAAACCCTGTACAGAATCACTAAGGATCAGAACCAATTCAACAGCATTTAACAAACAAACAACAACAACAACAAAAAACAATGCTCTCCTCATGTATAATGTTCTTGATGTGAATCCCACAAGTCTTCTCGTTTTCCTTCATTAGTGTCTAATGCATCAAATATGTTCTTGAGATGGTCTCCAAATTATGGTAGATATACTCAAGGACATGTTTTATCTCCTGTAGACTTGTTTTAATTTTCTTCAGTTTCAGCCAGAACTTACTTATGAAAAACTGATGGTCTGTTTCAGTCAGCCCCTGGCTTTGTTTTGGTTGATGATATTGAGATTCTTTATCGTCTCTTCCTACAGATATAGTATAGTCAATTTTGTTCCTGTGTATTTCACCGGTGAGGTCCACATGTATAGTCTCCATGTAAGTTGTTGAAAAAAGGTATTGACCATAAATAAGTCATTGGTCTTTCAAAATCCTATCATGCAATCTCCAGTAGGTTCTACTTCCAAGGTCATATGTTTCAACTACTGATCCTGTTTGTTTCCAAATTCACAATCTAATCAACAGTAATTATTAATGCATCTTCATTGCATGTTTGATAAATTTCAGACTGAAGAAGTTGGTAGAATTTTTCAATCACATCACCACTGGTTTTAGTGGTTTGGATATAAATTTGAACATTAGTGTTATTACCTGGTCTTCCTTGTATGCATATGGGTATTACCCTATAAAACAGCATTGTACTTCAAAGATGGTTATTGAAATGCTCTTTTTCACAAGGAATGTAATGTGGTTTCTCTTCCGTTTTAAACCACTTGATGTCCTGACTCAGAATAGCAATACCAGTCCATTTTAGCTAAAAAATGCCTAGGATATAGATCTTTATGTGCTTCATTTAATTTTTAATGACTTCCAATTGTTCTAGATTTCTATTTTGTACATTCCAGATTCTGATTATTATTGGGTGTTTACAGCTGTTTCTTCACATTTTCAGTTGTACAACATTAGCAAATGAATGTTTCCAAAGCGTTTCTCCAATCACATTATTAAGGTCAACTCAACTTTGAGAAGGCAGCTGTTCCTCATTTGTATTCTGTGTGCCTTCTAACCTGAGGGACTTATTTTCCAGTACTATATCTGATAATGTTTCCTACTATTGATAAGGTTTTCAGTGGCTTCCCATTCAAAAGTAGTCTACCCCTCCTTCTTCCTAGTCTGTCTTAGTCTGGAAGTTCCGTGGAAGCCTGTCCACCATGGGTGCATTATAGCAATACACAAGCTACTACTAGACAAACTGACAGATGAGTGGTGGATGTTTGTCTATACAGTCTATAAGTTATTGTGTCTTCCAAAAATAACACTGCTAGGCAGGGAGGATCATCATAGCTATCTTTTAACAGTGAGTAAACTGAGGTTCCAAGACATTAAATAACCTGTCTGAATTCACATAGCTGGTAAGTGGCAAATCTTACAGATTACCCATCTTGTACTGTCCAACATGGTAGCACTAGTCACCCATTGGAGTTTTGGTGTGGCACTATAGGACAAACCCTGGACCTCAAGGCTACCTCAAGGCTAGTTTGAACTGGAAGGTAGGTGGTTCAGATTCACCAGCTGCTCCTCAGAAACTTTATACAGGGTCCTTATGAGTTGTAACAGATTTGACAGCACTTAATAACAGCTACAAGTCACACAGTGAAATTTTAATTAATTAAAGAAGTTAATCCCTTGAACTCACTAACAACATTTCAAGTATGCAATAGCCACATGTGGCTAGTGGCTACCCAGCACAGGTGCAGATATAGATAATAAATTGTAGAAAATAATATCTATAAATGTCTATAGATTATAAACCTTTGTGTCATCACAAAGAATTCTATAGAACACTGTTGGATCCTTGTCATACTGTGTCCCCAGAGCAGCAGCACAGGCATCTGAGAGCTTGTTGAAAATGCAGTTTCAGATACCACGCCAAACCTACATAATCTGCATTTTAGCAAAGAACCAAGAGATCTGTGTGCATACTCAAATTTGAGAAGCGCTGATCAAAACCACCACTTATTTATTTTGCAGAAACTAGCATCCAGCAAGATAAACCAACTTGGCTAAAGCTACATACAGGATTGGAGGGTGTGGTTGGAGCCAGAGCCAGGACACAGGCTTCTGCCACTGCTTCTTTAAGTGGGCACAGAGCCATAGGAACTTTGGTGGTGCCTGGCAATGGAATGGGGAGGGTGCTGACGGCTGCCTCCCTGTTGTAGCAGATAAGACGGAAGCAGTGCTTGGCTGGAGAGGAGGGGTGCTGGTGTCTGGTAGGTCCAAGAGGCCTGTGAAGGGAGGGAAGCTGGCTGTGGACCCCTGTCCAAGATGAGAGGCTATGATAGAGAGCCAACAGACTAACAAGGGACCCCTGACAGGCCAGAACCTGGTTCTCTCTGCTGCACTGAGAGTATGGGAGCCTCCCTTTGGTGGCCAGAGCTCATTCCCACTCTGCAGCTTCCCCCCATAGTGCTGCCCAATAAGTTTAGCTCTTAGGTTCCTATCCACAAGCAGGGAGCCCAGCACCACCCAATCCTGCTCCCCTCAGCCTTTAAGGTTCCCCAAGCAGACCTTGGAGACCAGGATGGCCAAACTTCATCTCTCATACTTCAGACATATTTCCAGGAGGGACCAGTCCCTGGAAAAGGATATCATGTTTGGTAGGGTGGCAGGTCAGAGAAAAAGAGGAAGACCCCCAGTGAGATGGATTGGCAAAATGGCAGCATCAATGGGCTCAAACGTGGCAACAATTGTAAGGTTGGCCCAGGACCAGGCAGTGTTTCACTCTGTTGTGCATAGGGTCACTATGAGTCAGTACCAACTCGATGGCACCTAACAACAACAACAATAAAGCAGACTAAGGTGTCACTAGCCAATTGGAGAGTAAGGCTAAGTGTGCAGGCCAAAGTAAGGGTCTGACTCTGTGTTTTGAACTGTGCTTGAGCTTCTGGTGACAGCAGCCTAGCTCACCAGGGCCCTGAGGAAAATTCAAGGCCTGGTCAACAGAGAAGAGAAGTACTCTGGACCAGGGTTCTCTCCAAAACCAGCTAGTTGTGTGAAAACAGTCGAAGAGGGTTTTCTGCAGTTACAGAAATGTTCCATATCTATGCACTGTCCAATATGGCAGCTACTATTCCCATTTTGGAGTTCTGGTGTGATGCTATGGGCTAATGGGTCAGACTGCAAAATTGTTTGAACTGCAATATTGGTGGTTCAAGCTCACCAGCTGCTCCTTAGAAACCCTGTATAGGGTTGCTATGGGTCAGAATCGACTCAACGGCACTTAACAACAACATTTCCCATATTGCTAGTGAAACTGAGGACCCAGTTCTGCTATAGAGAGATTCTCTGGGCTTGGACAGGCTGCTGAATCTCTTCAACCTCTTCTGTAAAATGGGATTCCTGTTGTGATGATTAAATGGAATAATGCTTGTGAAGTCCTTATAAAGGGCCTGGCTTGTAGGCTCTTCAATGAATGCATCATACTGAGAGGCAGTGACTTCATATGTAGTCAGCTTTGCAGTTCTTAGTACATGGCCATGGACAAAGAGTATTTATAAATAATTTCTGGTGAGGTAACTACTAAGCATTCTTGATTTGAGAGATCCATCATGTAAATGTATATACTTATAAAAGCATTTTAACCACCAGTTCTGCTCAAGCATTACCATATGGCATATGAATCTTCCTCCATAGTCTGAGAGTTGAGACAGTTTACTTATTCAGATGACAGTGATGGTATTTTAACCAATGAAAAAGGACTGCCAAATCTAAAAGGTACTCAGTTTGCCTTTTACTGAAGTTTTTGCTATGACTTTGTAGCTTGTCTGATCTCACATTAGACCACCTGGTCCACAACAACCATCTAAGTGCATCCTCTTCCTCTAACCCAATACTGACATGAGGCCTTCTCTTTTTCTTTCATTGCTAACCCTAGTGTCTGTCACACCTCCCAAGTGGAAGTTATTCTTGGTGTTTTACTTCAGTGACTCTATTGCTACACACTCTAGCTATCTCCTGCTCTCTTTTTAATCTCTCTCTCTACCTTTACCTATCTGTATTAGCTCTCTCACACACACACACATACACACACACCATCTTTCATCCCTATTCAGTTCTCATAGAATTTGGAACATCGATCACCTTAGAATTAAAAATCACTTTCTTGTATACTAGTTCTTTAATTACCATGTCTCTTATAATATTTAAAGTGAAAAAATGTCATAAGTGGTAGATAAAGAGCCAAAGAAAAAGACAGAGGTGATTTACAGAAGTGAGGACCATAAGTGTGACTTCTAAGCTGTCCTGAAGAAAATGAGGATATATCATCTGCAGCAGTGACATTATAAAGTTCTCTCCCTTCTCCCAAAGACTGAAATCAGCAGGCTCCATCAGCAAAAAAAAAAAAAAAAAAAAAAAAAAGCCAATAGTGGAGAGAGGGAGTAAACGTTATCTCTGGAATTCCTTCTTCTCAGTGGTCCAGAAAACTCAGGAGGGTAGAGCACTCTGTTTATCTTCCCAGATGAGTCTAAAACACTTGACATGGCCTGGCAGCTCATGTTCCTCCTCTAATTTATCTGTCACCAGGAACTTGGCAACTGCAGGAGTCAAACAGAAGATCTGGATCGGGACAGCAGCAGAGAAGAAGGAGTGCTCAGTAACCTCGGAGTAGGGAAGTGAATGGTTATCTCTCTTAGCAGTAGTTGGAGGGGTGGAGGTAAGAAAAAAGGAATATTGGGATCAGGAATGTGGGTGCAATTGAAGATCATCCTTACCAGTTTACCATTTCTGATCCTTTACCCATCCTCCCTTTCCTGGGCATTCTCAGTGTGGACACAGTTTGAGGTCTAAAATGAGAGAGTAGTGGAATATGATAGAAGGAAAGTGCAGCATTCTTTTCCTGACTTCTGACAATCTCTTCTCCTTATTTTTCTACCTAAAAAGAGCTCTTGAAGAATGGAAAGAGAACAGCCTCTGAACCCACTGACACTGGATTAAACTGTGTATTCTTGGGCATGTCACTTAACGTATTTGAGTCTTACTTTTCCATATGAAGATCAGGATGTTAATGCCTACCTCAGAGAGTTGTGGTGAGGATTAAGTAAAAATGCACAGATGACGCACCTTAGCTATTTACTAGACCCATGTAGATGCTCTCTAGATGCTAGATTCCTTTTCTCCTTTCCACTGCTCATCATCCATCTTCAAGAGAGAGAACATCTTCTCAGTCAATAAGTCAATAAGTGGTGGAGGGGTGGGGCCAGGGGAAGAAAGCCAGGTGGCCAAGTTGCTGTAACACTTGTTCAAGGCATGTAATCCTTATGAAGTCAACCTTAGTAGCATTTGTTTATTTTTCACCTCTCCTTGAAGAACTCTAACCCTTTCAGCTGAGTGAGCTTGGTTATCTTTATGAACAGCACACTAACATTAAGAGAATAAGCACTCATTGTGCCCAGCTCAGGTTCGTGACCTGCAGCCTAGGATATTAAATGATTTGGCCAGTGCTGTTAGACAAGAGCCCTGGTGGTGCTGTGGGTTAGGTATTGGGCTGCTAACTTCAAGATCCAGTGGTTCAAAACCACCAGCCACTCCATGGAAGAAAGATGAGGCTGTTTGCTCCCATAAAGATTTATAGTCTTGGAAACCCTATATATAGGGTCTCTATGGGTCAGAATTGATTGATGGCAGTAGGTTTGGGGGTTTTCTAGTTATAGTAGAGAAGAGACAGAACTGATATTGAAATATTAGGGACTATTCTTCAATATTAATGAGCATTCTCCCAGTGTTCTTCTGTCCCCAGAGTGAAAACTGAACTGTGTTCACTCTTTCTCACTCCCTTAGGTCATACTGCCTGTGTGAATCCAGGATACCACAAGTCTTAGAGAGCCTAACTCACATAGCTACCTATAGCTGGTGAGTCATAGAGTCTTGAAGAAAATTTGCCCCAAGGCAGAAGCTCTCCAGGGATGCAATTTTCATCCACCCAAGAACCATTTCCCTCCAGCCTGGATATTAGACAACGGCATGCATCTGGAATGCCAAGTGTCTGTAAAAGGATTATTACTAAGTAAGAGTGGATGATGATAATTAATTGCCCTCCATTAAAGAGCAAGTCCCTCGAGCAAAAGCATCAAAGGCAATGTTTTACTGAGTCAGCAATTCCCTTGGCTCCAGAACAAGATGACTCCTTACCCTGTATCTTGAGTCTGTTACTTTCTCTCTTATTCTGACTTAAGGAATATGTGTTTTGACTTTGGACAAAGCCTTCTAATTTCTGCTTCTTTCTCTTTATCCCTGATCCATTAGTCATTTGTATTAAAACTCCACACCAGGGCCTCAAACATATTGTATAGCATCTCTTCGATGGTTACTCGAAGGGATGACAGGGCAGGCAACAAGAGGGAGGTTACTCTCCTCCTTTACTAAAAGTCTAAATTAAAGAAAATTCATTTTTTCTGGAGAACAAAATATTTCCAATGGCCAAGGGAAGAAGACCACGGGAAACAGACATCCAAAGAGATGGTAGTAACTATTTCCTAACACTCCCCACACTAAAGAGAGAGAAGGTAGGCAGTGCTGGAATACATGCTGTAGTCTCAGAAGTCAACGAACTGGGCCAGATTTCTTCCAAATTCTGCCCTATGTCAGAGACTCTTTCATTTATTTATTTTACTTTTATTTTTTATTATAGCAATATATATACAACAAAACATTTGCCATTTCAACCATTTTTACTTGTTGTTTTAGGTGACCTGACAGAGTTCCAACTCATACAACAGAATGAAACTCTGTCTGGTCTTTTGTTATCTTTACAATCACTACTATGTTTGAACCAATTGTTGCAGCTATTGTGTCAATATATCTTATTGAGGGTCTTCCTCTTTTCACTGACTTACTTTACCAAGCAAGACATTTTTTTTCCATGGACTACTCCTGCCTGGTGATATGTCCAAAGTTCTAATTTTCACCCACTTTGTTTCTAGGAACATTCCAGCTATACTTCTTATAAGACAGATTTCTTCATTTTTCTGGAAGTCCATGATATATACAATATATTTTGCCAACACTGTAATTCAAAGGCAACAATTCTTCTTTGGTCTTTCTTATTCATTGTCCAGCTTTCACACGTATATGAGGCAATGGAAAATAAATGGGTTGGGTCAGGCACACCTTAGTCAGAGAATCTACAAGGTGCATATTTGTCTTTCCTAAAAGCAAACAATTCGTGTTTTTGAAGAGCGTCATCTCCTTTCCTACACACTTGAATTAGAAGATTTTGTGAAGAGGAGGAAAGGTAAAAAGGTCCTTCACTCTTTGACTTTGTGTCCTGGTGATTTTCTTGGAGCCAGTATTCTTATTTGTAAGAGCAAGTAGAGAAGGAATTCTTACCTAATGATATGATTCTTGAGGAGTTGGGAGGAGATCGTTGATATGTGTCAACACCAGACTCTCAGCACTAGGCACATTACCTTCCATCATGTTATAAAGTCACTATCTTGCCAGGATGGGAGTAGGTCCATGAGGCAGGCCAAATACATTTTATCTCAGCACCCAGAAGACTGTCTGAACTTTCAGGTACCCAATAAATATTTCTTGAATGAATCAATGCAATTAGTACAAGGGTTCTCAGAAAACAAGTGAGTACTTTTCAATTGTAAAGCCGCAGATATCTCAGAAATGCAGAGATGTCCTTTAGAGATTCATTCTCAAGTATTTCACAAAAGAACCTCACAAAATACTGTAGAGGCTTTGTAGGACTAGACAAAAGAAGCCCTCTATTGACTTTCTTTGTGAATCATTTGTATGATGGAAGGCTCTCCCTGGAAACAACCAGTCCAACACCCAAATTAGTCAGGCTTACTAGTGTTATACATTTGGATGGAAGAACACCTAATCGCAGTGTCTCAGCACACACACACACAAAAAACAACAACCAAAAAACCAGTATAATTCTTGCTCACTCAAATGTGGTTAGATGGGGTTCTCCTCCAACCCATGATTGATTCAGGCAGTCACTTGTCTCTCCGTCTAAGCATATGGCTTTTAAGGTTGCCACAGTAGGGGAAAGAGAGATGCAAGTGGCTCTTAACTACTTGGTCTAGAAGTAGCACAGCACATTTCCACTCATACCATGAGGTACTAATCACATGACCCCAATCTAACTGCAAAGGGAGCACATGCTTGTTAACCAACTCTTCTTGAGCCAGTCCCAAGTCCTGGAGATCCCATGTAGAGTAAAGTAGAAACGTGCTCCACAAAGTTTTCAGTGATTGAGTTTTTCAGAAGTAGATCACCAGAATTTTCTTCCAAGATACTCCTGAGTGGACTCAAATGTCCAACCTTTTGGTTAGCGGTCAAGCACATTAGCCATTTACACTACTCAGGGACTCCAGATGAATGCTAAGAAAGAAGTAAATGTTTCCACTACAACCATCACTGGAGACTCAATGGAGGACATTCTGGTGTTTCATCACTCTTCAGTCCTTCCCTCTGTACTTTAATGCCTTAAGGAATGGATGCAAAGAAAGTTTTATACCAAATATTCAGACACAGGGTCCCAAAAGTTATGACATGGGGTCCATTTTCTATTTCAGCTAATCACTCATTCTTTATCCTCCTCCTTTGATGGAGAATGAATTTCAGAGGGGATTGCTGAGGCTTTACTGATAAAATCGTCATGGTGTCTCTGTAGTTGATCCCCTTCCCAGTAATGCAACTGAGAGTCAAAGATCACAGAAAACTGGCACCCTCTCATCTCACTATCTCTCTGGAGAACATAGGTCCTCTCTCTCTGGAATGCATGGAGACTGCCAGTTGCAACATAAGTTCTACTGCCAGTTTCAGTGCTGTCTGCCAGGATTGGGACTCCTCCCAACAAGCTGACAACATAAGAGGTCTTCATCACTATTCAGAGGAGACATAGCCTGCGGGTGAAAGTAAAAGTCCTCTCTGCTAGTCTTATGACTCTCCGAAAGAGAGAGATGAAAGATAATCTGAAGGTTTCAGGGTAAAGAAGTGTATGGTTTGAGGCTCTGTCCATTTGTCTATTATGGTTGATTATTCATTTCGTTGATGCTAGGAGTCATACCACTTGTATCTCACATATACCTGTAAGGTCATTCATGGTGGACAGGGTTCAATGGAACTTACAGACTAGGAAGAAAGGCCTGGAAATCTACAATGCAAATGTTATAGATCACAACAGAACGTTGTCCAACTTGCTAGTTTTGGACACATCACTGGAGGAGGACACCATGTTTGGTGAAACAGAGGGTCAGCAAAGATGAGTGAGACCCTCAATGAGACAGATTGGCACAATAACCTCCAGGATGTACTCAAACATGGTAATGAACAAAACGATGACATAGGACTGAACAAGACTTTGTTCTGTTGTACATAAGATCTCCATGAATTGGAATTGACTTGATGGTAGCTAGCTAACATCTCTCTATCTAAAATCAGACTGCAGCTTTGTCCTTTTATTTCCTATTAACATGAGGATACAGAAATTGTGTCCCGGGCACTGGCTGTGGCCCAAACCACACTTCCCTTACCTTCCCAACCCATTTTTTGCCATCCACAACTCCCTCACTGGCCTCTGAGAATGCTAGCATTTTCCTGCAACAAACACATTGAGAGTCCTGTAAAATGTGATCCAAGAAGAAGAAAAGGAAGGACCAGGCTTATTAAACTCCCCTTCAACTGGCTGTTTGTTTTCTTTTAAGTCCACTGTTGGATTTCTTTGAGGATCCAAGTACGTGCTGATTTGCATGGCTGGTTTAGCAGATAGGGAAAGGAGGTAAGAAAAGCTTTGCAGTGGATAAATAAAAAACCCTTTGTTAATTAAGGAGCCACTGACAAGGCCATGGCCATGTCAAGCAGCCTACACAGAAGGTTTGATTCTTCTGGAACTGAAAACAAGGAAATAGAGAAACTCCCCCCATCACACTGCATAACTTTGTTCTAGGGCTGTTAAATTATTCCCTGCTACTACATCAGCTGTGAGAGTCCTGTGAAACATGCTGTGGTTAAAATAAAACTTAAGCCCCAAGCATATTAAAAAAAAAAAAGTGTTAGATTATCTAAAATAGTTAATCTCCTATTTTCTCTCTGAAAAAAGTCTAAGTCATTAATTTTTTATTCAATCTTTTAATGGTCTCCTGGCCTGAAGATGAAACTACTTTAGAAAGAAATGCTGCATTCGGGCTGTAGTGGTGGTGGTGGTTATGTGCCATTGAGTCGGTTCTGACTCATAGCAACCCTATATAGTAATAGATATCAGATGTACCTAGAAGAAGGTGTTAGTCTTATTCAATACCCTGATACCTGAAAAGGGGTGTTTTCAATTCCCTTCAGGTTTTACGAAGGTCACCAACAAAGAATCAAAGAGAATGTGCTCAGGATAATGAGGTCTGTGACCTACTCATTCATTAAACAAATATTTATTGAGTCCTTTACATGTTAGATACTGTTTTACAAGCTGATTACAATGTCAAATTCCTGCCCTTTAGGAATTGCTAAACATCCTAGATCTCTTCTCATGTATAGTACAATAGCCTCCCAAGCTTGTACCTTGGTCTACAAGGCCTCCCAACTGCCCGGCCTCTAGATCTCTAGCCTGTCTCCCCACATTTTTAGATCCTGACAGTGCTCCAGACGCTTTTCCCTCTTTGCTTTTCCTTGAACACACTGAGACACAAAGAGCCTTTGCACTTGCCGTTCCCTCCGATACCCTCCAATTGTAAGTGTCTGCTATTCCCTTCAAGATTCTTCAAAGATTGTGTCGCCTGTCATTCCTTTATATTTGTACTATTTTCTATCTTCTTTGAATGGGTTTGCATTAGTGCCTGTATCTTGGTTCAAAATTCTTAAGAAGGAAGAATTGTGATTAACAAGTTTGGTTTTAGGGAATTTAATATTTGCTTTAAGGGGATGATAATTATGCCATCACTGTAGCTTTGGTGCCTGGGACAGTACCTGGGACATAGAAGACTATATCATCATGGAATAAGTCAAAATTGAAAGTTACAATGACAAAAATAAAAATTACAATACTTTCTGAATCTTTTTTTTTTCTCCTTTCTGTGATTACTTCAAGCAATACCTAAAATTATTTCCCTCTGAGTATGAGTGAAGTATTTTAGAGTAAATGTAAATAGTGTCACGATCTTACCATTGACTTGTGATTTTAACTACATTCACTGGGGTAAAACACTGCATTTAAAAAAAAAAAAAAAACGATGACTGTTTATGGGTTCTGCCTTTAAATTTCATGGCCTTGATAATGCTTTGGCTCCAAGAGAAGCCATCACCTACCTGGTGGCTTTACTCCAACTTGTAGGTATTTTATTAAAAGCTGCATCCGGTAGACCCTTCAAAATGTTCAGCAAAATTTCTTCCACTAAAAGTAAGGAAATGAACAACAGCTTTCAAATCTCATAGGGATTATTATATGCAGAGAAAAAGCCAGCTGTTCTCCATCTTTTCTGAAGGTACAACAAGAGGAGAAACTGCTGAAATCTCAGCAGACAGAATGGAAGTTGGACAGGTAGAAAAGCATGCTTAATAAAAAGCATTGTGAGGTAGTGGAAGCAAGGAAATTGAAAAAAGTCTTATAGTCATGTGTTGGTCTGGAGTGATTTTAACAATAGGCCACTTTGAAGATAGAGCATATTCTAGAAAAGGATCTAACTATCCAAAAAAATACCTTGGATGTTTGAAGATTTCCATCAAAATATAAAAATTATTTTGCATATGGGAATTACTTTTGTCCAAAATTATAATAATTTATCCATTGTTTCAGTAAAAAAGAACCACAGGGAGGTAATTGGTGAAATTCATCAGTCATGACAACTAAAATGTAACAAAGTTGATTTTCACTTATTAATCAAACCTCTAAGCAAATTGGAGTCTCTACTTAGTACAAATGGTAAACATGCACAATGGCTAATTGACAGGTTAGCGTTTCAAATCTATCCAGGGTTACCTGGGATATCTACTTCTGAAAAATCATCCATTTAAAACCTTTTGGAGCACAATTTCCTCTGACACACATTGGGTCATCATAAGTTAGAATTGGCTTGACAGCAACAGATACTGATATAAGAAAATTACAAGGAAAAGACTCTGACTTGCTAAAAATTTAATTTTCCAAAATATTACATAACAATCATCATTAATAGACAATTAGTGTGGTAACCTAAATGTACACTGTTCCTAAAAACAGTTTTAGTGGGATAATAGTTTAAATCAGAGTTATTGCGATGATGAACACATCCACTATGATGAGGGAAAACAAATCTTGATTTCAAAGCCAAGAGACTCGGGTTGACCCCCAGCACGGAAGTCCTTTCACTTTTCTGTACCTTTACTTTTTAGATCAGATAAGTTCCTTCCCTTCTCTCAATTTGTTTTTCCTATTAATTTTAAGATCAGGATGTTTTTATCTTCCATTAAAAGTGTTTCAAGTATTAAATAAGACAATATCAGACAATCCTGGCACATGATAATTTCTTAATATTCATATCATTTTCCTAAAGAAAAAGTCAAAAAAAGGAAATTTTTCCCCCTTCCCTAACTTCAAGCAAGTTCCCAGCCCACCTCCCCTTGATGATGACTTACACAAAAGACAAAAGAAGTTGACTTCCAGTAGTTTCGGCTTACCTCCCAACAAAGGCTAACTATTGAAACAGATTATTCTAGCTCCCACCATGAGTAAAGGATCATGTCCTGCTTCTTGGCAGCCCTGTATGGGGTTTTGCAAAAGCTCAGAGGGTATAGCTCTAAGTACTCCAAAGGAATCGGTCCAAGAGCAATGGGTGTCCAGCCTCCTCAGAAATCTCCATGTCCTCAGTGAGGCACAAATAACCATAGTTATTCGGCTTGCAGTAGCCCCAAAGTGAAACGTGAAATGATAAGTAGTCCTCATCAGTATAGATCATTGTCTATGGCCAGAATTCCCCCCACCCCTGCCCAGTTCTGGTGCTCATAAGACCCTGAGAACTATATGTATACAAGAGGGGTTTTCAAAAGTGTTGTGGAAAAATTCCAGCATCTTTAAATTCCATTTTCCCACAAATGTTTTATAGCCCCCTTGTCATGGAAGGAAGGTTTCAAAAAATTTATGGGAAAAATGAAATTAAAAAATAATGAAATTTTCCCATGAAATGTTTAAGTCTGGCTCATATATATCCTGAGAGAGTATGTTTGTGTACATGCTGTGGATTGAATTGTGTTTCCCAAAAAGTTATATTGAAATCCTAATCCCTACTCCTGGTGTGGCGCTGTAGGATCAGCACTGGACTGTGACCCACAAGGTTGGCAGTTCAAACCCACCAGCCACTCCTTGGAGACCCATTACAGAGTGGCTATAAGTCCCTGTCAAATTGAAGGCACTTAACAACCACAACAACAATACATGTAACTAAGATTCACTTTGGAAATAGAAGTTTCTTTTGCTATGCTAATGGGATTCTACCAGTGTAGAATGGTTTCTAAATCTATGCATTTATGAACAGTGAATTATAAAAAAGGATAACAGACAGGGCGAAACACACTCAGGGGATAAACGTCATGTGAGGAACAATCTACAAGCCAAGGAATGTCCTAAATCATCTGATGCCTTGATTTGGTCTTCTAATCTATAAAACTATGAGAAAATACATTTCTGTTTTCTAAATTTACATAGATAGATAGATCTATATCTATATCTATATCTATCTATCTATCTATCTATCTATCGAGAGATAGAGAGAGAGAGTTCCTTCCCCTTATTATATGAACATTATAAAAGATTATTTTTAATTGATTTTCATTGAGCAAATTACAACTTGCAACAACATGATTGGATAAAGTAAAACTGCTCCTAAGAGTCTCTGAGAGTATATGAGTGTGAGTTAAAAATTATCCACACTCTGGTTATATTAAAACACCCATCCCCATCCACAGCTGATAACAACACTAAGGTTGCAAGTGAAATGATTCTGTCAAATAGACTAGTGACAGTGGATCATGTGGAAAATCATTTACAAATCAGCCATGACTCTGCCTATGAAGTAATCCACAACAAACTTGGATTTCAAAAAGTATGTGTGAGATGGGTCCTGAACCAACTCACAGAAGAGCATAAACAGAAGCTTTTGGACATCCACAAACAAAACTTGGACTGATACTTGAAGGAAGATAAATGTTTCTTTAAAAAATTCCTAGTAGTGTTGAGACATGGATTCATCACTGCAAGTCTGAGAGTAAACAGCAGAATTTGGAATGGAAACATCTTCAATCACTGACCAAGAAAAAGTTCAAAAGTCAAACATCAATTGGAAAATTAATGCTTACAGTTTTCTGAGATTCTTAAGCATTAGTATTGGAACACTGTCAGGAAAAAGGCTCAATAATCAATAGAGCTCATTACACTGAAGAACTGAAGGTTAAACTTCTAATTAAATGCAGAGGTCTGCTATTCAAGAGCATTGTAATCTTGCATGACAATGCACATGCACACACCTCTGCTCACACTGTTGACATTGCAAAAACTTCATATTTGGGTGTTAAAGCATCCTCCTTATAGTCCTGATCTTGCTCCATCAAACTTTCACCTTTTGGATACCCTAAAAGCAGCCCTTGGAGGATAAAGATTCACCTCTGGTAAAGAAGTGAAGACAATAGTGCATTCATGGCTTTCAGCTTGGACTAAAACATTTTTAATAAGGGAATATGAAAGCTTTTTGGAAGATGGACAAAGTATATTGAAATGCAAGGAAATTATTTTGAAATATGATGTATTTCTTTTTTTCTAAAAATTGATTAAAATAAATTCTATAGCCAAAATGCTGATGATTTTTGTCTCATCCGCATACATTGGTGTCAAATATATGCATCAAATACGTTGTTGTTGTTGTTAAGTGCCGTCGAGTCGGTTCCGACCTATAGCGACCCTGCATAGGGTTTCCAAGGAGCGACTGGTGAACTTGAACCACCGAGCTTGCAGTTCAAACGGCTTTGCAGTCTGGCGCATTAACCCACAGCACCACACCAGGACAAACTTATAGACCGATATAATGATACATATTTATAAGTATATATCCATGAAATACATATATATATATAAATATATATTATTATATTGGTCTATAAGTTTTATATATATATATAGTAGGGTCAGTTCAGTTACTACATGATTCTATTTTGTGAATCTCTTAACTACTTATTACCCTATGTTCTTTCAAATAGATTTTAGAACACATACACATCGTCATGTAGTGATACACCTGGTTCTAGGTACTCATTTCCCTGACCCTCCTTTTTACCCACCATGGCAGATATCACAACTCTGTTTCTCTCTGAATTCAAGTATATAAAATATAACCACCCCACGGATAAAAATGATGCAAGACAAATAAAACAAAGAGAAGTCTTAATATTTTTCCTGTACTTCATTACCTTATGCACTCCACCTTAGAAACACCTGTCTAGAGAGCTTTGTTACAATGCTAAGAGTTCTGAGCTATACTTGGGCTCAGAGAGAAACAGAGTTCTGGTCTGTTGTGGTGAATAAGAATGAGGGAAACAACTACCTTGAATGCAGTATATAGTTTTGTGTGTATATATGTGTGTGATGTGTATGCAAATTATATGAAAGCCTCAAACTTAGCATATTTTTTTTTTAACTTCTCAATAAAGCAAATATGTGACCATAATATTGGCTGTCTCAAATCGATAGCTTCCCAGGAAATGGTTTTTGAATGAACACCAAAATGATATGTGCCTCTTCCTTGCTTTATCAATGCAAGAAGAGAAAAACTTTAAATGAGTGTAGGTACATATATACAAGTGTGTATATACTTTAAGGACAAGTATATACAAGTGTGTATATATACAAGTATATACAAGTGTGTATATACAAGTGTGTATATACTTTAAGTGTGTATATACTATAATGCCTGGTGCAGCATTATAAGATAAACACTGGAGTAATAACACAAGGTAGGTGATTCAAACCCTCCAGCTGCTCCTCAGAAATCCTATGTTATTGTTGTTAGGTGCATCAAGTCAGTTCCAACTCATAGAGGCCCTGTTAGGGTTTCTGAAGATAAACTGGTAAGTTTGAACTGCCGACTTATTCCAGTGCTAATCCTACAGTGCCAAACCAGGAATCCTCAGAAAAACAATGATAAGATGGTTGCTTTAATGAGTCACTCATCAAGTCTACCTATTTCTCTGGTTTGTGTAAAAGCAAAATAAGAAATGTGGTCATATACTTTATACATAAACTACAATTTATAAATCACAGTTGTCAGAATAAAAAAATTCGACTTTGAGATACAATGGAGAAAAGATTGACATTGTCAAAGGATCCACAATCCACACACATCTTAGCAGCAGTCAAGACATCAAACAATGTATGGCATTAGGCAAATTTTATGCAAAACAACAATAACAAAAAAACTCCTTAAAGTTTCAAGAGCAAAAATATCAGTTTGAGGACTAAGGAGAACCTGAACCAAGCCATATATTTCAATCATCTCATATCCACATGTAAGTTTGGCATGAATAAAGAAGACCATAGAGGAATAAATGCATATGAATTATGGTGTTGGAGAAGTATACTGAAAGTACCATGGACTGCCAGAAGAACAAACAAATCTGTGTTGAAAGAAGTACAGTCTGTATGCGATTAGAAGCCAGAATGGTGAGGCTTTGTCTCTCATACGTCAGACATATTATCAGTAGGGACCAGTTCCTGGTGAGGACAATAAATTTGAAGCAGTGGAGGGTCAGTAAAAAAGAAGAAGGCCCTTAACTAGAGGAATTGACACAGTGACATCAGCAGTGGGCTCAAGCATAACAACAGTTGTGAGGATGGTGCAGAATCAGGCAGTGTTTCATTCTCTTGTGCAGTGTCACTATGAGTTTGAAGCAAGTCATGTCACCTAAAACAACAGAAACATATTCACTTCCATGGATTATTCAAGATAAACAAAATGGAGCAGGAAAATTATGAAGGCTAAGGGCAGGTGTCTGCACCTTATTTCTTTCCTACTGGAGACCAAATGCTGTCATTTGGAGAAAAAAGCAGTTGGTGTGGAGAGGAGACTGTTCACATTGGAAAAATTCACCCTATATATGCATGTGGAGAAAAAGTCTATGCCTAAATAAACTTGGATTGGAAATTACCCACAGGCCAAATGGTTGGAAGCTGAAGTTGCAGAGCTGTGGAGAACTAGGTGGAAAATAAGAAGGGCTTTGGGAAGGCTGTGAGTGGAAGGTAATGCCTCCATGGAATGAATGGGATCATTCACAAGCCCAGATTGCCCTCCTGTTCAACTACCATTCCTTAAATGTAAAACTGGTGAGGAGATCCAGTGGAATCTAGTCCCTCAAAAAAGCCCATTTAAATCCAGACAGGTTAATGAAAATGTTAAACAACTCAATAAAAAAAAAAATTCAGCCAATGCAGTTATATAAATTCAGATTGGCATTACCACCACAATAAATGGATTAAATTGTTCATTTTTCTCCTAGGTTTTTCAGAATCTGAAATGCATAGCTAGGGAGAAGTGATTAGGGACTGGTTATCTCAGGGAATGTATCCATAGTCTTTCTAATAAAAAGGGTAATCATTCAAGTTCTTGATATAAAGTATGACGTTTACAGTTGTTTTTAAGTGCTGTTGAGTTGGTTTCTACTCATAGCAACCCTGTATAGGGTTTCCGGGGCTTTGAATCTTCACGAGCACAGACAGTAGAGATGATTAGGATGAGTTCTGTGTCATAATATATTGTCTCTGCTTCATTTTAACTAGGTCTAGAAAAATACTGAGAATTCTAATCCAATCAAAAGCATATATCCATTATTTTTGAGTATATGATTATAGAGTGGTTGGTCTATTGTACTGGTCAGAATAAATCTTCTTTATCCCCTGACTTCAAACTCTACTGCCTCACCCTCCTCCAGGGTACAATGAAGACTAGTCAACTTCAGAGCTGTGAGTCAGTTTGCAATGGAGACAGGATTACATTTATCCTGCTGAAGGTGTTGAAGTAGAAACAGAAGAGTGGCACTAGAGATTTAGAATAGAAATGTTGTTGTTGTTGTTATGTGCCGTGGAGTCGGTTCCGACCCATAGCGACTCTGAACTGGATTTCCGAGGCTGTAATCTTTACGGGAGCAGAATGCTTCATCTTTCTCCCGTGGAACAGCTGGTAGTTTCGAACTGTTGGCCTTGCGGTTCGCAGCCCGATTCGTAACCACTACGCTACCAGAGCAGTAGTAGTAAAAAAAAAAGGGGTGAGGGGTGAGAAAGAGGTTATATATTTACTTATGTAAAAAGCAAACTTAAGGCAGCTAAATCTTTTTTTCCCAACATCCGGTCTCTATGGTAGTCTATTTTAGAGCTCTATGAAATATAAAACAGGTAAATCAAGTCATCTAGTGAGTAGTGTCTCAGGTTTTCTAAAGAAAGTATGTCTCTGTAGAGAATGCTGTACAAGGTACTAAAAAAATCTGCCTATGATCCACATATGCAAAAGGCATAGGAGTCAATATGAAAAAGCTACTAATGGCTGGAACAGACTGCTAGAACATTGGATTAAAACCAAACAAACAAACAAATATCCATGAGTCCAAACTGACAAATAAATGATTGAGCAAAAAATAACTGAAGGAAAAGTGACACATTTTTCTAACAGAAAAATTCCAAATAGATGCAGAAGGAATCAGACAAGTAGAAAATCACCATGAGATCACCACAGTAATAGATGCTTTGGAATGGCCCATAAACATGGGGTAAAATAAGCATTTAGGAGAAGCATTTAGGAGACTCAGTATACTGATAGTCTGAAAACATCTCTCTAAAAATATTTATTAATGATTATAGTGATTTTAACATATGTCCATACATTCATTTATATTTTTTGCTAGGGGGTAGAGCTTCATTCTTTTTCCTTTGCATGTTAATTGAAATTAGTGACATATTTTAATAAACAGAGTATGGAAAAGGAAAAATATATCCTACAAGATATTGTCTTGTCTAAAGTGGACCTGGCCTAAGCCATGGCATTTTTAGCAATCTCATGCACATGTTAAAGTTGAACAATGAATAAGGAAGAACAGTGAAGATTTGATGCATTTGAATTATGATGTTGCAAAGAATATTGAAAGTGCCCTAGAATTCCAGAAGAACAAATGAATCCGCCAGCTAGTACAAATCATCATAACCCCAATGTAATCATGAGAAAGCATCAGAAAGATTCATATTGAGGGAATTTCTACCAAAGTTTTTGACCAGTACTCATCAAAAATGTCAAATTCATGAAGAAAAAGCAAGACTGAAAAACTGTCACAAGTTGAAAGAGACTAAAGAAACATGATGACATGTGCAATATGGTATCTGGACTGCAAATGAAGAGAAACAGCTTTAAACATCCATTAATAATCAGAACATGGAATGTGTAAAATATGAATCTAGGATAATTATAAATTGTCGAAAATGAAATGGAACACATAAACATTGATATCCTAGGCATTGGTGAGCTGAAATGGACTGGTGTTGGCCATTTTGAATCTAACCATCACATGGTTTCCTATGCTGGGAATGAAACATTAAAGAATAACAGCATCATATTCATCATCAAAAAGAACATATCAAGCTCTGTCTTGAAGTACAATGCTGTCTGTGATAGGATAATATCCATACATCTATAGGGAAGACCAGTTAATACCACTATTATTCAACTGCTAAATCCAGTGATGATAAAACTGAATAATTATACCAACCTCCTCAGTCCAAAATTGATCAAAAATTCAACCCAGATGTATTAATAATTGCTGGTGGAATGCAAAGGTTGAATATATAGCCATGGTGATAGAAATGTATTGGAGATTGCATGGCAGAACTTTGCAAGACCAAAGACATTTTCATTGCAATTACCTTTTTAAAATAACATAAAAGATGATTGTACACTTGGGCTCACCAAAGGGAATACACAGAAATCAAATTGACTACATTTGTGGAAAGAGACAGTGGAAAAGCACCAAATTATCAGCCAAAACAAGACCAAGGGAAGACTGTGGAACAGACCACCCATTGTTCATGTGCAAGTTCACACTGACTCAAGAAAATTAAAACAAGTCCACAAGAGCCAAAATATTATCTTGACCATATCCCTCTTGGATTTTGACATTATTTAAAGAACAGATTTGATGCATTAGGCGCTAAAAACCGAAGACCAGGAGAGTTGTGGGATGGCATCAAGAACATCAAAAAGGAAGAAAGCAAAAGGTCATTAAGAAGATAAGAAAGAAAGAAAAAAAACAAAATAGATGTCAGAAGAGAATCTGAAACTTGTTCTCCAGTGCAGAGATGCTAAAGCAAATGAAAGAAATGAGAAAGTAAAAGAGCAGAACAGAGCATTTCCAAGGTCAGCTTGAGAAGACAAAGTCAAATATTATAATAAAATAAGCAAAGACCTGGAGTTGGAAAGCCAAAAGAGAAGAACACTGTCAGCATTTCTCAAGTTGAGGAAACTGAAGAAAAAATTCAAGCCTCAACTTGAAATAATGAAGGATTCTATGGGTAAAATACCGAAGGATGCAGAAAGCATCAAAAGAAGATGTAAGGATTACACAGTCATAATATCAAAAGGAAATGGTCAGTGTTCAGCCATTTCAACAGGTTGCATATGACCCAAAGCCTATGATCCTGAAGGAGGAAGACCAAGGTGAATTGAAGGCATTAGCAAACAACAAGGCACCATAGTGAAATATATAAAAGACATTAGTAGATAACCTTGTGAAATTCAATTAAAGTCTGTAATCTAATTAGTATTGAATCTATTTTGATTATTTTCAGTTTTGATACATTTACCACAATTACATGAAGTGCATTTTGAGTGCCTTCCAAACTTAGGGGCATGTTCCAATACTAGATAAGACACTTTTCCAGTGTTATTCATAAAGTTTCACTGGCCAAAGATGAAGAAATGGGAGATTTTCACCAGTGTCAGTATGCATTGATACTTGCTGGTGATTGGAATCCGAAAGTTGGAAACAAATGAGAAAAGATGGAAAATCTGACCTTGGTGATAGAAACAATGCCAATGCCATAGATTATATAAAAACAGTATTTTGCAAGACCAAGAACTTATTTGCTAATACCTTTTTAAAATAACATGAACAACAATTATAAACTTGGACCTCACCAAATGGAATACACAGAATTCAAATTGACTATATCAGTGGAAAGATACAATAGAAAACCTCAATACCATCTGTCAGAACAAGACAAGACACCAACTACAGAAAACCCACCAATTATTCATATTCATGTTCAAGTTGAAGCTGAAGAAAATGAAAACAAGCACACAATAACCAAAGTATAACCTTGAGTATATCCCATGTGAATTTGGAGTCCATCTCAAAAATAAACTTGATTGAAGAACTATACAAATTGTAAGAGAACATCAAGAACATCATATAGGAAGAAAGCAAAAAGGCATTAAAAATACAGGAACACAAGAAAAATCCAAAATGAATGTAAGAAGAGACTCTGAAACTTGATCTTGAATGTAGAGTAACTTAAATAAACAGAAGATGTGATGAAATGAAAGAGTTGAACAGAAGATTTCAAAAGTCAGAAAGACTAAGTAAAGTATTATAATAAAATATGGAAAGACCTGGAGTCAGACAACCAAAAGGAAAGAACACTCTGAGTATTTTTCATGCTGAAATAAGCTAAAGAAAAAAATTCAAGCCTCAAGGTACAGTAATGAAGGATTGTCTGGACAAAATCTACCATTCATCTGTCAGTTTGTCATAATGTAGTGGTTTGAGTGGTGCTGTGTTGCTAAACGCTATGCCACCAGTACTTCAAAACCAGCAGGGCCACCCATGCCAGACAGGTTTCAGTGCAGTTTCCAGTTTAAGACAGACTAGGAAGAAGAAAGAAGCAGTCCACTTCTGAAAAATTAGTGAACATTGTCTGATATATAGTGCCAAAAAATGAGCCCCTCAGATTGGAAAGCGCTCAAAACATGACTGGGGAATAGCTATCTCCTCAAAGTAGAGTTGACTTTAATGAAGTGGATGAAGCCAAGGTGTCAGGATCTTCATTTGCTGATAAGAGAAGAATCAAAATGAGAAGAAACAACTACAAACATCTATTACTAATCAAAATGTGGAATATATAAAATATGAATCTAAGAAAATTGGAAATCATCAAAAATGAAATGGAACACATAAGGATCAATATTCTCCACATTGTTGTTTTTGTTGGTAAGAGCCATTGAGTTGATTCCAACTCAGTGACTCTGTATAGGATTTCCGAGGAGAAGCTGGTAAATTTGAACCATGACTTCATGACTCAAACCAAACTTATGATCCAGGGCTTATCCTACAGTGCCACACCAGGACTCCATCCTAGGCATTAGTGAGCTGAAAAGGACTGATATTGGAAATTCTGAATAAGTCATATAATACACTATGTCAAGAATGTCTAACTGAAGAGAAATGGTGTCACAGCCATCCTGAACTACAATGCTGTCAACAATAGGGTAATATCCATACACCTAAAAGGAAGACCAGTTAAGTAGATTATTATTTAAATTTACACACCAACAACTACTAATGCCAAAGATGAGTAAATTGAAGATTTTTATTAACTTTTGCTGTCTGAAATTGAGCAAACATGCAACCAAGATTCATTAATAATTATTATTGATTGGAATGCAAAATTGGAAACAAAGAAGAAAGATGAACACTTGGAAAATTATAGACTGGTGATAGAAATTATGCTGAAAATCACATGATAAGATGTTACAAAACCAATGACATTGTTGTTGCTGTTGTTGTTAGGTGCCAAGTCCTTCATCATCCTCACACTTGTCATTATGTTTGAGCACATTGTTAGAGCCACTGTGTGAATTCATCTTGTTGGGGGTTTTCCTCTTTTTTCACTGACCCTCTACTTTACCAAGTATGATTTCCTTTGCCAGGGACTGTTCCCTCCTGATAACATGTCCAAAGTATGTAAGGTAAAATCTCACTGTCTTCTCTTCTAAGGGGCCTGTTAGCTGTACTTCTGACAGATCTGTACTGGCTGGCAAATTTATTTGTTATTCTGGCAGAGGCCATGGTACTTTCAATATTCTTTGCAACTTCATAATTCAAATGTATCAATTCTTTGCCTTTCTTCCGTATTTATTGTCCAACTTTAGCATACCTATAAGATTATTTAAAAATGCCATCACTTGGGTTAGGTGCAGTTTAGTCCTAAAAAGTGACGTATTTGCTATTTAACACTTTAAAGGTGGTTATGTGCCATGGAGTCAGTTCCGATTCATAGCTACCCTGTATAGAGTTTTTGAGGCTGTAAATATTTATGGGAGTAGAAAGACTCATATTTCTTTATGGGAGTACAAAGCCTACCTGGAGTGACTGGTAGATTTGAACTACTGACTTGCAGTTAGCAGCCCAGCTTGTAATCCACTATGCTACCAAGGATCCTTGGAGTCCTGCTGTGACACTGTGTGTTAATGCGCTGGATTGTAAAGTCAATTTGAACTGCAAGATCGGTGGTTCAAGCTCACCAGCCACTCCTCAGAAGCTCTACATGGAATCACTATGAATCGGAACTGACTCAACAGCCCTTAACAACCAGGGATCCTTAGCTATAGGGTAGATACATGTTAACTCAAGTGACAGAGAGGGCAATATACAGGAAGGGGAAAGGCAATATACAAGAAGAGGGAGGTTGGCAGAAGAATGACAAAGACAGGTGAAGACTCAGGGAGATATATAAGGGTTAAAGGAAATAGAGGGAAATAGTGATATATATACACAACCTTGGGAGAAAGAGTAGAATGTATGTGTATGTGTTCAAATTTGTGATTCAAACCAATTATGCAGTTCAGTGTTTATCCTATAGCACTATACCAGGACACACATATATATGTATATGCATGAATATATATCGTTGCATATACATACATATGTATATGCATCATTTTTGTTGTTAAATGCCCCCAAGTCCATTCTGACTCATAGCAACCCTCTATAGGATTTCTGAGGAGCAGCTGGTGGATTTGAACCATGGACCTTGCAGTTCAAACTGACCTTGTGATTCAGTGTTTATCCTACAGCACCACACCAGGACTCCATGTATGCATACAGTTGTTGCTAAATGCTGCTCAGTTGGTTCCGACTCCTAGTGACCCTGTGTAGGGTTTCTGAGGAGCAGCTGATAAATTTGAACTGCTGACTTTGCAGTTCAAACAAACCTTGCAGTCCAATGCAATAAACTTACAGTGCTGCACCAGGACTCCTGCATGTATATATGTATGTGCAACAACAACAGATATACAAGAGTGTGAAAGTGGATATTGGTGCATGAGTGTTTACCTTTCCTGTAAACACAACTGTGAATATAGTAGAGAATACAGAGGACAAAATGATGAAAACTTCTTAGATCTCATCAAGCAACTTAAAGCAATGAGTAGTTGAGCCTAGGGGCCCAGGACCATAATCTCAGGGGACACCATGGTCAATTGACATGAAACAGTCTGCAAAGACAATGTTCTACATCCTACTTTGATGAGTACAATCTGGGATATTAAAGACTCATGAGACGCCATCAAACGTGCAGCTATTGTTCTCCCCATGTGCAGAAGAAAGAAGAGTGAAGATGCTTGGAATAAATTAATCCAGTGAACTAATGGAACATGTGAACATCAATCTCCTTGACTCTGAGACCAGAAGAATTACATGGTGCCCAGATACCATTGCCACCTGCTCTGAAAGAGATCACATCACATTAGAAAGTCCTGGATAAAGCAGTATAATGTGAACAAAACTCAAAATTATTTTAAAGAAAAAAGACCAAGTTTACTGGTCAGAAAGAGATATTTGGAACCTGAGACTGTGTCCCTTGACCACACTTCATATCTGGAAAGGAAAATTCCCTCTTTCAGCCATGCAGTTGATAGGTACATAGGGGGAACAGCTTTGAGTAAAGCAGTAAATATGTAACTAGGGAAACAGCAACACTAGTAAGGCATGCTCACTATGAATGATGGAATGCTCAATCATTCAAAACCAAAGGGGCACTATGTACCTAAAGATAATGGCAAGAAGGAATGGGAAGGTGGGTGGAATGGAATGTGGAGCCACAGGGAGGAAGTGGGATAACTGTGGCTCCATGGAGGGAACTGCAAATCATTGAGACAAAACAGAGTGTATTATTTGTTTGATGTAAAACTGATCATCTCATCTGTAAACCTTCACTCAATTCACAATAGAAAGCGTTTTTTTAAAATTTTACTTACATGTGATATTAATGATATTTTTCAATCATCTCCTCACTGTAGGGTCCCTTTTTTGGAATGGTATCATATATATTGTTGGGCAAGTAGTTGTCTTCCAAATTTCTTGGCATACACTAGTGAGTGCTTCCAGTGCCTCATTAGTTTGTTGAAAGATTTTATTGCAAGATACTCATTGAAAATACCTTTGATGAACAACATAAATAGTGACTATACACATGGATGTTGCTGGATAGAACACATAGGAATCAAACCAACTGTACCTGTGGAAAGAGATGATGAAGATCCTCATCATCATCAGTTAGAACAATGCAGAACAGAAAACTGACAGGTCTTATGCAATTTCAAATTGAAGCTGAAGAAAATTAAAACAAGTTCACAAAAGCTAAAATACGATCTTGAAAATATTCCACTAATAGTTAGAGACTACCTCAAAAACAGATGTGATGCATTGAACACTGACTGACAACTAGATGGGTTGTGAGAAGACATCATACATGAAGAAACCTAAAGATCATTAAAAGACAGGTAAGAAAGAAAAGACTAAAGTGGATATTATCACAGACTTTGAAATTTATACTGTAATGAAATATAACTAAAGTGAAAGGAATAAATAATGAATATCTGAATTGAAAAATTTCAAAGGGAGGATCAAAAAGACAAATTAAACTAATGTAACGAAATATGCAAAGACCTGGGGTTTGAAAACCAAACAGAAAGCATATGCTTAGCATTTCTGATGTTGAAAGAATGAAGAAAAAATTCAAGCCATGATTAGCAATATTGGACCCAGGAAGCATCAAAGGATGATGGAAGGAATACACAGAGACACTGTAACAAAAAGAATTTGTCAAATGGTCAACCATTTCAGGAGGTGGCATTATGATCAAGGACATATGGTATTGAAGGAAGATGTGCACCTTGTACTGAAGTCATTGGCAGAAAAAAAAAAGAAATGTTCCACAATTCACAATATACCAATTTAAATGTTTCAACAAATGGATGCAGCACTAAAGGTGCTCACTCATCTATGTCAAGAAATCTGGAAGGCAACTACCTGGCCAACCATCTGGAAGACATCTATATTCATACCCAGTCCAAAATAAGTTCATCCACTAGAATGGAGAAATTATCAAATTATCAAACAGTATCACTAATATCACAAGCAACGTACATATTTTGTTTTAGTGAATTGAATGAAGGTTTACAGAGCAGATTAGTTTTCCATTCAATATGTCATATGCATTTTGTTATGTCATTGGCTGTATCCCCACAATGTAAAATCACTTATCTCACTGTTTCTTGCTTCCTTTGTTCCTTCCTTCCTAACCCTTCTGAATTTTGCCCTTGGATAAATGCGTGATTATCTTAAATGACTGATTTTATTAAGTGTATGTATCTCTGTACACAGAGATACATACAGAGATACATACACTTAAGAAAATCAGTCATTTAAGATAATCACGCATTTAGCTCTGGTAGCGTAGTGGCTACGAATGGGGCTGCGAACCTTAAGGTCAGCAGTTCGAAACTACCAGCCGCTCCGCAGGAGAAAGATGAGGCTTTCTACTCCCGTAAAGATTTACACCCTCGGAAACCCTGTACAGGGTCGCTATGGGTCGGAACCGACTCGACGGCACTTAACAACAACAACAATGTATCTCTGTAGTGCTATTATTCTCTTTATAGTCCTGTTTATTGTTGCTGGAAATCTAGCTTTGGGCTGACTTCATTTTCAGACTTGAAGAGTGAGAAAGAGCCATAGTCTTGGGGGTTCTACCAGTTTCTGTCTGACCAGTAAGAGTGGTACTTTTTTAATTTTGAGTTTTGTTCCACACTTTTCTTCCACTTTAACTAGGACCTACTCATGTGATCCCTTTCAGAGCACTTGGTAGTGGTAGCCAGGCACTATAATTCTTCTGGTCTCAGGGTCGTGAAGACTGATGTAAACGGGACCCATTAGTTCATTGAACTCATTATTTCCATATGTCTTCAATCTTTTGTCACTTTTCTTTACACAGGATAAGGAGAGACTAATATTTCACCTTTGTTTTTCACTCACAAACTTTTAATACCCAAATTGCTATTCATCAAGTAGGATGTAGAGCATTGTCTTTGTGGATTATGTTATACCAGTTAACCTTGGTGTCCCCTGAAACTATGGTCCTGA
This sequence comes from Chrysochloris asiatica, assembly GCF_000296735.1. Classification (NCBI taxonomy): domain Eukaryota; kingdom Metazoa; phylum Chordata; class Mammalia; order Afrosoricida; family Chrysochloridae; genus Chrysochloris; species Chrysochloris asiatica. Next base: position 7,195,524 of record NW_006408628.1, read on the forward strand.
GCCCTCAGACCCAGCAACTCATTCTCATAAAATGTTAGTTATGTCTGAAATTTTCACAACTTTGCTCCCTGGAGCTTTTGCTCTATCACAGTTGTATTTACAGCAAAGATAAATATACAAGTACAAATGTCCTGCATATATATATATATATTCATGAGCATATTCCCATTACCCTTCCCACACCTGTTTGTCCTGTATATCTCTCCATGCATCTACTTTCAAATCACTGTTATTGCAGGATTAGGTATATAACAGTATTTCCTCTGTTACCTTTAACTCTTGCACTCTTCCCAGTGTCTTTCCCTGCTTCCCTCATTTTTTACTGACCTCCCTTATTGTATATTGCCTTCCCCTTCAACCAAGTTACCGTGTGTCCACCCTCTAACCAGTAATTTACCCTTCCTGCCCCTCCCACCTCCAGTAACCATCAAAGAATGTTTCTTTTAGTATGTTCTTTTGTTATTGTCTGACTCAACATAATGTCCTCTAGATTTATGCATGCTAAGAAGTGTTTCACAGATCATCTTTATTCTTTAACATTGCACAGTATCCCATTATGTGCATACTGTTGATATACATTCAAGTTGTTTCCATCACTTTGCTATTGTGAATATTGCTGCAATGAACATGGGTGTGCATTTTCTTGTCACCACTCTTATTTGTAGGAAATATACCAAGTAGTGAGATTCTTGGATCCTATGCTATTTTTATTTCCAAGTTTTTGAGAAAGTGCCACCATATCTTTTTCCACAGGGATTACTCTCCTTTACAATCTCATTAGCAGTGATAAGGGTTCTAGTCTCTTCATATGTTAGCCAATATTTGTCATTTTCTGTTATTCTGAACTTTGCTATTAATTTAAGGGTGAGATGATATCTGATTGTTATTTTGATTTAACCTCTCTAATAGGAAATGAATCCTGGTTTCACACTGTAGGAAAAGGGGCAAACTACTAACCACAAGGTCAGCACTTCAAACCCACCAGTCGCTCTTTGGAAACCCTATACAGGGTCACTATGAGTTGGAAACAATTTGATGGCATTTAACAACAACAACAAAATTTGAGTTGAGTTTGTATCAGCTCTTCTCTGAATGTCTGGTAGCATTCTCCAGTGAAGTCATCTGGGACTGGACTTTCTGTTGTTGTAGTTGGGAGTTCATAAATGATCTGATAAATTGCTTTTTGTTGTTGTTGTTGTTATGGGTCTGTTCAAATTTTCTACTTCGGTCTGTGTTACTTAGGTAATGTATTTCTACAAATTTGTTCATTCTTCTAGGTTTTCAATCTTTTTGGAGTACAGTTCTCCATAGTATCCTGTTATAATTCTTTTTATTTCAGTTAGTTCTGTGGTAACATTGTTCACTTCATTTCTTATTTGTGTTATTTACATATCCTCAATTTTCTCCTTTGTTAGATTTCCCTGGCCAGGCATGCTCTGAATGATGATATTGAGGTTTTCCATCATCTCTTTCCACAGATGAAGTCAATTTTACCCTGTGTATTGCATTTGGCAAAGTCCATGGTTTTAATTACAGTTGATGTTGTTTAAAGAAAGTATTTGCAATGTTGGTCTTGCAAAATTCTACCATATGATTTCTGACATTGTTTCTATCACCAAGACTATATTTTCAAACTCTCCCACTTCTTTGTTTCCAACTTTTGTATTCCAATCACCAGTCATTACAATGCATCTAGAGTACATGTTTGATCAATTTCAGACTGTAAAAGTTGGCAAAAATCTTTAATTGTTTCATCTTTTGCCAGTGAATACCTTATGAATAACAGTAGAACAGTATCAGATACAGTGCTAAAAGATGTCCCTTAGTTTGGAAGGCACTCAAAACTAAAAAAGACAAGAACGTTAATTTCAAATGTAATGTATTTAAAAACATCTCTGAAGTCAGTGAATGTCTGCAGACAAATCCTGTCAGTAATCCACTTGTCTTAGTCTCATTGTTGTTGTTGTTGTTAAGT
>NW_006408628.1:7222456-7230809 GCF_000296735.1 Chrysochloris asiatica
ATAAATTTTATAAAAATATCCAATTCCTGGACACTGAAAACTTTAAAACATTAATGGGAGTTTTGTTTTGTTTTTTTAATCTAAATAAGAGGGATATGTAGTTTATTCTTAGATTGTTGTTGCTAAGTGCCATTAAATCAATTCTGACTCATAGCAACCCTTTTAGGTTGCAACTGGTGAGTTTTAACTGATGACCTTTGGGTTCAAACCTTGTGGTTCAGTGCTTTATCCCACAGCACTATACCATGTGTCTTCCAAACAAATCAAATTGAATGCATTTCCAATCAATCCATGTAGACTTTTCTTAAGAAATTGTCATTTATTATAAAATTCATTATGTAAATGCAATGTAGAAAAAGAAAACGAAGTTGGAGACCTAATTCCTGACATCAAAACTTATTATAAAACTACAGTCATCAGTTAACAGTGGTATTGGCATAAAGACGAACATATAAATAAAAAAAGTCAAGAATAAGTCCAACACATACATGTACAACTGATTTTTGAAGGGGTACAAAGGCAATTGGAAGACAAAATATCTTTTCAATAAATGATCCTGAAACAATTGAATATCCACATGCCCAAAAAAGGATCAATTTGTACTGACACAATATACAAAAATTAATTTCAAAAGAATCATAAACCTAAACATAAAATCATAAAAACTTGTAGAAGAAACAATAAGAAAAAAAAAAACCCTTTGTGACATTAGTTTACTCGTGATTTCTTATATACAAACCAAAGACATGATCCATAAAAGAAAAATTGAAGTTTAAAACTTCCACACTTGGAAGCAGAATTCAAAGCCAAGTCATAGACTGGGAGAAAATAATTTCAAATCATTTATCTAATAAATGCCTAATAAAAGATTAGTGTCTAAAATATATAAAGAACTCTCAAAATTCAAGACTAGGAAAAAAAATAAAATTAAAAATTGGAAAGATATTTGAAAAGCACTTCATCAAAAAAAGAGAAACAGATAACAAATAAATCAGTGAAAAGATGCTAAGCATCATTAACCATTGCTGTTGTTGTGTGCCATCAAGTTGATTCTGACGCCTAACAATTCTACAGAACAGAATAAAACTACCTCATAGAGTTTCCTCTGTTGTAATCTTAGGAGAGCATCACCTGCTCCTTCTCCCAGCGAGTCACTGGTAGGTTTTACTGCTGCTCCTTAAGTTAGCAGCTGAGTGTTTAACCATTGCACCACCAGGGCTCCATCACACACCCATTAGAATGACTAAGATTAAAAACACTAACCTTACCAAGAGTTGGCAAGAATGTGGAGCAACTGGAATGCAATTTAGAAGTTTCTTAGTTAAACATGTATCTGCCATATGATCCAGTCCTTCCAGTCTTAGCTATCTAGCAAAAGAAATGATACCATACGTACAAAACAAAGATTTGTACACAATGTTCCTAGCAGCTTTATTTGTCATGGTAAAAAATTGAAAACAACATAAATGTCCATAAGTAAGTAGATGAACAGACAAACAAATAATGCTATATCCATACAATAAACTAATACCTAACAATAAAATGGAATGAAGTAGTTATTTATATGCACAGCAACATGAATAAATCTCAAAAACAAATTAAACTGAGTAAAAGAAAGCAGAAACAAAGAGTGTATACTGTAAGATTCAGTTACATAAATTTCTAGAAAATATAAACTTATCTATAATGACAAAGGGCAGATCAGTAACTAGGGACGGGGTGAGGAGGTGCAGGAAAGGAGGATTAGATAGGCACATAAGGAAACTCTGGAGGGAGGAGAATGTTTTGATTATCTTGATTATGACAATGGTTTCATTGATGTATACATATGTCAAAACTTATTAAACTTTAACTTTGAATAGTATAATTTATTATATGTAATTATACCTCAATAAAAAAGAAGAAATTACATAGAATAATCACCATGCCAGTTATCATAACAACAATCTTGAGGATGATGCAAGACATGGCAGTGTCTGTTCTGTTAGGCGCCGGATCCCTATGAGTTAGGAACAACTCAATGACACTTAATAACAACAACAAAGAAAGAATAATAAGTAATGATAAGATTAATTATTATTCATAGTTCCTGCAGGAATGGTTGACATTAAAGTATACTTCAAGCTGATGATAGCAAAGAGCCCTTCTAAAATTCTTAGATGTTCTGCCTCTTATTTTAGATTGTCCATCAAATATGAAGATGGAGGTCATATTTGCTCTTCCATTTATATTTCCCTGACCCCTGTCACTATCTGTTGTACCAACAGTAGGCATAGTGAAATGGAAAGTATTGAAGGGTGTTATCCTTTGAAAATTATGGCTTATTCCAGAGGCATGGTGTTGCTAAAATGGGCTGCCACCTACTTGCTGTCCACTGTAAGTTAGTAGGAGGATTAACACCATCCCGGAAGGATGACCCTAAGAATGTCAAGGTAGTCCTTTGGTTACAAACTTCCAACTTATTTACAACCTGTAGTTATGAACCCATCCTCCAGTCCTAAGCCCCCTCATAAAGCTTATTATATTAAAAATTCAAGGTACGTACCCTCGTTCATCATAACTAATGGACACTATTTTTATGTGCATCAAAACATTATTATTATCACTGTATTATTATGTTAAATATGTTTAAGTGTAGCTGGATGTGTTTAATATTTTTATGCATAGAATGGTACACTATAAACTTTGACTAACTCACATTAGATACTAACCGTATATAACTGTCTGGCTTAACTATGAATTCAATTTAAAGACAAATTTAGGAACAGAACTTGTTTTTAATCTGGGAACTGCCTCTATTGGAATACAGCTGCTGCAATGTGTATTCAGACATAGTCATGATAAGAGATCAACAAATTCCAGCCAATACACCACAGCATCTGCTGTTGGATAAACTTAGCACATTAATGGCAGTGCTTGCTCACATTGGTATTCTGGCCCATTGAAACATCCTGAAAATCTGGGCAGAGTTGCCTGTACATTGAAGCCCTGATGAACTGGACTGTGATAGGGGTGCCAAGGCCCACACCAGTTTATGATCTGCAGCAAAGAAGGCTTCCCAATATACAATGGCCTCCTCATCTCTAAACTCTCAGCGTTCATCTAGCCCATGGTCAGACAATACGTAAGTCATTGCCTGGTGTCTGGTATTGTTGCCTAGGGGATAATTTAACTCTTATTGTGAAATTCAACCTTCCATATGAATTCATTCATACAATAAACATCCATTTAGTAACAACAGCAGGTAAAACGCTTTGTTGTATATTGGTATGACAAGGGTGAATAAGATGGGCATTGCACACATGGAGGTACAGACCAAGAAAGGGAGATGACTATTGAATATTTGATTGCACCATGAGTGGTCTGATTGTAATTATGGTGAGTGTTAAACATACAATTGACAATGAGCCTATAACACAGAAACCTGAGGTAAATTGAAGGATTAAGGGTAATTTCTAGAAACAAGAACATCTAAACTGATAGCTGAGAGATGAATGAGAGTTATCTGGTGAAATCAGAGGAGCATATTTCAAATTGTGGGAAAGGAGAAATGAGAAAGACTTAAAGTCAGCTAGTGCCATTGGAGTAGAGGGAGAAAGGGAAGCAGGTAAGGTAGACAAGGCTTGTAAACTGTGTTAAGGATTTGGGAGAATGGAAAGACACTGAAGAGTTAATGTCCTATCATCTTTATTACACTGTAAACTCTCTGAAGCACAGGGATTATGTAAAATTAGCACAAAATAACCCAGTCATCTAGAAATTTCCACCTGCAACTAATAATCATAAACCTTTGCTCAGAGCCCTTTAGGATGATTAACTGGGGTTAACTATTTTAAAAGGCTTTTCTAAAATATCAGATCCACTTTTGATGTTGCTCAGTCCAGCCCCACTAAACATTTCTTTGGTGATTAAGTGGCTTATAGGGGAGCTCTGAGTCATTTACTGTCTAGAAGTTGAAGAAAGGAAGTCACAGAGCTGGAGAGGAGAGACCATCTAGGCCCACCATGTAAGCCCACCTATCAGATGGGGCTGACCTAGGGTTACTTGTTGTTAAGTGCCATCGAGTCAATTCCAACCCATAGAGACCCTGTATAGGGTTTTCAAGGAGCACTTGGTGAGCTTAAACCACCAACCTTGCAGTTCAAACGACTTTGCAGTCTGATGCATTCGCCCACAGTGCCACACCAGGACTCCTTAGCATGCACAAAATAGCCAGGGGCAGTATGCATGCATCTCAAATCTTTAGCCAAATTCTCATGACTCTAGCATGGTCCTTAAATACTGTGCTGTTGCTTTCTTTTTATTTGTCACTCTCTTAAAAGCAAATGGCAGAAAACAAAGTTTCTAGATGATTCAAGCTTATTATAGTCTAGCTGATTCAGGTTGTTTTTAGGGGTGGCTCAGGTTAAAGAGTTGAAGCATAATTGGAGGAAAATACTGATATTTACCGAGGAGGCTTTCTACTCCCGTAAGGATTTACACCCTCGGAAACCCTGTACAGGGTCGCTATGGGTCGAGTCAGGGTCGCTATGGGTCGGAACCGACTCGACGGCACTTAACAACAACAACAATGGTGTTCCAAGCATTAAGTCAGGTATTGACAACCTCACTTCTTCTTTTCAAAACCCCCATCTTCATGAGGAAACTAAGCCTTGTAGTAACTTCTCCAAGACCACAAAGATAGAAAGTGACCAGAAGAGAGAAATCTGGTATCCCAATCTAAATCCATGTGGCTCAAAAATCAATTATATCATACAGAATCTCAAAGTTGAATTTATTGGATCTCCATCCACTGATGGAATTACCTTACCTTTGGGGGAACTTTGTGAACTGGCTAGAGTTGCTTTTAAATGCAGGACCCTTCAAACCTTACCACATTTCCATACTTTTCAAAAATGATGAAAATGTCTTATATATTATCAAATATGTTGAACCAATGAGTTGCTGGGCCTCGGTCCTCAGGAACATAGTTTCAGGGGCACCATGGTCAATTAGCATAACATATTGCACAGAGTTAGTGTTCTGTATCCTACTTCGATAAGCAGTGACTGGGATCTTGAAAACTCATGAGTGGTCATCTTGTTGTTATTGTTAGATACCATAGAGTTGGCAGCAACTTATAGTGACCCTATGTACAATAGAACAAAACACTGCCCATATTCCAGCACCAACCTAAGTCTTTGCTAAGCCTGAGCCCACTAATGCCACCACTGTGCTAATCTATCTCACTGGAGGTCTTCCTCTTTTTCTCTGACCCGCCACTCTACCAAAATTGATATCCTTCTCCAGGTGACTGGTGCCTCTTGACAATATGTCAGAAGTATGAGAGACAATGTCTGGCCATCCTGACTTCCAAGAAGGTACACTTCTTCCAACATAGATTGTTTTGTTATCTTGTCAGTCTATGGTATTTTTAATATTCTCCTCCAGCACCATAACTCATATGTATCAATCCTTCTATGGTCTTCATTATTCACTATCCAATTTTCAAATGCTTATGAGGTTATTAAAAATACCATAGATTGCATCAGGTGCACCTCAGTCGTCAAATTGACATTTTTGCTCTTCAACACTTTAAAGAGGTCTCGTGCAGTAGATTTGCCTCATGTAATACATTGTTTGATTTCTTGATCACTGTTTCAGTGCATGCTCATAGTTGCTTCAAGCAAAAGGAAACCTTTGGCAAGACCAATCTTTGTTTTCCATTTACATAGATATTGCTTATTGGTCCAGTGGTGAGGGCCAATTTTCTTTACATTGATATGAAACCCATACAGAAGGCTGTGGTCTTTGATCTTCATCAGGAAGTTATTTTAAATCCTTTTTGCTTTCAACAAGCAAGGTTGTATCATTTCCCCAACTAATCCAGCTTCTCGGATTATTTGCTCAGTATACAGATTGAATGAATATGGTGACAGAATACAACCCTGCTGCACACCTTTCTTAATTTAAAACAATTCTGTGTCCCCTTGTTCTGTTTGAACAACTATGCCTTGGTCTATGTATAGGTTCCTCATGAGCACAACTAAGTGTTCTGGAATACTCATTCTTCTCAATATTGTCCATAGCTTGTCATGAGCCACATAATCAAAAGCCTTTATGTAGTCAATAAAGCACAGGTAAACATCTTTCTGGTATTTTCTACTTTCAGTCAAGATCCATCTGATGTCAGGAATGATATCCCTCATTCCACATCCACTTCTGACTCTGGCTTGAACCTCTGAAAGCTCTCTGTCTATGTATGGGTGCGGCCATTTTTGTATTATCTTTATAAAGATTTTACTTGCATGCCATATTAATGATACTTTCCAATGATTTCTGCATTCTGTTGGGTCACCTCTCTTTAGAATAGACACAAATATAGAACTCTTCCAGTTAGTTGACCACATAGTTGTCTTCCAAATTTCTTTGTATAGATGAGTGACTGTCTCCAGTGCTTCCTAATTTTCTTGAAAGATTTCAATTTATATTCCATCAATTTTCTGACCCTCATTCTTTGCCAAGGCCTTCAATGCACCTTGAACTTCTTCCCTCTCAGTATCATTGGCCCTTGATGCTGTTTCTTGAAATGGTTGAACATTGACCATTTCTTTTTGGTAGAGTGACTCTGTATTTCTCCCACCTTCTTTTGATGCTTTCTGAATCATATACTATTTTGCCCATTGTTGTTGTTAAGTACCGTGGAAATGGTTCCATAGCAACTCTGTATAGGACTTCTGAGGACCAGCTGGTGAGCTTGAACTGCCAACTTTGTGGTTCAAACCAACTTTGCAGTCGAGCGCATTAACCCATAGTGCCACAACAGGACTCCATTTTGCCTACAGAATCCTTCAATATTTCAAGTTAAGGGTTGAATTTTTTCTTCAGTTCCCTCAGCTTAAGAAATGCCGACTGTATTCTTCCCTTTTGTTTTCTAAGTCCCGGTCTTTGCACATTTCATTATAATATTTGACTTTTTCTTATCAAGCTGATCTTTGAAACTTTCTGTTCAGCTCTTTTACCATTTCTTCCATTTGCTTTAGCATCTCTATGATGGAAAACATATAATTGTCAGATTCAAGATGGCCAATTTTTATGCATACCATTTCATTTCGACAATTTCCAATTTTCCTAGATTCATACTTTATGCAGCCATCTAAGGTACAACTATTGTTTTCTCCATGTGTGGAAATAGCACAGTGATGAAAATTGAAGATGCTTGGAATCAACTTGTCCAATGGACCAATGTGAACATCAGTCACCACAACTCTGAGAACTAGATGGTGCCCAGTTACCACTACCCAGTGTTCTAAAAGGAAGGTAATGTGAAACAAAACTCAAAAAAAATTGTACAAGACCAGCTTACTAGCCAGTAAGAGACTTGAAGAACCTGAAACCTGACCCTCGATCACCCTTCAAGTCTGGTACAGGACTCACTTTCATGGCCCAATCTTCAGTCAAGCAATAATAGGTATATAGGGGAAACAACATTAGTAAGGTATGCTCACAATGGAATGATCAACCCCTCAAGATCAAAAGGACAACATTTACATAAGGACAAACTTGAGAAGGGAAGGAAAGGAGGGTGAGATGGAAATAAGAACTACAGGGGGGAAGTAGGAAAACTGTTGTTACATGGAGGGAATGCAATCATTAAGACGAAACAAAGCTAAGACTTTTTAAGTGAAAAACTTATGATCTTCTCTGTCAAACTTCCCTCAATTCATAATAAAATGTTTCAAAAGAAGAAGAAGATGAAAAGGAATCCTCTGTAGCACACAGCTCCGGGCAATAAAGTGTCTCTGTCTCAATTCTATCATTCTTAGTTCCCAGGAAGAACACAAATCTTGCTGTATAACACTGCTCAAGTTAGATTTAGATGACATTGCTTGAGGAGAAACAGAAAGAGAATAGGCAACTCTCATTTCCATAGGGAAAATGGGCCATGGCTCTCCTGGTTACCTGGAAATACTTGGTGTGTTGCCTCCACCCAATCTACCCACCCTTTCCAAGAGAAAGGCTTTCACTGAAGTGTTCTTTGGGTTGTTGTTGTTGTTGTTGTCAGGTGCCATTGAGTCAGAACTGACTCATAGCGACCCCACACACAGCAGAATGAAACAATATCCGGTCCTGGGCCAACCCCACCACCACTGCCACACTTGATGCCATCAATGATGTCACCTGGCTGATCCATCTCGTTGGGGGTCTTCCTCTTTTTCTCTGACCATCCATCTTATCCAGCATGACATCCTTCTCCAGCGACTGTTCTCTCCTGACAATATGCCCAAAGTATGAGAGACGAAGCTTAGCCATCCTGGCCTCCAAGGAGCACTCTGGCTGCACTTCTTCCAAAACAGATCTATTGGTCCTTTTG
>NW_006408628.1:7231819-7250969 GCF_000296735.1 Chrysochloris asiatica
AGTTGTCTTCCAAATTTCTTGGCAGAGATGAATGAGTGCCTCTTGTGCTGCCTCACTTTCTTGAAAGATTTCCATTTTTATTCCATCAATTCCTGGTGTCTTGTTCTTTGCCAATTCTTTCAATGCACTTTGAACTTCCTCCCTGAGTATTCCTCCCTAGTAAGTGTCCTTTGGGTAGTTCCAAAATAGTAAAATGTGTGTTTTCTTTACATCCAGAAAATATTTCTCAGCATTTGTTCCATTTGAACCTCAGACAAATAAGGTTATTTCATCACTGTTTACCTTCCCAGATGTTTAGGCAGTTGGCACTCAGACTTGTAGTATTTCGTATCAGGAATGTAACTTGACTTTGGAAATAAACTCAGAATCCAACTACCTACCAGATAGTTGAGGAAAAGCTTTCCTTGTTGCTACTTTAGTTCTTCCCTGCCCTCCCACATCAAGGTCTATGGGGATTGGGATAGAATGAGAAAATGAAAAGGGCCAAAGTGGAAATCTGTGCAAAACACAATGGTGAGGAATGAATTCCTAAAAACAAAGGAAAACAATGTGGTGTCATAGAAAGAACATTGGCTGGGGAGTAAGGAGTTGCAGGTTTTATTTGTAGCTTTGTAATCCACTCCCTGGATGACATCAGGCAAGAAACTTTACCCTCCCGTCTCAGTGTCTTCTGTGAATTGAGAGTCTGATTTGACCTTTAAAGTAACTCTTGTTAATAACATTCTATTATACTCATTGTCTTATGAATGGGCAGGAGAGAGAGTAAAAAGAAAATATAGAGCCGTCTTTTGCCCTCTACCTGCTCTTGGGCCCTGAACTCCATCTCTGTAAAACAGGCAGGGACATTATCTAGCTATGAAGAAAACACTGTTCAAGTCTTGTGGCTTGCTATGAAGACAAGCTTTCATCTATAAATGTTAAGTATTATGATATAAGTGTAGTGTTGAGTCCAGTCTAAGACTTATGAATTAATGACTAGAAAGAGACCACAGTTAATGTAAATTTAGAATGACAAATCAGGGTGGAATGGTGGGTAGGGTACTGAGAGGGAGAGAGCATGAATGTAAATGATTGCTGGAGGTTATAGCAGACTGTCTGTGGGAATGTTGTGATTCAAAGTTCAGAGGGCAGGAAGGACAAGGATACACAAACTCCCAAAGGTTCTGAGGAGTTCTACTGATGGCTTTGGGCTGCTCCATCATTGATTCCTCCTCTGCCACAGGTCTGGCAGGACTAGTTGTGACTTGCTGCTGAAGGGAAGCTTGGCGGAATTTATGAGATGAGCTCGTGGGATGTGCTTGGCAAGCCAAAGCTATAAATGTACAATGGTTTATCTCCTGCAGGGATGTTTTAAGGAAAGGAAAGACGGGAAATGTCTGCATAAAGCAGAACCACAGCCACTGGTCAAGGAAAGTGGCCTCTCTCTGGAGCTACATCAAAGGCTGGCCCTGTCTACTCCCTGCAGCTGCTACAAAGTCTGTCCTGGGAATTAATCAGTTTACAGGGAGCCAAGGAGGGAAAGAAGCACACCCACTGCTGCCGGGGGCTCTCCTGAGATTGTTAGGAGGAGGGGGTGCTGGGTCTGCTAGGCAAACTATCCCTACCCCTCCAGCTTCCTTTCCTGGAAATTTCTTCACTATCCAGCTAGAGCACAAGCACTTTAATGAGGCTGCGGCCCTGATGGAGTTTTGTATGGGAAGCTCTGGACTGGTAGTCAGGAAAACTTGACCTCTAGCGTACAACTAGAAATACGTGGCCTGGAGGAAGCACTTTACTCTCCAACTTAATTCTTTATGAAACTGTTGTTGTTGTTAAGTGCCATTGAGTTGGCTCCGTCTCATAGAGATCTTTATGAGAGCCCAAAGTCTTATCTTTCTTCCAAAGAGCTCCTGGTAGTCTCAAATTGCCAACCATGTGATTAGTAGTCCAGTGCATATCCTAAATAGCCACAGCACTCTTTTGTAAAATCAAGAGGTCGAATATGACTTCAGAGTATTCTTATATGTTCTTTCCATTGGCATGAACAGGCAGAAGTGGGGGAAGTAGTCTATTGAGGAAAAGAATTCCATTTAGAATTGAACTCTGGTAGTGTAGTGGTTATGAATCGGGCTGAGAACCTTAAGGTCAGCAGTTCAAAACTACCAGCTGTTCCACAGGAGAAAGATGAGGCTTTCTGCTCCCATAAAGATTTACAGCCTCAGAAACCCTGTACAGGGTTACTATAAGTCAGAATTGACTCCATGGCACATAACAACAACAACAACTACCATTAAGAGATCCATATTTGTGCCCATTCCAAAGAAAAAAATGATCCAACTGAATATGGAAATTATGGAGCAATATAATTAATATCACACACAAATAATTTTTTTCTGAAGATAATTAAAAAATGGTTATAGCATTACATCAATAGAGAACCACCAGAAAGTCAAGTCTAGTTTAGAAGAAGATGTGGAATTTGGCATATCATTGCTGACACCAGATGGATCTTGTCTGAAAGCAGGAATATCATAAATGCAGATTACCTGTGTTTTTCCTTACTATCCAAAAGCATCCAACAGTGGGGATCAAAACAAATTTTGTTTAACATTGCGAAAAAGGGAAATTCCAGAACACTTACATGCTCATGTAGAACATGCACATAGACCAAAAGGCAGTCGCTGGGACAGAGCAAAGGGGTATTACAAAATCCATTGCCATTAAGTTAATTCTGACTCTTAGTAACCCTGCATAGAATTTTCAAGGCTATAAAGCAAGTACTATATTACATTAGGCAAATCAGCTGCACAAGACCTTTTTTAAGTGTTCAAGAGCAGAGATATCAGTTTGAGGACTAAGATGCACCTGACCCAAGCTATGGTATTTTCAGTTGTGTCATATGCATGTGCAAGTTGGACAATGAATAAGGAAGACTGTAGAAAAATTCATACATATGAATTATAGTGTTGGAGGAGAATATTAAAAGTACTACGGACTGCCAAAGAAGACATACAAACAGAATGCTCCTTAGAAACCAGGATGGACACACTTTGTCTCTCATACTTCAGACAGATTATCAGGAGGGACTAGTCTCAGGAGAAAGACATCATGCTTGATAAAGTGGAAGATCAGGAAAAAAGAGGAAGCCCCCCAATGAGATGGATTGGTACAGTGGCAGCAGCAATGAGCTCAAGTTTAACAAATTGTGAAGATGTGCAAGACCAGTTGGTGTTTTGTTCTGTTGTGCATAAGGTAGCTATGAGTCAGAACTAACCTGACAGCACTCAACAGCAACAAGTCTTTATGGGACCAAAGACCCTCACCTCTCTTTCAAAGAACAGATGGATTTTAACTGTTGACCCTATGGTTAGCAGTCCCATGCTTATCCTTCTGCACCACCTATATAGTTTAAAATTTAAAAGTGTGTGTCAGCGTTAACTATACTTATCCAATCTCTGTGTTGAATAACTAATTCAAGAAGCTGATCTATAGAAAGAAGAATGCACCAAACAATCTGAGAAACTGAACTTTATGAAGAAGAACACAACATCAGAATTGGATGAAGATTCATAAAAACCTGAAATATTCACAACTTTGCTCGCTGAAAATGAAAAGGACTTGAAGCACTTACTAAAAAAGAGCAAAGACTACAGTCTTCAAAATTGATTACATTTCAACATAAAGAAAACTAAAATCCTCAGAACTAGGTCAATAGCTAATAGCATGATAAACAAAGAAAAGAATGAAGTTGCCAAACTTTTCATCTTACTTGTATCCACAATCAATGCTCATGGAGTCATCAGTCAGAAAATCAAAGGATGTGTTCCACTGGGCAAATCTGCAGCAAAAGATCTCTTTAAAGTGTTAAAAAATCAGGTTGTTCCAAGACTAAAATGTGCCTGACCCAAGCCATGGTATTTTCAAACACATGAGAAAGCTGGCAATGAATAAGGAAGTCCAAAGAATAATTGATACCTTTGAATTATGGTATTGGCAAAGAATATTAAATATACCAGGGATGGTCAGAAGAATGAGCAAATCTGTATTGGAAGAAGTATATCCAGAATGCTCCTTAGAAGCAAAGATGGTGATACCATGTCTCACATGTTTCGAATGTGTTATCAGAAGGGGATCAGTCCCTGGAGGAAGACATCATGATTAGTAAAGTAGAGGTTCAGTGCAAAAGAGGAAGATCCTTAGTGAGATGGATTGACACAGTGGCTACAACAATGGACTTGACAAAGAAATGTCAGAGAACCACACAGTGTGTCATTCTGTTGTACATTGAGTCACTGTGTGTCAGAACCGAGTCGATGGTACCTAGCAACAAGCACCACCTTTCTATAAATCACTATTTAATGGTCACACTGACTTTGAATGCAACTGGAATGCAGTAAAAAGCTAAACATTTTAAGACTGATTGAGGAAGTTTGTCTCACCATTAATGTCATCTTCTTAGAGTCTTTACGAATGAACAACCTGTTCTTAATTTTCTAGAAGATGTTGCAGTTTCATCCCAGACATTTTGCTTCTCCTTTCTCCTGCATCCTTGGGGACACTTCATTGAAAATAACATATCAGAAGCAAAGGCAACAAGAGCTCACACAGAAACTTGTATAAATTAGAAATAGGCAACCCAATGTGAGGACAAACAGGCTAGACAGTGGAGTGCACAACAGATGTTAGCTCTCATTTGATTCATTGGATGGATGACTGTATACAACCTACTCAAGTGCAGCTTGAGTTCAAGGCTGGGTTTAGAAGAGTTGCTCATAATCTATATCTTATTAATAATGGTGTATCACTATAAGTCAGTGGTCACAGTCTCCAGAAAGCTGATTCAGAAATGATCTGTATTTAGGGGAACACCCACCACATAAATGTATAGAGTAGGTAAGAGAGTACTGAGAGGGAGAAGTTGACCTATAATGCAGTTGCAACAAGGCCTCAGTCCATCCTATAGGGAGCCCTACATCTGAGATGCCCTTAAATGCTAACTAGAATTTAAGCAAGTGTACTGGTCCACACCCATTATTGGATAAGGATTGTCCTTGGGATGGAGCATGACCTTGGGGGAAAAAAATGATTTTCAAGCAGAGCAAGTCCTGGGGAGAGACTCAGCACAGCAACACTGCCAATATCTGGGGTAATACAAGCTTTGGTTGTGGTGGTTCTGAATGCCACAGCAGAGAATACACTACACTATGTTAAGTATTTCATAGTTTAGTAGCATTTTCTGTGCCAGAAATCTTCCCTTCACCCTTCTAGATCCACTCTCTCCCTTTCTCCACTTTGTTCTCTGTTCTGGAGATTGACCTATATGGAAACTATCATCAGGCTCCCATGCCCTCTGACTTCTACTTGAGTTCAGCCCATATAGCCCTGGAAGGAGAGCAGAAGTGAAGCCAGGGTGCTTGTTTCTCTGAATCCCTCTCTGTGAGGTCATCTTTGGTTGAATGTCTTCTCTAGTTGAAGACTTCTATCTAAGGCTTGCCCTCTTCATAGACAATGTCTTCCTTCCTTCCTTTGATAATTACCCTCGTCTCTTAAATTCTAGCATAGGGTCAGTGGCAGGCATCTCTCCATATTACTAATGTTGGGCTACTGCTCTATCCCTGTGCTTGCCAACACCTTTGTAAATAGTCCTTTCTTTCAGTGCACGTCCTCAAATACCCTAAATTGGCTTCTCCTAGGACACTAAGGAGCTCTGGTAGCGTAGTGGTTACGAATCTGGCTGTGAACCAGAAGGTCAGCAGTTCGAAACTACCAGCTGTTCCATTGGAGAAAGATGAGGCATTCTGCTCCTGTAAAGATTACAGCCTCAAAAACCCTGTATGAGTCAGAACTGACTCCACGGCACACAGCCACCACCAGGACACTAATACTTTATATTATCTCTCCTCTTTCTTTATGACCATACCAGACTAGCTTCTGCCAAATGTACTTGACTCATGGTCTCATGGTGACCCCTGTTCATGGCAAACCCAGTCATGGTGACCTCACATATCAGAGTAGAACTGGACTACATAGGATTTTCTATGGCTGAGTTTTCAGATGTAGATCACCACGTCTTTTTTCTAAAATGCCTCTGAGTGAATTCAAACTTCCAAGTTTTCAGTTTGCAGCCATGGACATTAACTGTCACCCAGGGAATCTTCTTCCTGTCTAACATTCTGTAAATCAGATATTCTTATCCCCACGTTAGAGGTAAGGAAACAGAGGCTCAGACTTACAGAAATATTTGGCTAATAAATGGGTTAAGAATAGGACTACTAACCACAAGTTCTGTGGTTCAAACCCATCAACTGCACTGTGGGAGAAAGATGAAGCTGTTTGCTCCCATAAAGAGTTACAGGCTCAGAAACACTATAGAGCAATTTAATCTGTCTTATTATTACAGCTGCTCTGAGTCAGAATCAATTCAAAGAGCCCTGGTGGCATGGTGAGTGAAGCATTGGACGGCTAACCAAAAGCCCACAGAACATTATAAAATTTCACATGGGGTGAAGGGGCTAAATAAGAAAGATACATAAGAGTGGTTTTCATTTCAGTGTTGAATATTTAAAAAAGGAAAAGAGGTGGTCTACTTTCTAGTCTTGCTCTAACCAGTCTTCTGGAAAACAAATTTATTTTCTAAATTATCTTTCTCAATTAGAAAATTAAACAAGTTTAGAATCCTTATATGCCCTAATCAGCTACCTGACTATGGGCAGATCACATGACCATTAGTCTTTGGTTTCTTCATCTGCATAAAGACGACTTAACTATATGAATCCCAAGCCCCCTTACATTCTGGGTTTCTATGAGCTCCTTGTTCTCTTCGCTTCTCTTATCCTAGAAACAGGCAACTGTCTTGTAGACAAGCCCTTATGCTGACAATTGTTAGTCTCATCCCTGGGAAAAAGAGGATGGAGTTCAGATGGTGTTGTGGACAAAGACTCGCTTGTTAGCTCTATAGGGCCCTTTTAAAGGTCTTGTCTGGCCTCTGGCTTTTAAACAGGAGCATAGTTAAAATTAAGTGAGAAAGGAAAGATAGTATTTCGTTTTGCATTGCTCCAAAACCCTTATGTGTGGCACATTCTTAGACCTCCACTCCCATCCTGAGTGGTATCTCTGTTTTTCTGATCAAAAGTAGATGGATCCTTCCTGCACAAAACATATTTTTCATTATTTGCCTATATTTCTCTGTAATATTATCAAATTATCCAACCCAGAGACTCACAATAAGATCAACTCTGATGCTGCCAGAGTTTCAAAGAGTTTTCACTCACTAAAGAGCTAGCCAGAAGGCTACAAGAAGAAAATTATTTTTCATCTCTTTCTGTGATCCTTTTCTTTGATTTTAGAGTAGAAATTATGAACCCTGGGTTCAAGTCCAATCACTAACTTTGGAAAAGTTCCTTCCTTTCCTTAGGCCTCAATCTTATGGTCAGTAAAATGGGTATTTGGAAAGCATCCTTTCTAATTCTAACTTTCCATGAATCTATAAGAATGAAGAAGATTTTAATAGATTGATTTGGATAAATGGCATATTAACTTGAGTCCACCCAAAGTTGTATCTGAAGAGTGACTTAAGTGTTAAATAGTTTACTAAGAGGCACAATCTTAGGACAATAAGAGTGAAGCAAATAGGATATGAGACAAGGAAGGTTGAGAAAGAAATATATTGTCAATATGATCATAGCTTTACATGCTTCAAAGAAGCACAAAGGATCACTCTATCACAGTAAAAACACCTTGGCACAGAAACAGAGGGGAGGAAAAAAGAAAAATCCTATCTGCAGACATCCTCCCATTTCCACTCTTTCTTACTGGTCAAAGTTTTCCCCTTGGGGATTTACCATTTCTACTCTTCTAGTTACATCATCTAGACCTTCAACTGTCACAGGAGAATGGCAGATCCTTTAGGCTGCATGGTGGTACTGCATCCAAATGGAAGAGGTTGATTTGGGTCCCTCTCCACTTAATTTAACCTCCATTTAATCTGACATTGTTTGGAAATAGTTTCTTTGAAGATGTAATTAGTTAAGTTAACATATATAGACATATGGGAGAAAGTTGGGTCTCAATCAAATATGAATGGTGCCCTCATAAAAAGCAGAAAAGACAAAAAGAGACATGCACACTAAGAGAAGAAGTCTATGTGAAGACAGAGGTAGAGATTGAAGTTGTAGTACCACAGCAAAGGAACATCTGGGATTATCAGAAGCTGAAGGAAACATCTTTTAGAGCAGTGATAGCATGTTCCTGCTGACATTCTGAATTCAGACTTCTAGCCTCCAAAACTATGAGAGAATAAATTTTTGTGGCTTTACGCCAATATGTTATGAAAACCAATTTAGCCTCCTACAGCAGAATTGTGCAGGGTCAAATGGAGATGTTCTGGTAGAGACAGGCAGCTAAGCAACTGGGAAGTTGTCAAGCTGCGAGGATCTGAAGAAACGCTGAAGTTATAGCTGGCACAGACAGGTGGAGATTGATAGGATAGGAAGGTATGCCAGGTGAGCTAACAGTACTGGAGATCTCAGTTACCTTAACTCATTCAATGCTTTCCAAGACTATTAGATAAAGATCAGTAAAACTACTCCCCGTCCTCGAGGAATACATACTCAACTGGGAAGAAATACTCAGGATCAATCCATTGTAGATCATTACTCATTTTACTTACAGAAAAAGAAGCCCCAGGCTAGAGAAAATTCACATAGCATGTCTGGTATGACAAGTGTGTCTGTGAAAGAACTAGACCTTAAAAACCCAGGCTGTCCATTCCCAAGTCAATGTTTACTTTACTGCCCCATTCCCAAATATCCAAAAATGGTGGAGTACAGGGTATGTTCTGTAAGAAGAGAAGATTGCAAAGGGCCACCAGCATCAGAGCCAATGTTTGTTGTTATATGCTGTGGACTCGGTTCCAACTCATAGTGACCCTGTACAGGGTTTCAAGGCTGTAAATTTTTATGGGAGCAGAAAACCTCATCTTTCTCCTGAGAAACAGCTAGTAGTTTCGAACTGCTGACTGTGACATTAGCAGCCTGATTCATAACCACTATGCTACCAGAGCCAATGCTTACCTCTGTCTAAATTCACCTGTAAGTCAGAATGACTTGCTGGAACTAGGGTGGAGATGAAGATGAAGGGAGGAGTGGAGTGTCAAGGGGACTCTGTGAACTCTCCAGAACTGAAGAGAACCCATTTGCTAAAAGGAGCCAAGAGGGATCAGTTTAATTGACGTTAAAGATATTTTCAGGAAGGTAAGAACCTACTGAGGGTTCAGCCAAGGGGTTTTGTTGAGCCTTTGAAAATGAGAAGAGTTGAACAGGATCCGTATGGATGAGCTGATAAAAAGTCCTTTGAAGTGGACAGGGATCTTTTTATAGCCTCAGAATAACTTTGCCCCTGGTGAGGGAAGAGAGCGGCTTTCATTTACAAGCATGGAGGGAGGTGAGCTGCCCCACTCCAATTGAATTTCTCTTGCTTGGCAATAAAGAGAGACAGATTGGCCCGGTGTCCTGAGAGAAGATAAATCTCTCAGTCCTTCATATGAGAAAACACAGATGAATGGTGCAGGAAAAATCACAACATGCTGAGTAACAGACATTAGAAAGAAAAGTTGGGACCCCACACACCCAAGGCCACTAGATGAATCATGGGTGGATTATTTTTAAAGAATTAATATTTTTCTCAAACTATTTGTCAAGAAATAATAACAATAAAAATCATTATCATGGAAAGTTTACTATATGCCAGTCACTGTATACATATCTCATTTGTTGTTGTTGTTGTTAAGTGCCATCGAGTCGGTTCCGACCCATAGCGACCCTGTACAGGGTTTCCGAGGGTGTAAATCTTTAAGGGAGTAGAAAGCCTCATCTTTCTCCCACGGAGCGGCTGGTAGTTTCGAACCGCTGACCTTAAGGTTCGCAGCCCAATTCGTAACCACTACGCTACCAGAGCTCCTTTTTATTCCTCTTAATAATCTTTGTTATTGTTGGTAAGTACCATTGAGTCAGTTCCTTCTCATAGCGGCCCTGTATAAGGTTTCCAAGGAGGAGCTTGTGGATTTGAACTACCGACCTTGTGGCTCATAGTCCACTGCTGACACTACAGTGCCATACCAAGAGTCCTAACAACCTCTGTGGTTGTTGTTGTTAAGTGCCATTGAGTCAGTTCCAACCCATAGTGACCCTGTATAGGGTTTCCTGAGGAGCAGCTGGTGAAGTTGAACTGCTCACCTTGTGGTTCAAACCAACTTTGCAGACCAGCACATTAACCCACAGCACCACAGAAGGACTCCTTTAGAGGTAGGTATTTCCATTCTATATTCAAAAAAAGTTAAGGCTTATTATGTGTAAGCAGTTTAAGCAACTCACTCAAGTTTTGTGCAACAAAGGCCAGAACCTAAGATTGATTTAAAAAATTATACTAAATGTTAAGGTAGCAGGAGTCACATTTAGTTAAAAAGCTCATAAAATTTTACTCCCATATTATCAATACTAAGTTATCTTGGCTAGACAACTGAACAACTTGGTCTAATCTCCTAGTCATCTAATAGTTCATGATATCCTATTGACATAGCAACATTATGCCTGAGACTGGATATTCAATGTTCCATCATAGTGACCCTATATAGGTTTCTGGCGGGTTTTAACCATTGACCTTGTGGTTAACAATCCAGTGGTTATTCTACAGTGTCACACGAGGACACAGGCTGAAATCATGTTGTTTGTCATTTAGTGCCACTGAGTTAGTTCCAACTCAAAGCAACCCTGTATAGGGATTCTGAGGAGCCACTGGTAGATTTGAATCACCGAACTTGCAGTTCAAATAGGCCTTGCAGTCCAGTGCTTATTCTAAAGCACCACACTCTGGGTGCAATCATAAGTCTATCAAAACTCCTATATATAAAGATACTTTATTTCCTCTGCAGATCTCTGTTTTTCATCTATAAAATGAGAGGATTAGTCTAAGTTGAACTCTAAGTTGTCTTCAATTGGTTTCATTCTAAGTCTTTGATAATGAGCTTTGTCTTGTATATCTCATAGAAGCTGCAGTGGGAATCTAAACTAAGGAAGGAAGAAGGAAAGAAGAGAGTGAGAGAGCGGAGAGAGAAATGGGAGGAGGGAAACAGGGATGGAGAGTAAGAACAAAAGAGGGAGGGAGATAGAGAGGTATGGAAGCAAGAAGGGGAAAGAAAGGGAAGGGGAGGAAAAGAGAAAAGAAAAACTAATGGGCACCGAGATGAACTCTGTTATATTTTGTTGTTGTTGCTGTCATTAGGCGCTATGAACTCAATTCTGATTCATAACAACCCTATGCCGACAGAAGGAAACACTGTCCGGTCCTGTGTCATCCTCACAATTGTTGTTACGCTTGAGCCCAGTGATGCTGCCTCTGTGACAATCCATTTAATTGGGAGACTTCCTCTCTTTTGCTGATCTTCAGCTTTTCTAAACATGATGTCTTCACCAGAGACTGGTCCCTCCTGGTAATAAATCTGAAATATGCAAGACAAAGTCTTGCTATCCTGGCTTCTAACTAGCAGTCTGGCTGTACTTATTCCAACACAGATTGTTTTGTTCTTCCGGCAGACCATGATTCTTTCAATATTCTTCCCCAATACCACAACTCAAATGCATCAATTATTCTAAGGTTTCCCTTATTCATTGTCCAAATTTCAAATACATATAAGTCTATTGAAAATACTCTGGCTTGTGTGAGGCTCACCTTAGTCTACAAACTGACACCTTTGCTCTTGAACACTTTAAAGAGGTCTTGTGCAGAAGATTTGCCCCATGCACTACGTCATTCAATCTCATGACTGCCGTTTCCATGAATGTTTATTGTGGATCAAAAGCAAAATTAAATCTTTAACAACTTCAATCTTTTCTCCATTTATCATGATGTTATTTATTGGTCCAGTTGTGAAGATTTTTGTTTCCTTTACATTGAGGTGAAGGCTGTAGTCTTTGATCGTCATCAGTATTTTAAGTCTTCTGTTTCAGCAAGGCCATATTTTCCAGCTACTGATACTTCCTCTCTGCTTCCAACCTTTGCTATCCAATCATCAGTAATTATCAATAAATATTAATTACATGTTTGATCATTTCACACTGATGAAGTTGGCAGAATTCTTCAATTTGGTGGTCGGTGTATACATTTGAATAACAGTGGTATGAACTGGTCTTCCTTGTAGGCATATGGAGATTATTTTATCACCGACAGTACTGTACTTCAAGATAGATTTTCAAATGTGCTTTTTGAACTATGATGCCATTTCTCTTGAATTTGTCATTGGCAGCATAGTAAACCATGATTGTCTGATTCTAAATGACTAAAACCAGTCCATTTCAGCTCACTAATGCCTAGGATACTGATCTTTACGTGTTTCATTTCATTTCTGACTACTTCCAATTGTCCTAGATTCATACTTTGTACATTTTATGTTCTGATTATTAATGGATTTTTGTAACTGTTTCTCTTTATTTTGAATTGTGCCCCATCAACAAATAAATGATGGCCCTGAAGCTTTATTTTATTGGCATCATCATGGCCAACTCTGCTTTGAGGAGGCAGATTTTCACCAGTTATATTTTGAGTGCCTTCCAACTTTAGAGACTCATCTCCCAGCATGATATCTGACAATATTCTGATGCTATTCCTAATGTTTTCATCTGCTGGTGCTATATCTGACACTGTTCTTCTGATATTCATAAAGCATTCCATGGCTAAATATTTAGAAGTAGTTCTCTTCTCCTTCCTAATCTGTCTTAGTCTAGAAGCTCAGCTGAAACCTGTCCATGATGAATGATGCTGCTAGTATATAGAATGCCCATGGTATAGCTTCCAGCATCACAGTACCACACAAGCCACCACAGTATGACAAACTGACAGATGAGTGGTACATTAAATTAAGTTGAATTGTGTACTCTCAAAAAAATGTTTAAGTTCTAACCTCATGTACCTGTGAATGTGACATGTTTGGAAATAGTATCTTTGGAACTGTTATTAGTTAATATGAGGTCATATTGGAGTAGGTTAGATCCTAATTCAATGTTACTAGTGTATTTATAAAAGTGTATTTATAAAAGAGAGAGACAAAGGAAGATGCCCATATGAAGAAGGGAGCAGAGATTGGAGTGATGCATCTACAAGTTAAGAAACACTAGCGATTTCCAGGAATCTCCGGAAGCTATGAAGACAAAGGAAGTATCTTCCTTTAGAGCATAACTTCTAGCCTCCAGAACTGTGAGACAATGAATCCCTGTTATTGTAACTCAACTAGTGGTGATGCATTGTTAAAGAAGCCTTAGGAAACTGATTCAGCCTCTGAAAAAGAGAATCAATGTAGCTTTATGTTATAGAAAGCAAGGGACTATGTGTCATCAGTCAGCCACCTAGTCTTCACAGCATACTTGAGACATGAAAAAGTCCAATGAAACACTTTATGAAAATTCTTAGGAGAGAAATCTTTTATTCTTTCTTAGAGGATACAGCTTTGACTCTAGAATCCTCCAAAAGTTTTCTCCTGTCTGTTAGATAAAGAAGAACACTAGATCCCTAAGACTCAGCTTGTAGGGTCTCTATCTCTGACCTGCAAACCACCTACCTGACCCTGTTCCTACCATGGAAACCCCAAAAGACATGAGAAACAGTTGGCCTGGTAATGGAATTTCAGGACACAGAAGTGCTGAAAGAGACTTTAGAATTTTTTTTTTTTTTCAAAGTTCTTTACTTAGGGGTTTGTGCTAATTGGTCTGGCTCTAGCTATGAAATAAATTGCTATCATCATTATTTTATTCTCTAAAGGAGACAACCCCAGGTTAGCATTTCAAAGAAGAATGAGTCACTGGAGAGGTCTTAAAGTACCTGCTAATTATTTCTTTAAAGAAAAACCTGAACTCAGGGAGAAAGGAGGTATATGTGGCATCAACTGCCCATTAAGATGAAAGGCTGGGTTACCTGAGCTTCTCTAGGAGGCCCAGAAATAACAAGAGTGCCCCTTGTATTTACTGAGAAGATCTCCCTGCTGAGGCCCTTCCTCAGACATTATCTCACTGAGAGAGAACCCCCAGCTGCTGGTTTTATTATACCTCTCTTTCTAACTACCAAGGAGGCTAGGGAAGACAAGTTAGTGTTAAGAAAGGATAGAGATCTCTTAGTTGTTTATGGAGTCAGCATTTGGAGGACTGATTTGAATCCTAAACTGCCCAAATTGGAAGCTATGTGGCTACTTTCTCCAGTGACTTCCAAACATGTTTTGCATTTATTCAAATAAAATTCTAGCACAAATCCCAGTAGTTAAGACAGAAGATCATTTTATGCTGCAAGTTCAGTTGAATAAATGTTTTTTGACATTATTCAATATCATCAACCCATCAATGGAAATAATGAGATTCATATGATTAATTTTAAAGCAAACGGCAACCAGTTATCTATAGTTCAATGATAATGAAGGCGAGTCATACTTTGGTGGACACCCCAAAATATTTTAAATAATTATCGAAGTGCCTTCCAGCTAATGCTTTCTAAGACTTTGAATGGGGAAACTGGAACTCACTGGAACAAGAAAGTTAGGTTAGTTCATGATGCAACAATGAATCCAGTAGAGAAAGTGACCCAGTGCCCTTCCTTCCTACTCTCCTTTTATTTGTTAACCCCATTGGATTAAGCTTCTCACTATAACAGTGAAGGTGCCAAATAACAGTTCTCATCTTATTGTGTTTTTAGAGGAAACTTCCATGTAGTCAGCATAATAGCATGGGATATGGAAATGTTGGCTAGTATCTGATCTGCAATCTTTTTTTCTCATGAGCTTACATTCAAATATATATATATATATTTCCCCTTGTAAAATGTTGAGGCTGGTTTCAAGCTATCTACAGTATCATCTAAATCTTCTGTGATCTTCTCAGTCCTTCAGCCATGTGCACAGCAATCAGGACAGCCTATATTAACACAGCCATCAATAGACCCAAGAGGATGGTAAAAGGGAAGCCAAAGAAAACAAGTGGGATGTTCAACTGAGCTTCAAACAGGAAAAGGGTGTTAGTTCACCTAGACTAAGGATAAAAATCATTCCACAAAGCTGAAGCTGTACTGGGACAGGGTCCATACCCTGGGAGGGCTATGAGAATGGGGAAGGGGCAAAAAGAATACAAAGAGCCCTTCAATTAGGTCTGGCTCCAAACTCTGGCCCAGCAGGAAACAGGAACAAATGGGAGGAAGAATTACTTCCTTCTTGGGGAACCTGGCCAAGATGTCAAGCCATCCAGACTCCTCTTATCAGAAAAGATAATGAATACAGACTGGGGTGAAGGTCCAAGCAGAACCTCTGAAATAAGTCTTGAAATGCATACAAGCTAAGACCCCATCCTGACTTCTAAGTTTGTCAAAGCCCAAGAGTGAACAAGGTCTGTGTAGCAATAGTATAGGCCAGCAATAGCACTGCAGAGCCAAGACTGAACTGGGTTTTATAAATCAAATGTGTGGCACACTACCACCATAATTACAACAACTAATTCTATTTCTAGCATCTTGACCAGGGCCAGAAATGTGGGAGTCATTGACATGGAGATGCAAACTCAAGACCTGGAAGCAGATAAAGAAGCAAAAATAGCAAGCCCTGGGAACACTAATGGTTCAGTGACAGGCAGATTACGAGCCAGAAATTATACTGAGAAGAAAGAACTAAGAAGTCGGAAAACCAGAAAAAGCTGAATGAAGGTGATTTAAGGAAATAATCATTTGTATCAGGAAGATTTATCTAAAAGAAAAGCTAGATTTTAATCTTCTTTTGGAAGAAGAGGTCTATGTAATGCCTCCATTTTCTTAGCCTTCATATCCTCACCTTTATGTCTTGGCTAATGAACCACTATTTGAACCCCATAATAGCTAACATTTATTGAGCATTTACTATGTGCACTAATATAGTTATACTTAGTTATTATCATCACCATTACACAAATGAAGAAACTGAGGTTTACAGAGGTTCAAGCAAATTTTTCTAAAGCCCACAACTGTTAAGGAGTAGAACTAAGACTGGAAAATAATCAACCTTAATTATGGAGATTCATTCACATGAATTGAGTAAAGGAAGATTCCAGATGTCACATACCAGAGAAGAGAGAAACAAAGAACATTTTAGCCTTGGTTAGGATCTTTCCTACACAATACACTATTCATTACCAAGGTTTCAAACACTGCTCCTAGGTAGAGATAAAGTCTGGCCATCCTGGCTTCCAAGGAGCACTCTGGCCATATTTCTTCCAATATAGATTTGTTTGTTCTTTTGGCAGTCCATGGTACTTTCAGTATTCTCCTCCAACACCATAACTCAAATGCATCAAATCTTCTATGGTCTTCCTTATTCACTATCCAACTTTTGCATACATATGAGGTTATTGAAAATACCATGGCTTGGGTCAGGTTCACCTTAGTCCTCAAACTGACATCTTTGCTCTTCAACACTTTAAAGTGGTCTTGTGCAGCAGATTTACCCAATGCAATACGTCATTTAATTTCTTGACTGCTGCCTCCATGAGTGTTGATAGTTGATATGAACAAAATGAAGTCTCTGACAACTTGAATCTTTTCTCCATTTATATGGATGTTGTTTATTGATTCAGTCAGTGGTGAGGATTTTTATTTTCTTTGCCTTGAGATCCACCCCTTACAGTGGGCAAAATGATGAAAACTTCCTAAATATTATCAAACAAACTTCCTAGACATTATCAAACATCTTAAGGCAATGAATTGCTGGGCCTCAAGGCTCAGGACCATAGTATCCTGTGACATCATGGTCAGTTGGCATCACATAGCCTACAAAGGCCAGTTCTACATCCTGCTTAGGTGAGTGGCATCTGGGATCTTGTAAGCTCATGAACAGCCATCTAAGGTGTAGCTATTGGTCTCTCCATGTGTGGAAAAAAAGAAAAGTGGTAATTATTGAATCAATTAATCTAATGAACTAAAGGAATGTATGAACATCAGTCTCCATGACTCTGGGACCAGAAGAACTAGACAATGCCCCGCTACCTTTACCAACTGCCTTAAAAGAGATCACATTACAGCATCCAGATAGAGTGGAAGAAAATGTGGAATAAACCTCAAAATTATTTAATAATAATAATAATAAAAGACTAGATTTATGAGTCAGAAGGAGACTGTAGAGACATGAGACTATGACCTTCAACTCTCCTTCAGATCCTGAAAGGAACTCACCTCATGGCTCAATTTCTAGCCATGCAGTAGATAGATTTATAAGGGGGAGGAGGGGGGGAAGCAGACAACAACACTAGCAAGGTATGCTTATCATGGAATGGTCAATCATTGAAAATCAAGAGGACAACATTTTCCTGAGGACAAAGTTAAGAAGAGATAGGATGGTGAGTAGAGTGCATATAGGAACCACAGGGAGGAAGTGGGGTAACTGTTGTTACAGGAGGGAATTGCAATCATTGAGATGAAGCAAAGTATGTGATTTGTTGAATGCAAAGGTGATGATTTCATCAGTAAATCTTCATTCAATTCACAATAAAAAGTTTAAAAACTAAGTGAAAAAGAGAAAGGTCCCCAATGAGATGGATTGGCACAGTGGAAGCAGCACTGGACTCAAGCGTAACAACATTTGTGAGGATGGCACAGGACCAGGCAGTGTTTCTTTCTACTTTTTACAGGGTTGCTATTAGTCAGAACCAGCTTGATGGTATCTAATAACAACAATAGGCCGTTCTGCTCAGGTGCCACCGAGAGTCTTCTAGGATACCCAGGCTACTATCAACAGATTCTTTCTACCACAACTAATAACAGAAACTAATAGAAGATTTGATATTCAGACATAGTAGTAGTAGGCTGAGAATTACAAAGAGGATGAGGAAAAAGTAACTTCCCTCAAGTATGCCTGAGGTTAAGTGAGAAGCGGATTCTAGAGGAAACAAAGAGGGCAGTTAGAGGTACCACCTGGAAAACTTCCCTTGTTTATACCGTAGTGTAAAGTTACCAACTAAAACTGAAAAGCAGAGGGGCGGGGGAAGTAGAGGCAACATTGGATAAGAAACCTGTGCAAAAATTAGTAATAACAATGATAAAACACAGAAGAAATCAGGGCCTTCTAGCTTGGGATACTTCAACTCAATGCATTTTTATTGAGCAAGTGCTGTAGGTTTAGCACTTAGCACTATGCTAGGTAGTTGGGTAGTTGGGGAGATGGACAAAGTCAAGTGAACAACAGAAAACAACAGCAAGTTGTGAGGGTTATGAGACTCTTCAAAGGCTGAAATGGTCACAGTTATGATAAAGAGGACTTAAAATACTGATGAA
Source organism: Chrysochloris asiatica (assembly GCF_000296735.1). Classification (NCBI taxonomy): domain Eukaryota; kingdom Metazoa; phylum Chordata; class Mammalia; order Afrosoricida; family Chrysochloridae; genus Chrysochloris; species Chrysochloris asiatica. Next base: position 7,250,117 of record NW_006408628.1, read on the forward strand.
GATCAAAGACAACAGTCTTCAGTGTAGATTATACCTCAATGCAAAGAAAATGAAAATATTTACAACTAGACCTATAAATAGCATCATGGAAAAAGACTGATGTTAAAAGACTTCATTTTGCTTGCTTCCACACTAAATGTTCATGGAAACAAGCACTTAAGAAATCAAATGTCATATTGCAAAAGATCTCTTTAAAAAGATACCACTTTGAATATTAAAGTGTGCCTCTCTCAAGCCCTGGTATTTCCACTCATTTCATATGCATGTGAAAGTTGGACAATGAATAAGGAAGATCACAGAAGAATCAATGTGTTTGAATTGTGGTTTTAGGGAACAGTATTAGAAGTACCATAACACTACAATACAAACACATTGATTTGTGGTGTTAGGGAACAGTATTGGAAGTACCTCTTTCAAGAAAGTCAGGCGGCACAAGAGGCACTCATTCATCTCTGCCAAGAAATTTGGAAGACAACTATGTGGCCAACTGATTGGAAGAGATCATTATTTATGCACATTCCAAAGAGAGGTGACCCAACAGAATGCAGAAATCATCAGACAATCTCTTTGATATCTCAAGCGAGTAAAGTTTTGCTAAAGGTAATACAGAAATGGCTACAATCATACATTGACAAAGAACTTCCAGAGGTTCAAACTGGATTCAGAAGAGGCCGTGGAACCAGAGATATCATTGTTGATGTCCGATGGATCTTGGCTGAAAGCAGAGAATACCAGAAGGATGTTTACATGTGCTTTATTGACTACACAAAGATTTTTGATTGTTTGGATCATGACAAGCTATGGACAGCATTGAGAAGTATGAGTATTCCAGAACACTTAATTGTACTTCTGA
>NW_006408628.1:7252504-7257000 GCF_000296735.1 Chrysochloris asiatica
TTTCTACTCCCGTAAAGATTTACACCCACGGAAACCCTGTACAGGGTCGCTATGGGTCGGACCCGACTCGATGGCACTTAACAACAACAACAACAATTAGACTCCTGGTGTGGCACTGTAGGATCAGCACTGGACTACTAGCCACAATGTTAGTGGCTCAAGTCCACCAGTTGCTCCTTGGAAACTCTATACAGGGTTGCTGACTTGATAGTACTTAATAACAACAACAATAAAGGTAGAGTTAAGAAGATAAGGAGTACCTGTGTGGTGCAAACAGTAATGGTCTCAAGTCGTTAATCAAAGGTTGGAGATTTAAGTCTACTCAGAAGCACCTTGAAAAGAAAATGTGATCTAAAAAATAAGGCATTGAAAAACTTTTGACACATAGTGGAAATTAACTTGATGACAATTGGTAAGAAAGAGATGAAATTGAGGGTATAACTAGAGAGAGAAAAAAATTGAAAGGTCCTGTGAGAAGGGGAATGTGGGAATGACTTGTATGTACCGTGAGCAATAAATAAGAAAGCTGACATAGAGCAATGCATAGGAGAGGGCAGGATGAGGGACAAGCACAGTCCACATTAAAGAAGGTAGTATAACATTATTTACTAAACTAATTCATTGTTCAATAACTTATTGACTTAGCGTAACACAGTGTACTACTAAACACTTTCTTAGTCATTTTCTTACCAAAAATATTTTTTGTATCGATTCTTTACACTGCATTCTTTTTCAAAGAAAGAGCAAAATCAAGGAGAATGAGTGACTTTCCAAAGAACCCAGAGCCAAATGAGTAGACAACCTGTGTTGACTCCAAGTTTTCTCCCAAATGTCATAGAGTTAACCTGACCTTTAAAAGGTAAGAAAACACATGTTTAACCCAGATTACCCTCATACTCTCTCACATATAGGAAATGGCCTCTCCTGTTTAGATTATAGTCTTTCCCTCTCCTAACCAACACTGAAACATACAAAGTAGTATTTAAAAGAAAGGTAATTCACCAATCCATACAGGCAAATATGAAGTCACTTTATTTCACATTTTGGATTGAGCAGGTGAAAGTGATTCAGAGAAGATCTGAAATTACTCAGTTGCCTGAAATTATCCAGATAGTTTTCCTTATAGACACAAGTTCTTGGCAGATAGTTCCAAGGTTTCCCAGAACCAAGGTTTCCCAGAACCTAGCAACTCATCCTCCTCTAGGTGACTAAGACATGAGATAGGGTCTAGCCAGAGCATCTAATTTCACAGGCCAGGTCAGACTCTGGAATCAAAGCACTACTTACTGCAAGGCCACTGCCCATCAACCTGTCAGAGAAGATGGCCACAGGCAAGAGGCTGGGGACCAACATTGGAGGTTCCGTCAACTGTCTTTATTCCAAGTTTGCTATATGAACTGGGAAATGCAATAAAAAGTTTTAATGGAAGTTTTATTGTGGGTTGGGAGGATGACACTTGGTTATCCAATTGGCAACCTGCTCTGAGAAACAAGCAGATTTCTTTCATGTGGCAACTCTGACCTGCTTAGATCATGCCGAAGGTGGGGGAGGCAGAGCTCTATTTTTTGCAACTCAGCATAGGCTTTGTGGGAGATGCCCAGGCAGCTCGAAGATGGAAGTGTACAGCCAGGCCTGTAGGAAGACTGGGCTGCTGCTAAGGAACAAGGCTCTGTGACATCTTGGAGCAGGCCAGACCTCTTGTTGTCATCCTGATGGGGCAACCAGAATACTGGCAGGTCCAAACTGAGCCCTGTATCTTCCACAATGCTGGGAAGCCAAGCTATGAGTCTCTATTCCCAGGATATCCCAGTTTCATATTTTCTTTTCTTAAAAAAAATAAACAACATTAAGATAGTGTAGAGTAGACAGGGATGGGCAATTTGGACATTGGCTACCCAACATGGGGGGTGCGGGGGGCTAAAAAGGCAAGAAGTGACTGGCTTACAAGCTTTCCAGAGGGAACCTAGTTCCAGAAGGCCTGGAGGAAGGTAGAATCTCCAGTGAGTCGTATGCAATCTGTCTAGGCAGGGCTGATTAAATGAAATGCGGATGGGTCTCTTGGGATACAATAGTGAATAATTGTTATCAAGACTGATTGTGAGGGTTGGAAATGTAAAGGTAGACATTTTATAGCAAGGAAGGGAGTGATTAACTTTTCAGTCTAAGAGCGGAGGTCCCTAGGACCATCAAGGGAGAAGAGCAGAAAGCAGGACTCTACCCAGAGAGGCAGTTATGCCTAAAATGGAGGCAGAGATGATGAAGTGGAAAGATGGAGCAGCTGGAAACTTTAGATCCAGAGAGGGAGAGGGGCTGTGTGCTGAAGACCAGGGGTGGGGGTGAGGGCAGGCTTGCAGGGTATATCCTTTGGCTGGTTGATGATGCATGGAGGGAATTGTAACCATGGTAATGAAACGATATACAATAGAATGAATATAAAACTAATGTTCTCCCATGTAAACTATCACATAATTCACAATAAAACATTTTTTAAAAAAAAGATAGTGACTGTGAAATCACTTGGGAAATTTACTAAAAATGCAAGTTCTTTGTTTATAGCCAAAGACATTGATATTGATAATCAGTAAGTTTTTAAACTAAATGCATTGATATAGCTGAATAAAAATGAAATGGCATTTTGAAGAAAGATCCGTTAAATGTCCAATACTGGGTATAGCAATTCAGGGAGCAGAAGGCATATTGACATTAAAATGTATACATGTTATCATAACTTTATAGAAATTTATCATAAATACGCTCTAGTTGGTAAAGTTGCTTTCTGTGAGGGTGCAAGTTAACAATACTATAACTACTCTACATGTGTACTAGGATTAAACACATAAATCAAAGTTTATAAAGGATGGTAGGAACCAAGTTCCTCACTGTTATAGTAGGAGATTGCAGATCACAAAGGAGCTAAATGCAGAATAAACCATGTGGTATAAATTGTAGAATAAACCATGTGGTACTAAATTATAGAATAATCCATGTGGTACTAAATGGAGTCAAAAATAGTAGTATGCGATAGAAAGTGGCATCTCCCAGAAGGGCCAGAAGCGATACAATTTCCTCCCGCCCCAAGTCTCACCGCCCTGGCTTGAGACCCCAATAAAAATCGGCCGGGTGCAGTTAATCCACGCATGGAGTGTGAGGAAGTCTGGAAAGTGTAAGAAAGGCTGTGGCGGCTTCTTAACGTCACCCATCATCCCCAATCTGTTACTGCAGCTAACCCCCTGCCCCCACTCCTAGCTAGCAGTGGGATCTCACAAAGGGGGCATTCATATACCAGTCCCACGGCTTTTGGACTATCATAATCTCTCCTGGGCTCACATTTTTGAGAAACCGTGCTAACAAGGATAAAGAAAAGTGAGTATTTTGAGACTCTTTCCTGTGGAGACTGTGGGTCACTCCTGTGACTGCAGAGTTTAGAAAGCGGGACCAGGGCTGGCCCACTTGGACAGCTGCATCTCCCAGAAGGGCCAGAGGCGATATAACTTCCTCCTGCCCCAAGTCTTCCCGCCCTGGGGTGAGATCCCAATAAAAATCAGCCGGTACAGCGCACCCATGCACGTAGAGTTCTTGTTGACTACACATCCCTCCTGGAGGTGGGAACTTATCCTCCCTACGTCCCATAAGAAGAAATAGCAATCATGGCCAGATAGCTAAGCTACAACATAATACTCCACCACTTAGACTAGACCCAACAACATTTGCTACGATTTACAGACGAAAAGGGAAGACCATCTCCTGACTACACTAATAACAATAATAATAATAATAAAACAATAACCATGACCAGTAAGAAACAATCAACTTTATTAAAGCATGTCCAAAAACAGAAGAAAGGACCTGACATAATTGAACTGGAGACAGACAAACCCTTCATATAGGAGGAGGAGGAGCTAGTTTTGTATATGCCTGAGAGGGAATTCAGAAGAATGATATGGAAACAAATTCAAATAATCCAAAAAGGGGTCAAGGAAAATAAGGAAGAAGTAAAAAAAATTCTCCAGCAACAATCAAATAGGATAGACGCAGCATTGGAAACAATTCAAAACCTGCAAAAAGATGCCCAGGTGATCAACAATAAGATATCAGAAATAGACAATAGCATTAAAGGAGAAAGGAGCAGACTAGAAGAGATGGAAGCCAGAACTAGCAAGCTGGAAGACAGATCTCTCAATGCTGCCAAGGTAGAAGAACCAAGCAGCTAAAAGGATAAAACAATCTGAAGAGAGTCTAAGATTCATGCTGGATAACATGAAGAGGAATAATGTAAGAATCATTGGCATTCCAGAGAAAGAAGAAACAAAGAAATCCACAGAAGAGATCGTGGAAGAGCTTCTGGAAGAAAATTTCCCTAACATCTTGAAAGATGAAAAGATAAGCATTCAAAAAGCCCAACATACTCCAGGAAGGATAAACCCCAGAAGAAAATCTCCAAGACATATAATAACCAAGCTCTCAAAAATCAAAGAAAAGGAAAGAATATTAAAAGC
>NW_006408628.1:7285311-7298001 GCF_000296735.1 Chrysochloris asiatica
TAATTCTTTCAACCAACACCTTTTTTTTTTTTTTTTTGTCATATCTTGAAAAGGTCTTCCTCTTTTGGAGAACTTCCAAATTCCTTTATATTATTTAAGAAGCTCTCGTCTTCTGAAGCAAGAGAGTCTGGACCTCATTAGTTCTAACTTCTCATTCTCAAGGGTCTTCTTGATGTTTTTGCTGACTTATAGCAACTCTATGCACAACAGAGTGAAAACACTGCCCTGCCCTGAGCCATCTAAAGGAAGAAAATGGGCATCTGAAAATGTCACTCTGTTTACCTTGAAGGAAATTATTTCATAGGTCAGAATCATTCCCCACCTTTAACACACCATGGAACAACTCTAAAGGTTATGGGAACTAGAATCTGATCACACTCACACCATACCCCCTGCATCATCTCCACACACAGCCATGCTCAACCACAACTTGTCAGGCTTTATCAATTTTAGCCATTCTGCTGTTGTTGTTAGCTACTGTGGAGCTGATTTCAATTCATAACAATCCTCTGCAAAACATAACAAAACAATGCCAGGTCTTGCGTGATCCCTCACGATCATTGCTACAATTGATCCCATTGCTGCTTCCACTGTGCCAAGCCATCTTGTTGAGGGTCATTTTCTTTTTCATCAACCTACATTTTACCAAGCAGTGGTTAAACAGCTTCACAGCTAACCAAAAGTTCAATGGTTTAAAGCCACCAGTTCTTGTGGTGGAGCAAGATGTAGCAATCTGCTTCTGGAAAGATTTACAGCCTTGGAAACCCTATGGGGCAGTTCTACTCTGTTGTATTGGGACTCTGCGTTGGAATGGAGTCAACAGCAATGAGTTTGGAACAACTGATGAGGATTCCCTAGATGGTTCAAACAGTTAACACAATTGAAAGATTAGAGCTTCAAGTCCACCAGAGGTGTCTCAGAAGAAATTCCTAACCATTTACTTCCAAAAAAGGAGCAATTGAAAACCCTGTATAGTTCTATTGTGACACACACGTGGCTGTTATGAGTTGTAGTCAACTCCATGGCAACTGGTTGACTAATGACAGTGAGCATTTTCATGTTATTTTTTCCAGTTGTACATTTTCTTGAGTAGATTATCTGTTCAAATAATTTACCCATATTTAATCTTTCTGAATTTTGATAGCTCTTTATATGTATAAGTCCTTTATTAGGAGGATTTCTAGTAAGTAATTTATAAATATTTTCTCCTGGTCCAATTAGTTTGAATTTATTCTCTAATAGCAGTACCTTTCAGAGAGCAAAAGTATTTAATTTTAATGAAGTCCAATTTATCAAATTGTTCTTTTATGGGTCATGCTTTTTGGTACTGTATCTAAAAAATCTTTGTTGAACCCAATAACTGTGGTTTTTTTTTCTCTTTCTCCTCTACATTTTGATGATTTTTCTCAGGGTTCACTCTCTGCATGATTTTAATTAATTTAAATCAGCTAAGGTTTATTTTATGACCCAGGGATATGGATTTACCTTGGCAAATGTTCCTGTGAGCTTAAAAAGAATGTGATTTCTGTAGTTGTTAGATGGCATGTCCTATAAAAGATATTCTGTACAGTTGATTGATAGAATTGTTCAGTTCTTCTATATCCTTGCTGATTTTCTGTCTACCACTTCAATCAATTAGAGAATTAGAGAACTGAGAGAGGATTTTTGAAACTTCTTATTTCAAAAATTGTGGATTTGTCTGGGGTTTTGTTGTTTTTTTTCAGTTCTTTCAAGTTTTGCTTTAATATATTTTACTCCAGTATATTTTGGAGTTCTGTTGTTGGAGTAAAAAACATTTAGGTTTTGTTTTATATCTCCTTGTGAACTGACATTTTTATCATCATTATAATGCTCCTTTATCCCTGCTATGGTGTGTGTATGTGTGTACTGTCTCATATTAATGAACTCAGTCCAGTTTTCCTTTGAGTAGTATTATCTTGATGGACCATTTTTAATTTTGTACTTTTAATTTACCTATATTGTTATGTTGAAACGAGTTTTTCTTCTAACATAATTATTCATTTAAGTTTATTATTTTATTTTTTGTTTTCTGTTTGTTGCTCTTGTTTCAGTTTTCCCTTTCCGGCCTATCTTGAGCTTTTTTAATTTTTTATTTTTATTTTTTTATTTATTTTTATTTTTTAATTAAATGTTTTTATTTTGCATTGAGTGAAAGTTTACAGGGCACATCATCAGCTTCACATTCAACCATTCATATAGCTTGTTTCATTACATTGATAATTATCCCCACCATATATCATCAGTTTACAGTGTTTCTCTTTATCCTCTTTAGCTTTTTTTTTTTTTTTTTTTTGGATGGGAGGGGGACTATTTTTTATTTTTTAAAGCTTAATCTACCTATTGTAGTTTTTTTCTATTCCTCTTTCTTTTGTTATAATTTTCTTTCTTTTAAAATAAATTCCTTTAGAAATTCTTTTAGAGCAGATCTGCTAATGACAAATTATTTTTGCTTTCTTTTATTTGGGAATTTCTTTATTTAGCTTTCATTCCTGATGACTATTTTCACTGGATAAAATATTCTAGACCAACAGTTTTTTTCTTTCAGCACTTATAAATGTTCCAACATCTTGTTTCATGGTGATGAGAAATCAGAGAAACCAGCAATTTATTAGAACTATTATGCTCCTATATTTATGCATTTCTTTCCGGCTGCTTTCAAGATTTTCATGTTTAGCTTTCTGACATTGGATTGTGATGTGTTTAGTTGAACAGACTTGAAAGTAGTTAACAACAACAAGTTTAGCTTGTTTTGCATTTATGTGGTTTAGGACTGACAGAATTTCTTGAATCTGTAGGTTTCTATCATCCGCCAAATCTGGGGACTTTTCACAACTTTGTTTTGTGTGTGTATGTGTGCTTCATAAGCCTTCTTTCTTTTCCTTCTGCTATTTTAATAACTTTAGTTATTGTCTGATAAATCCCTGAAGTTATATCCTTTAAAAATAATCTTTTCTCTCTGTTGTTCAAATTAAATCATTTCTATTGCTCTAACTCCTGGTGTGGCACTGTGGGTTAATGCACCAGACTGCAAATCCACAGCACCACACCAGGATTCTGAAGAAAGAACAGTGATGAAAATTGAAGATGCTTGGAATCAATGAGTCCAGTGGACTAGTGGAACATGTGAACATCAGTCTCCAAGTCTCTGAGTCCAGAAGAACTTGATGGTGCCCAGCTACTACTACCAACTACTCTGAGAAGGATCACGTTAGAAGGTCCCCATAGAATGGAAGAAAAATGTGGAACATAACTCAAAATCTCAGAATTATTAAAAAAAAATAATAATAAAAAGGCAGGGCTTTCTGGTCATAAAGACACTGGAGAAACCTGAGATTATGACCCTTGACCACACTTCAGGTCTAGAAAGGAACTTACCCTCATGGCCCAACTTTCAAGCAGTAGTAAGGTATACAGGGGGACAACAGCACTGGTAAGATATGGTGTTAACCATGGAATGATCAATCATTCAAAATCCAACATTTGCCTAAAGTGAGTGGGATGGAAAGAGGAACCACAGGAATAACTGTTGTTGCATGGAGGGGATTTAATCATGGAGATGATGCACAGTGTATGATTTGTTGAATGTAAAACTTGCGATCTTACTTGAACCTTCACTCAATTCACAATCAAAAGTTTTTTGTTTTGTCTTAATTTCCAATTGGTTTTGTTTCGTTCTTTTAAATATTTCTAGTTCTTGCTGAAACTTGCTATCATTTCTTTCATTTATATAGTGTTTCCCCTTGTTAGACCACCATTTTATAATGTTGCTGTTGTTGTTAGACTCCTAGAGTCTAACAACAATTCAGACTCCTAGAGGCCCTATGCACAACAGAACAATACGCTGTGTCATCTTGATAATTGTTAATCGTGAGCCCACAGCTGTTGGCACCGTGTCAATACTTTGGGGAGTCTTTCTCTTTTTTGCTGACCCTCCATTTGACCAAGCATGATGTCTTTCTCCAGGGAGTGGTCCTTCATGATAATATAGCCAAAGTAAGAGAGCTGACTTTTAAAAAGCATTCTGGTTGTGCTTCCTTCCAATACAGATTTGTTTGTTCATCTGGCAGTCGATGGTATTTTTAATTTTATTCTCCAGCACCATAATTCAAACACATCAATTTTTCTACAGTCTTCCTTATTCATTGTCCAACTTTCGCAACCATATGAAATGAATGAAAATACCATGGCTTGAGTCAGCATCACCTCAGTCCTCAAACAGATATTTTTGCTCTTTAAAACTTTAAAGAGGTCTTTTGCAGCAGATTTGCCTACTGCAATAATTTTTTTTTTTTTCTTGACTACTGCTTTCATGAATGTTCATTGTGAAATCAAGCAAAATGAAGTCTTTAACAATTTCAATTTTTTCTCCACCTATCATGATGTTATTAACTGTTTTTGTTGTAAGGATTTTTGTTTTATTTACATTGAGGTGTAATCCATATTGAAGTCAATGATCTCTGATCTTTATCAGTAAATATTTTAAATCTTCTTGGCTTTCAGCAAGCAAAACTGTATCATCTGCATATTGCAGGTTGTTAATGAATCTTCTTCCAATTCTGATGTCACATTCTTTTTCATATAATCCATCTTCCCAGAATCCAGACTGAATAAGTATGCTTAAAGGATACACCCACAGCACACCTCTCTGTTCTGCTCTAATGACGGTTTCTTGGTCTATGTATAGGTTCCTCATGAGCTCAATTAAGTGTTCTAGAATACTTACTGACTTAAATTTTATCACACAATTCCAACATCTGTGTCATGTGCAGAAGCCCTGGAGACTTACTGGGTTATGTGTTGACCTGCTTACCACAGGTTGGTGGTTCAAACTCATCAGTCACTCAGTGGGAGAGGGATGAGACTGTCTGCTTCTGTAAAGATTTAGTCTCAGAAACACTATTCACAGTCTGCCCTGTTCTACAGGGTCTCCATGAGTTGGCATTGATTGAGTGGCAATGGGTTTGGGGAGTGTTATGTAGACATTGATGTCAGTCATAGTCTTTTCTCATGTGGGTTAAAATATTTCTTGTTCTTTGTATGCCAGATAAATTTGGATTGGATCTTGAACATTTTGAGTATTATGAGATTCTGAGTTATATTTAAAGCCTACAAAGAACGCATATTTTCTTCATTTTAGAAAACAAGCAGCCCAGTTGGTTTCAGACCACAAGTTCCAATTAGCCTTATGAAGGCTATGGCTACAATTGTTGTTGTTAAGTTCCATTGAATAGGTTCCAACTCATAATGACCCTGTATAGGGTTTCCGAGGAGAGCTAGTAGGTTTAAACTGTTGACCTTTGGTTCATAGACCACTTCTGATCCTACAGTGCCTCTCCAGGACCAGTTCTGTTATCAAAGTATTGTACTGATACCTGGATCTGTCTCACACTGCATCACTCATTCATAACCTGAGACTTTTATTGAAGTATGTACCACAGTTCAGTTTGCAAAGATTATATATACTGTTAAGGGTCAAATACACTCATTTGGATCTCAGGGATGAACCCAGGAGTTCATAAAACAGTTTAAAGTATTGCTTCTCAAGCTCCACCCTCTCTGTTTTCACTCATTTACTTCCTGTTTCCCTAGGACTCCCCTTTTCAATGCTCTGATCAGAAACCTGGTGCTTCAATTACCCCGCTTTGCTACTCATTTCTCACAACTATGTCTGCCCACAGCTGAGGTCAAGCAGTAGGAGGACAACACAGAGTAGACAGCCGAAGTTCATTGTCACTCTCAGAACCACAGCTCCTCTAATGGTGGTGGTTGGTGGTAGCAGGCTGTCAATTTGGTTCCAGCTCATTGTGACCCTTTATTGGGTTTCTGAGACTGTGGACAACACCTCACAATGGCATTGAACAATAACAGTCCTGATGTGCCAGTGTCTGAAAAGCAAGATCAGTGATTTAAACCCACCAGCCACTCCTCAAAACCCCTCTATAAGGTTTCTATGAGTAGAACCAACTCAACAGCACTTAACAACAATAACAGCAAAGGCAATGCAGCCACTTCCGGGCCGTGTGGATTTTCTATTAGTTGTACCTGGCTTCCAATCTTTAGGAATCAAGGCTGCCCTGTCCTTGATGCACAAAAACCAAGTTTAACAGGGTGGTAATTGTGCCACTTGCATCTGGACAGTTGGGCAGGAGTTGAAGTTCCTCTTCCAGGAGAGAGAAAGAATCTAACAATTGTTGAGTACTTCCATGCACAAGCACTGTATTAGATACTTTACACACATCAATTTAGCTTTTACCACAACCAGAGAAGTATATTTTATTTGCACCATTTACAGATGAGAACTCTGATGCTCAGTGAGACTAAAGCATTTCCCAGGTTCCCAAAGCTCCTAAGTGGTCTGTCCCAGTTTGAATCTTTTATCGCAATCTTTCATTCTCCCCATGCATTACACTGACCCTTGAGAGGATTATTTATGTTTAATTACCCTTTGGATATCCAGGGCTTTTCACACAGGAATCCATAAGTGCATTCATTAATATAATAATCAACATCAGTCTATCTTATTAGGTTTTACTTTGCATCCCTTTTCTTCCTATTTCCATTTGTTTATATTGCCTTTCCTCCAATGGAACCCTGAGCTTCTCAAAAACTCTGGCATCCCACATCTTGGCATTTAGAAACATTGCAATGATTGACTGGAATTCTTAGTTTAAGTCCAGATGCTGAGCTTGGTGGGGAGCTGCACGTCTTTTCTACTCCTTCCTGTGTGTCTTCCTACCACAATCAACGTTAAGCTGTGCATGCAAATGGCATTTCATAAATAATGCCACCAGTTCCAGTTCTTGGACAGGCCTCTCTTTTCTTATTCCTCATCCCTGAAAAACTCTTGTCCCTTAGATAGCCCAGATTCTTATATCAGATTAGGGATTGGATTATGTGACTTTTTGAGGTTGTTTCAAATGTTAGCGCTGTGTCATTATTCTAGGAAGGTAAGGGTGAAATGTTTGCTGCCTCTTGTGAAGACAAAGGGACACATGACAAAGCTTCTGATCAATGAACCAGGGAACACTGAGGAGCATGTCTTCTTTGACCTATGAACTACTTGAATTAATCAGCATGCATTAAGAAGTAGCTCTCAAACTTTAAGATGTTTAAAAATCCTTTGGTTTACTTGATAGAATACAGAGCCCCTGACCCAGTTAACAGAATCGGAATCAATAGGTGTAATAGGGCACAGGATTCTGCATTTTTATAAGTACTCAAGTATTTCTGACCCCTAACACACCTTAACAAACCTTGAGGAAAGTCATTCATGGGTTTCCTTGTGTGGCACAATAGTTAGCTCAGCAAGTGCCCAGTATAAATAGGTTGAGGGTAATCAATGCTGGAAATCATTTCTTTTTCTTGAATTATGTAACAAACTAGTCATAACATCAACAGCTATGACTTCCTGAGGGCTTATTCTAAACAAGAAACATGCATTATCCATTTAATTCTCAAAATTCTTCTAGATAGGTACTACTCTCCACATTTTAAAAATGACAAAATTGAGACCTGGGGGTTAAGAGAAGCCATAACTGGTATATGACTGAGCCTGGATTTGAACACAGGATTGTGTGATACCAAAGACAATGCTCATTCTATACCATCGAACTTCCTCCCTTCCTAGCAAGCAATCACTCAAAGAAACAAGGCGTAATGATGATTATGTATGAGCTAGCTCTTCATGGTCTTAGATAATCTCCTTAAAATTTGAAAGAAATATGGTTGGCCATAAAGAACAGTCTCTGACAATGAGCCCAAGTGAAACTGTAGATTTTTCCATTAGATGTCTTTAAAACATAAAGAATTCAATTGTTCGGCTTTATCTTACCTAAAAGTAGAGAAATGGAAAATATCACCCCCTTCAAGTCTTTTCCATGCCAACAATTCCATTAAATGTTGCTCCCAACTAACTACCTGTCTCCAGTTCTGAAGAACTTGCTGCAGTCGGCTTTGTAGACCTGTAGGTACAAACATCTGGAAGGCAGGTGTTTGATTTTGTAGGTGCCAGAGGACACACAGCTGAGACTGCACAGCTGAGGCGGCAGGAAAGGAAATGTCTTACATTGATATAGCACCTTTCAACTCTCCCTAAGCCCCCTTCAACAGGGAAGTGATTGGGGCAGGAGGTGACTGGAGGGCCACCAGCTGTGGAACAGCTGCACAAGGGAGCATTTAAGACTAGGACAGGAAGTGAAACACAGAGGGCAGTTAGTCTCTGGGAGAGGTCAGAGGAAAGTGAAGGGGAAGGGGACTCAATCTGCTTGGCTGCTGCTCTAGGGAAGTCCTGGTTAAGCTCAAAAACCAAGGACTTCCTGTTGCAATTTCTACGAGGGTGCAGAAAGAAGGAAGGGGAAAGAGCATTCTTTTTCTTTAATTAAAAACAAAGAGAGTCACACAGGCAACATTTGTTTGTTAGTCCATTCTATGCTTTCACCTGAAACTGGCTGTAGAGTCCAGCTCCACTAATTCACATGTGCAAGACCTATCCTCAATACCTGTGAACATGACTTTGTTTGGAAATAGGGGCTTTAAAATTTAATTTACTTCAGCATGCTACCATATTGGAGTAGAGTGACTCCTAATTCAATCTAAGTTGTGTCCATATAAAGAGAAGAGAAACAGAGAGATAGAGGAAGGGTGGCCCTGGGAAGAGTAATCTACAATCCAAGGAATACCTGGAGCTACCAGAAGGTAGAAGAGATGAGAAGGGATCTGGCCTTAGAGACTTCAGAGGGATCATAGCCCAGTTGACACATAGAACTGTGAGGCAATAAATGTCTGTTCTTATAAGCCCTCAATTTGTGGCATTCTTTTATCACAACTCTGGGAAACTAATTCACCTACCAACCTGACACTGTTGTTGTTGTTAAGTGCCGTCGAGTCGGTTCCGACCCATAGCGACCCTATACAGGGTTTCTGAGGGTGTAAATCCTTACGGGAGTAGAAAGCCTCATCTTTCTCCCACGGAGCGGCTGATAGTTTCGAACCGCTGACCTTAAGGTTCGCAGCCCGATTCATAACCACTATGCTACCAGAGCTCCAAGCTTATCTCTGCTCAGATGCCACCAGGGGAGAAGCAAAGGAAAAGGTGAAAAAAATAAACAAAATAAGAAAGAAAAAGTAAACTTTGTTTTATAAAGATTACCTGGAATAGACCACATTTTAAACCAGAAGTGGCTAAGTTACTTTGAGGAACAGCATTAAAAGTTTTACACCATTAGCAAAAATAGGAGTTCAGCTGAATTTCGAAAATATAAAGTCGCATTTCTACACATCTGAGTTGAGTAATGTTTTCACCTGCTCCATATGTTTCTTATCTAGTAAAGCACAAGTGTGTACTTTTCTGTAAAAAAAAAAAAAAAATCACTGTCTCCTAGTTGGGAGTGGTGTGAACTAGGAATGAACATCCACAAAAATTTCAAGTAGAACCATTAAATAGCAAAATGATTCCCCACAGTAAAAAGGAAGTCTTATTTGTATATTATTACCCCTAATCTCTCTCCCATGTCCCAGACACAAATTTATTGATCCTTTGAATGCAACATGTCTCAATATAAATCCTTGATTCTTTCCCTAAAATGACCCCAACATCTATATTCCCAACCTTTACATCAGCATTATCAATTTTTCAGTCTTCCAACATTGAAATCTAGGAGTTAGTCTGTATTTTTCTCTCTTCAGTCACCAATTACAAATGGATGTCCAAGAACTCTTCATTCTTCTTCCTAAATATCTCTCAGTTTCATGTCTTATCCAGCCTTAATGACACTGTGATAAGTTCAGGTCCTCTCATTATTCTCAGATTTTTGTTTGTTTTATCTAAAAATATTCGTAAGATTTTGTTGTTGTTATTGTTTTACCACCGTTTAAAACTGGTCCCCTGAATGCTTTCTTTTTCCCCCCCTCTATTTTCAACTGTTTCCGCCAGCCATTTTGTACCTATGACATCTGCTTCCATCATTTCTTATCACCTATAGAATAAGTTCAAGTTCTTTAATCAGCTTGCAATGTTGTCACAATTTGGCCCAAGTTTGCCTTACCAACTTCAATTCCCACTTCTGCACTACTGTCCCACCAAACAGCGGCAGTTTATTTAAAATATCCCAGGTGTTTTGTTGTTGTTCTGTGTTTTTGCATCTTTAGTTCCCTCCTTCTGGAAATAACATCTCCTTTCCTCTGCCCAAATGCTTCTGAATGCCCTTCAAGAATCCATTATAATGTAACCTCCACAATAACGCAAGTCCTGGTGTGATGCTGTGGGATAAAGCACTGGACCACAAGGTCAACTTGAAACACAAGATTGACAGTTCAAACTCACCAGCTGCTCCTTGAAAACTCTATACAGGATTGCTATGAATCTGAACCAATTCAATGGCACACACAATAACAAGTAAATTTAGCCATTCTTGTGTTCCTAAAACATCTTGTGCTGAATACCACCAAAAGCTGCAATTAAACATAAATAAATACGATCATGTTGGATGTCTTCTGTCTCTAGATTATCAGTTCCTGAATGTGAAGAATCTAATCTTCATCTTTATGTTCTTAATGGTGCTGTAGGATCAGCTTTAGACTGTGAAATACAAGGTAGAAAGTTCAAACCCACAAGCTGCTCCTCAGAAACCAACTCTAAGGCACTTAACAAGACAATGCAATATTTCTTCAATGAGTATGTTGTAACAGTATGAAAATCATTTTATCATATGAGAAGTCTACATGGAGGATAACTGGGAGGGAGAACAGCCTGACTTTGGATCCTGGCTCTACTTGGCAGCTTTCTTATCTTGAACAATTTACTTAACCTCTCTGTGCCTCACTTTTCTCATGTCTGGTAGTGTAGTGGTTAAAATTGGGCTGCGAACCGCAAGGTAAGCAATTCGAAACTACCATTTGCCAGTGTCATAAAACAAAGCTAGATAGTATTGCTTCGCAGAACTTTTCTTGCTTGCTTCTTTGTAAGCTTGCCTGTAAGCTTCAAAAGAATAGATATTCAGTGTTTGTAATCTGCCTATGTTTCCTCATTTTCTCTTTCCCCTCAATGGGTTTCCAAAGTAGACTTTCTCAAATACCGTGGGAACTGAGGGTAATATATTCAACTACAGAACCCTGGGAACATTCCGATTCTGATTTAGTAGTTCTGGAGTGAGCACATTATAGTTCCCAAATTGATTCTAATATAAATGGTCCAATCCTACCTTTGAGGAAAACAGTCCTACTAACACTTATCCTAACAGTGGAAGAAGATAGATGTCTTTCAGAATCTTCCAGAATAAAATGAGGAGGTAATGGCAGTCACAACAGCTGGAAGACACACATTGTAGCATCTCTTTATCTGCCTGTAGCCAAGTCCTCTGTCAGCACTCCATAAATAATAATTACCATCATAATAGCCAGAATAAGTGGTCTGAAATTAAACAAAGGAAAAGTAGAGCCACATCTGGAATCTGCAGGGGTATAATAGTGCAGGGGAGGGAAGCCCAGACTCTCATTAAGAGAGAACTCCACAGAGACCCCACTGCCTCATCAACCACAGGCCAGAGTGCAAACAATCCTCTTGATAGCGATGCAGATGCAAGAAGTACAATTAAAAAACGATTCCCTCATATAATTCTTTTTAAAAATTTTTCAAATTATTATGAATTGAAAAAAGCTTTACAGAGCAGATCATCAGTTTTATAATCAACAAATCATATACTTAATTCTAGCTCAATGATCGCAAATCCTGTCACCTATACAGCCTCTTCCCTGTGTTTTCCATTTCCATTCCTTCTTTCCCAAGTTTCTGAATCTTATCTTTAGGTGTATGCTGTCCTTTTGATCTTGAATGATTGACCATTCTATGGTATGCATGCCTCACTAGTGCTGTTGTACATCCTATATACCTATCTGTTGCTTGGATGAAAATTGAGTTCAGTTCCAGAGCTGAAGGCCATAGTTCTGGGGTTTCACCAGGCTTAGTCTGATCAGTAAGCCCCGTCTTTTTATGATTTTGAGGGTTGTTGCTTTTCTTTTCTTTTTTTTTAACTTTTTATTGTGAATCGACTGAAGTTTTACAGAAAAGATCATCAGTTTTATATTCCACAAATAACACTTTGCCTCATTCCAGTAATTGTAATCGCTTCCATGAACAATAGTTATCATGCTTCTCCCTGTGCTTCCCAACTCCATTCGACCCACCTTCCCATCCCTTCTCAAATTTGTCCTTAGGTACATTGTTGCTCCGTTGAGTTTAAATGGTTGACCCTTCCATGATTTATAATGAACATACCTTACTACTGTTCTTGTTTCCCCCTATACACCTATCTATTGCTTGGCTGAAAGTTGGATCACCAGAGTTAGTTCCATACCAGACCTGAAGAGTGGTTAAGGGTCATAGTGATATTCTTGGGTCCCTCCAGTATCTCTAACCAATAAGCCCAGTCTTTTTTATTTTATGATTTTGAGTTTTGTTCAACATATTCTGCCACTCTATGTGGCACCCTCTAATACGATCCCTTTCAGAGCAGTTGGTAGTGGTAGCTGGCCACCCTCTTATTCTTCTGGTCTTACATCATGCAGACTGATGTTCACATGTTCTATTAGTCCATTGGGCTGATTCCAACTACATTTATTTTCTCTCTTCTTTCTTTTGCACATGGAGAGACTATTAGCTGCACCTTAGATGAC
>NW_006408628.1:7299120-7300240 GCF_000296735.1 Chrysochloris asiatica
TGAAGAAAATTAAAACAAACCCACACGAGTCAAAATATGACCTTGGAAAATAGTCCATCTGAATTTAGATATCATCTCAAGAATAGATTTGATGCATTAGACACTAAAGACAAAAAAAAACAAAACAAAACAGTAGACTCGTGGGATGATTGGGGAAGAGCTGCCTCTTCAAAGTAGAGTTGATCATGATGACATTAATGGAGTAAAATCTTCAGGACCTTCATTTGCTGATGGGACACTACTCAAATTGAACAGAAACAGCTGTAAACATCCATTATTAATCAGAATATGGAATGTATGTAGTATGAATCACAGAACATTGAAAATTGTCAAAAAGGAAATGAACACATAAACATCTATATGCTAGGCATTAGTGAGCTGAAATTGACTGGACTTGGCCATTTTGAATCTGACAATCACATGACTTACTATATCGAGAATGAAAAATTGGGGAGAAAAGGTGTCACATTCATCATCAAAAACAACATATCAAGGGAGGCAGTGCTTGATGGCGGCTAGGGTGGAGGTGCACTGAAGTTTGCCGCCAGCCATACCACAGAATACCAGGCAAGGCAGATCCAGGGCAGAGCTCCAAAACTCGGAACGCGCATAGCTAGGAATATTTTTAAAGTTTGAAGGCTTATAGGTAGTAGAACTTGAAGCTGAAGTAAGAAATCACATACTTTTGTATCTGCTGGGCTCAAAGGCCCAGAGCCGGCATCTTGGGTGAGACCAAATGGCAAGACCAAGAGAGTTTAAAAACAAAACAGGTCAAAAATTAAATTAAAGCCTGAGGTATAGCAGAACAACCAACAGTGACATCTTGATATCTCTCAGGCAGCTTTGAAAGCAAGAAGCTGAAGAAAGGATATTTAAAGTCATACTCATATTAGGCTACAGAATTTTTTTTTTCTTCTTCTTCTTTCCCTACTCTCCCTTTTCTGTGATTTAGACTGAAGTATTCAGTTTATTTTTGTTTTGTTGTTGTTACTGTTGGGTTGTTTGTTTGTTTTTTATGCTGGTGCTGTTTTTCTGTTATATGCTTCCCCTTCTACCTTTAGGGGACTCTTTCTCTCCCTATATTACCCAAGAATAAACAGCAACTGCTGCCATATACTCA
>NW_006408628.1:7305817-7308794 GCF_000296735.1 Chrysochloris asiatica
TATAAGGAAGACCAGGTAATAACAATTAGTATGCACATTTACAAACCAACTGCTAAAGCCAGTGATGATGAAATTGAATTCTATCAAGTTCTTCAGTCTGAAATTAATCAAACATGCAAATTCTTCCATTTTTGTAGCTGTCTTTTGGTTTCTTAAAGTAGTGTTTTGTCATTTTCTTTGTATAGGCCTTCTGTTTCTCTAGGTAGTTTTATTTTCAGTATATTATCTTTTGGATGACTATTGTAAATGGTATTGTTTTTCTGATCTCCTTTTCAGAGCTCTCTTTATTAGTGTGAATGAATCCATCTGAGTTTTGTGTGTTGAGCTTGTATCCTGCCATTTTCCTGAATCTTCTAGTGAGTTCCAATAACTTTCTCATTGTATCTTTAGGATTTTCTATGTATAGGATTACATCATTTGCAAACAGAGTTATTCTTCTTCTTTTCCTAATTGGATGTGTTTAATTCCCCTTTCTTTCTTATAGCTCTGGCTAAGTCTTCCAGTACAATAATGAATACGAGTGGTGATAAAGAACGTCCTTGTCTGGTTCGTGCTCATAGGGAGAATTGTTTCAATGTCTCTCCTACAAGAGTAATGTTGGCTGTTGATTTTCATATATGCTCTTAGTTATGTTGAGGAATTTCCCTTCTATTGTGTTGGGTGTTTTTGTCAGAAGTAGGTGTTGGATTTTGTCAGATGCCTTTTCTGTATCAATTAATATGGTCCTTCAGTTCTTTTCCTTTGTTTTATTTATGTGGTGAATTATGCTGATTGTTTTTCTAATATTGAACCATCTTTACATTCCTGGTATAAATCACATCCCTGGAATAAATCACACTTGGCATTATATTTTTTATATGCTGTTGGATTCTATTAGTTAGAATTTTGTTGAGAATTTTTGCATCTATGTTCCTGAAAGATATTGGTCTATAACATTACGTTTTAGTGATGTCTTTGCCTAGTAGGGCTATCAGAGTTAAGCTCACATCATAAAATGAATTCAGGAGTTTCCCATCATTTCCTATTCAATAGTTTGATTAAAATTGAATGTTTGGTAGAATTCACCAGTAGCCATTTGATCCCAGACATTGTTTTTGTTGGAAGATTTTTAATAACCTGATTAATTTTCTTTTTTGTTAAAGATCTGTTCAAGTTTTCTACTTTAGGCAGTGTTAGTTTAGATAGGTAGTATGTTTCTAGAAATCTGTCAATTTCTTCTAGACTTTCAGATTTGTTGAAGTATGATTTCTCATAGCATTTCTATTATTATTCTTTTTATTCCCATTGGTTTGTTATAACACCACCCATTTTATTTATTCTTTTCCTATGTTAGATTTAGCAGTGGTTTGGTTGGTTTTTTTAATCCTTTCAAAGAACTAACTTCTAGTCTTATCGATTCTTCCTAGTTTTGTTTCATATATTTCTACTCTAATCTTTATTTCTTTTCTTCTAGTGACTATAAACTTACTTTTCTGCTCGATTGTTACAGAAGATAGATTAAGAAGTTGATTTTCATTCTTTTTCTTTTTGTATGTATTTATTGCCATAAAGTGCCCTCTGAGCGCTTCTTCTTCTGTGTCCCCAGGGTTTTTATATATTGTGTTTTAATTCTTGTTTGATTCAAGCAATATTTTTATTTCATTTTTCTGTATTTCTTGTCATTTTTTTAAACAGGGTGTTATGCAATTTCCATGTATTTTATTTTTTTGCTTTTATTGGTTTCTAATTTTATGTTGTAACCTGAGAAGATGCTTTGCTATATTTTGATTTTTTAACTTCCTTAAGACTTTCTTTGTGACCCAAACTATACTCCATTCTTGAGAACAGTTCTAGGTGCACTGGAAAAAAACTGTACACCATTGTGTTGTTGGATTGAATGTTCTGCATAATTCTATGAAGTCAAGTTGGTAGATTGTGTTGTTTAGTTCTTCTATGCTTTTGTTGAGTTTCTTTCTAGTTGTCTGTCCTTCATCAAAAGTGACATATCAAAATCTCCTATTATTGTATAGTTGTCTATTTCTTCAATTCTGTTAGAGTTTGATTTATGTATTTTGAGGCTTTGTCACTGGAAACATTTATTATTGTTATTTCTTCTTGTTCAATTAATCATCTAATCATGATATAATGTCCATCTTTGTCTCTTATGCTGGCTTTTGCATTGTTGTTGTTGCTAAATGCCATCAAGTTGGTTCCAACTCATAGCAACCTTATACAGGGTTTCTGAGGATTGGCTGGTGAGATTGAACTGCTGACCTTGTGGTTCAAACTACTTTGCAGTCCAGCACATTAACCTGCAGCACCATATCAGGCTATTTTATCAGATATTAATATTGCCAAATCTCCTCATTTTTTAAGCTGTTAGCTTAATTTTTTATTTCCATCCCTTGATTTTTACTCTTTTTTGTCTTTGTGTGTAAAGTGTGCCCCCTGTAGACAGCATACTGACAGATCCTGTTTTCTTATCCATTTTGCTACTCTCAGTCTCTTCACTAGTATACTTAGTCCATTACATTCAGGGCAATTATTAATAGATATGAATTCATTGCTGTCCTTATACTATGTGTGTTTTGTTTTGTTTGTTGCTGTTATTTTTTTGTGATGCTGCTTGTTGTATTGTTCTACATAATTTCTTTGTTTAGTTAATTTTGTTTAGGTTTGTTTGTTTGTTTATTTGTTTGTCATTTTCTTCATTGCTGTTTTGTTTTTGTTGTTGTTCAGTGCCATTGAGTTGGCACCCACGCATATGTACCTATGCACAACAGAACTAAACACAACCTGATTCCACACCAACCTCACAATCTTTGCTACATTTGAGCTCATTTTTACCACCACTGTGGTAATCCATCTCATTTGGAGTCTCCCTCTTTTTCCCCAAATCTCCACTTTACCAAACATGATATCCTTCTTCAGTGACTTGTCCCTCCTGATAATATGTCTGGAGTATAAGAAATGAAGAATGGCCATCCTGACTTCCAAG
>NW_006408628.1:7309787-7330154 GCF_000296735.1 Chrysochloris asiatica
CATGAGTGCAATAAGTGTTCCAAAATACTCATTCTTCCTAATGTTGTCCATAGCTTGTCATGATCCACACAATTAAAAGCCTTTGCATAATCAATAAAGTACAGATAAACATCTTTCTGACATTCTCTGCTTTCAGCCAAGATCCATCTGACATCACTAATGACATCCTTCGTTCCGTGTCTTCCTCTGAATCCAGCTTGAACCTCGGCTGCTGTTTTAGTGTCTCCTAAATCTTTATGATTTTCTTCTTTTTTTATTTTGATGAGGTTTATTATTATTTTTTGGATTACCCTGTATTTTTTAATGAATTCCTCTGTTAGAAGTTCTGTTTTATTCTGACATTTACTTGGCTTCCTCTCCATTTGGAAATTCTATAACTACACTATTCTTTCTTTTTACTTTGTAGTTATCTTTATTATAAATTGATATCTCTGGTTCCCTATTTTCAATCCTGTAGGTTTATTTAAATTTTAGTACTTCTCTATCTGGATTGATTTCTGAGCAGTGTTGTCATGTATGCTAATCTCAGGTTGTTGTCTGCTGTTGTTGGTTTATGTCCAAAGAACTCTGTTTAACATTTTTGTAAAGTTGGTCTGATTATCACAAATTCTTTAAATTCATACTTATCTGGAAATGTATATATTCTTGGCTAGCAATTTTATTCTTTCAGAATATTATCTATTCCATCCCCTTGCCTTCTTGCCTGCATGGTTTCTGCTAAAAAATCAGAGTTTAGTCATATTGTTTCTCCTTTATAGGTAACTTTTGTTTTTACTGAGTTGTCTTTGGAATTCTTTCTTTGTCTTTGATTTGGGAAAGTTTAAATATGATGTGTCTTGGTAACTTTCCTTTGAGGTCTTGTCTTTTATAATGCTTGTTGTTGTTGTTGAGTGCCGTCGAGGTCCAGTCGATTCCGACCCATAACGACCCTGTGTAGGGTTTCCAAGGAGCAGCTGGTGAGTTTGAACTGCCGACCTTGCAGTTAAAACAGCTTTGCAGTCTGGCGCATTAACCCACAGCACCACACCAGGTTTATTATAATGCTAGGAATGTTTTATTTCAATAGCTCTTCAACAGTTTTCTGTTTTTTTGTTTGTTTGTTTTTTGTCTCTTCCTGTTCTGGAAGAAAATCAATTGGAAAAGAACAAAGAACCAGGAATTGATGGAATAAAAATTGAAATCTTTCAAGAAAGTGAGGCGGCACAGGAGACACTCACTCATCTCTGCCAAGAAATTTGGAAGACAAATATCTGGCCGACTGATTGGAAGAGAACCATATTTGTGCCCATTCCAAAGAGAGGTGACCCAACGGAATGTGGAAATCATCAGACAATCTCTTTGATATCTCATGTGAGTAAAGTTTTACTAAAGGTAATACAGAAATGGCTGCAAGCATACATTGACAGAGAACTTCCAGAGATTCAAGTGGGATTCAGAAGAGGCCATGGAATGAGGGATATCATCGCTGGTGTCCGATGGATCTTGGCTGAAAGCAGAGAATATCAGAAAGATGATTACCTGTGCTTTATTGACTACGCAAAGGCTTTTGATTGTGTGGATCATGACAAGCTATGGACAACATTGTGAAGTATGAGTATTCCAGAACACTTAATTCTGCTCATGAAGAATCTGTACATGGACCAAGAGGAAGTTGTTCAAATGGAACATGGGAACATTGAATGGTTTATAATTAAGAAAAGTGTACTACAGGGTTATATTCTTTCACCATACTTATTCTACCTGCATGCTGAGCAATTAATCCGAGAAGTTGGGTTATATCAGAAAAACGTGGCATCAGGATTGGAGGAAGGACTCATTAACAACCTGTGATATGCAGATGATACAACCTTGAAAGTGAAGAGGACTTAAAATATTTACTGATGAAGATCAAAGAGCCCAGCCTTCAGTTTGGGTTGCATCTCAATGTAAAGAAAAAAATCCTCACCACTGGACCAATAAACAACATTCTTATCAAGGGAGAAAAGATTTAAGTTGTCAAGGACTTCATTCTTCTTGGATCAACTATCAACACTCACGGAAGCAGCAGTTAAGAAATCAAACGACGTGTTGCATTAGGCAAATCTGCTGCACAAGACCTTTTTAAAGTGTTGAAGAGCAAAAATGTCAGCTTGACGACTAAGGTGCACCTGACCCAAGCCATGGTATTTTCAATAACCTCATATGCATGTGAAAGTTGGACAGTAAATAAGGAAGACCATAGAAGAATTGATGCATTTGAGTTATGGTATTGTAGGAGAATATTGAAAGTGCCATGGGCTGCCATAGAACCAACAGATCTGTGTTGGAAGAAATGCAGCCACAGTGCTCCTTGGAGGCCACGATGGCCAAATTTTGTCTCTCATACTTAGGACATATTGTCAGGAGAGACCAGTCATTGGAGAAGGATATCATGTTTGGTAAGGTGGAGGGTCAGAGAAAAAGAGGAAACCCCCAGAGAGATGGATTGACCAGTCCATCGATGGTGGGCTCGAGCGTGGCAACAATTGTGAGGTTGGCCCGGGATTGGGCAGTGTTTCCTTCTGCTGTGCATAAGGTTGCTATGAGTCGGCACCAACTCAATGGCACCTAACAACAACAACAATAGTAGTGACTGAGGTTAGAGTCTTAATTACAAGAAGGAAACTTTCAAGCCCAAGTGGGGACTGGAGACAGATCATTTACTTTGCTTAGATTAGAGTTCCTAAATAGTCTATGGATAGCCTGGGATAGTCACTGCATATTTTGCTGGTGTGAAGAGTAAAGTTTACCCTCTACAGATTTGAGGGTAATGTACCAGTGCTCAACTCACAGTGCTCGACTCACAATGGCGTGGCTCTGACCTCTGGTACAACCTGGAGCTGTGCAGCGGGGCGGGGGTGGGAGAAGCTAGCCACAGTTGCAGTCACCCAGGAAGCGTGAGTAACAAGAGAGAATCAAATTTTTCTCATTGCCAGCTGCCAGTGTGCATCCACACCTTCAGGCAACCGCTCAGATCCAATGTTGCTCACAAAATGCAAGACAGCATGTAGAGTCAGGCCAGCATACAGTTCACCCCTGTTCAGGGTCTCCACCAAGTCAGTATTAAATCCACTTCTCTATCCTTTCTTCTGAAGCTCAGCGTTTCAGGATCATCTATATTTGTTTCATTTGATCTCTCGCATCTTTGTTGCAGAGGGTCTGTGTAGCATGTTTGCCTAATCTGACACCTTGCCAGAAGTCTCTCCCCATATACTGTTCTTGAATTCTTTGGCTTCAACTCACACTTCAGCATCCAAGACTACAAACCTCTCCCAAGAAGACATCTACTGATTCTCTTCAGTGGCCCTCATCTTGCATCACTCTAAATTAATCAACCAATGTTTAGGTGTCCAATATGTGTAAGGTACGCTGCTAGAGACTGGAAGATCACAAATGGGATACAGCACCAGCCTTCCAGGGCCTAAAATATCTTGGTGGAAATGAAAATACATGATTAGTGGGAAAGGCAGGAGAGAAATACAGGGATTTATGTGACATCTTCTCTTTTTGCACCTCTGCACCTACTCTCAACCTTGTCCATCTCTGTGTCCCAGAAGATGATGTCTCAGGAATATATGAACCTAGCTCCCTTCTCTCCCGCTTATTTGTGTTAAACTAGGGATAATCAATAGCAAGAGATATGAAGAAAGAAAGGCTGAGGCATCTAGATATGAATCCCCCCCCAGTTATGACCCTTCCTGCCTAAGAGTTGGAGGTTACCAATTATATTTTTCCCTGATGCCTAAGGACTAGAGGTAGTAGCTGCTGCCTACACTGTAGCCCTAGGTGTTTCAGCATCTCTCATAATTTCCCTTAACCAAAACCCAAACCTACTGTCATAGAGTTGGTTATGTTCATAGTTACCATATAAAACAGAGTAGAATTGTTCCATAAGGTTTCTCAGACTATATATCTTTACAGAAGCAAATCGCCTCATCTTTCTCCTATGGAATGGTTACTGGATTTGAATGGCTGGTGTTTTGGTTAGCAGCCCAATGCCTAAACAACTGTACCACCAGGACTCCTTCTTGTGATCAATAGGAAAGTAAAAAGCCAAACCCATTGCCATCAATTCTCTTTGTCACTCTTTGTGCGAATCTCATACACAGCAGACACACTAGCACTTTTTTACATACTCTAAGTACACACCATTTCCACGGGTGTCTTCTTGCAACAAGTGCCTATGACTCTTACTTTTGTACTTTCTCTGATCATAATAGCTTTCTTGGCCTGTATAAGGGGCTCACTCAAGGTTGTGACAACCCTTTAGGACATTTCTGAAGTACATTCTACACTATCTCCCAGAGGTCTCCAGTAGGGTTGAGCCCCATATGTTTCCTGCTAGAAATATTTCTGACTCATGACAACCCTGTATAGGGTTTCTGAGGAGTGGTTGCTGAGTTTGAACGAGCAAACAAGTGGTTCAAGCTAATCTGTGATCCAGTGCTTATCCTACAGTGCCATATCAGGACTCCAATATAAAATTAATTGCCATGAAGTTGATTCCAGTACATAGTAACCCCTGTATCTCAAATAGAACTGTGCTTATTTAGGGTCTCAAAAGTAGATCACCAGGCCTTTCATCTGAAGTGCCTCTGAGTGGATTTGAACTTCCAACCTTTAATTAGCAGTCAAGTGCATTACCATTTTTACAGATCATTATAGGATCTAATGTTTCTTAAATCATTACTACATGATAGGTCAGTGATAGGCACTTTGTACACATTTACTTATTAATTCTCATGAAAATCCTGTCAGGAACATACTATTGGTAATTGCATCTTACAGGTGAGAAAACTAAGATTCAAAGAGATTAAGTAAATTGTCTAAGTACACATAGCTAGGAAGTTGGTGGCAAAGTTGGGATATGGAGCCAGTATTAGGTAGTCATGTACTATCTTGAGGTAATTCACCTACCTTTGTCATATCATAGTTTAAGTGAGTAATTAAAGGAAAGGTTGCATGCAAAGTGAAGAGTTCTGGGAATCAGAAGAGCTTATAGGAAGAAATGTAAAGATCCAGTATTCACTAGCAAATCTTTCCTACCCTGACTCTCTACCACCATGCTACCACACTCAGAGCATGAAGGAACTTCTCTCCAAGTCCATAGTACAATTCATTATCTACATTAGCTCTCTCTACATTTAAATGTTAAGCTTCCAGATCTCACTGAAAACAGTCTTATAGCAGAATAAAATGAGGGGAGGACACTGAGATCATAGAGGTAATATATCTTGGTTCACTCTGCTCCTCTTATCTCCCTCCTTTCTACCCATCTTCTTGCTGTTGCTGCTGTTTCATCAGCCATCCGGCACCACATGCTATCCTTCCATGTGTGAGTTGCTGGGAATGCTGTTGGAGACAGGACTCTGGAAGACTTAGCTCTTCAATGAATACAAATGGGCCTCCATGGGGCACAGCTGGGTGATAACAGGAAGAAAGAGTCCCTTCTTTTTCTGCTCCATTTGGCCACTGAATAAATCAAGATAAGAAGTAAAAATCTGGAAACACAGCCTCTACTGAACCATGCCAGGAAAAGAAGAGCAAACACGTGGTATCAAAAGAACACAGGTTCTAAAGGTTGAGACACTCTAAAGGCCATCTTGTGTATTACTCCATGCCTCCATTCCCCATCTAAATCAGTGAAGGGCAACAGCTTCCCTTTTATTTAAGGAAAGCCCACAGTCTCAAGAAAATACCCTTCCGGGTCTCTGAAGATGAGTGACTACATATGTCCCAACTTAGGTTTTTCCTGTAGAATTTAGAAAGATGAATTCTGAGGGAGCCTGTGAAACTTTATTATGGGCAGTGAGTCTCTGAAACCATTCCAGAGACATTGAAGCTATGGGCCCAGCAAGTGCCTTCCATAAGATAACTATTTTTCTATCAGGGCAGAGATGAGCTTTTCCTTAGGAGAGGTAACCGCCAAGTCCAGGAACCTTCCATTGTTCGTTTTTGTGCCCACCATGGAACCTAGTACACTTGTTGTTAGGTGCTGTCAAATTGGTTCCAACTCATAGCAACCATATTCACAACAGAACAATAGACTGTCTGGTCCTATGCCATCCTCAAAATTGGTGCTAAAAAAAAAAAATTAATATTGCAGCCAGTGCTAGGGGTCTTCCTCTTTTTCACTGACCTTCCACTTTACCAAGCATAATGTTCTCCTCCAGGGACTTGTCCTTCCTGACAACAATGTACAAAGAACAAGAGACTAAGTCTTGCTATCCTGATGCTAAATTCTTTTTTGTATAGTCCATTTTCTCTAATTATTTGTTCAGTGTGGTGAAAGGATATAACCCTGGCAAACACCTTCCCTGATTTTAAACCACTCAGTATTCCCTTGTTCTGTTAGAACAACTGCCTCTTGGTCCTCATGAGCATAATTAAGTGTTCTGGAATACTCATTCTTATAAATGTTATCTATAGGATTATAGATAACATTTATCTATTAGGATTCATACAGTTGAATGCCTTTGTATAGTCAATAAACCACAAGTAAGCATCTTTCTGGTATTCTCTGCTTTCAGCCAAGATTCACTTGACATTAGCAATGATATTCCTTGTTCAATGTGCTCTTCTGAAACCAGCTTCTATTTCTGCCATACTGGTGGTGGTGTGCCACCAAATTGGTTCCAACTTACAGCGACCCTATATAGGGTTTCCGAGGCTGTAAATATTTATGGGTGTAAAAAGCTTCAACTTTCTCCCACGGGGCAGCTAGTAGATTCCAACTGTTGACCTTGCAGTTATCAGCCCATCTTGTAATCCACTACACTATCAGGGCTCCTTTCTGGCATAATAGCTAGTGAATAATATTCAGCAAATAATTGTTTTAATTAAATTGAATTAAAGTTATCTGGTGTGATGAGTTGTTATCTCTGTGGGGAAAAGGTAGAAGCAAACATCCAACACAAAGTTAACCCCTGAGGACAATCCTTAAGGAAACCCTATTCACCAATTCCCCCCTTCCCATTCAACTCCCAACTTTGTTTGATGTTGTTAAGTGCCTTTGAGCTGGTTCCAACTCATAGCAAGCGTGTATAAGGCTTCCAAGGAGCAGCTTGTGGGCTTGAATTGCTAACCCTGTGGTTTAAAGTCCAGTGCTGATCCTACAGCACCCCATCAGGAGTCCCATCTTAGTTGTTGTTGTTGTTGTTGTTAGGTGCCATGGAGTCGGCACCCACCCATAGCGACCTTATGCACAGCAGAACGAAACACTGCCCGATCCTGGTCCAACCTCAATATCATGACTGAAATGAAGCCTCCTATGGTTGTTGCGAGAGAGACTGAGGAAGCCCACCTTTCTTTGCCATCCAGTACAACTTTATATGTATTATCTCATTTAATCTTTAAAATAATTCTGAAGACGTTTTATTATTCCTATTTTAAGTAAAGAAACTAGTCTAAGGATACACTGCTACTTATTGAGTGGAATAGGGTTCAGTGCCAGGATGTCTTACCCCAAGCCCTGTAATGCCACCTAATCCTCCATTTCTAGTACCCTTTGCTTGAAAGGATCCAGGAAAAAAGACTGTTGATAGCTTTTAATTCAAAAGTAAACCACAACCCTCATCACCTCATCTGTACCCAGATACTATTCACTTTTCTATGTCAAGTTCATTTCTCATGTATCTAAAGTCAGTATTCTAAGTTTCTTCATATTTCCTTATGGAGCAAAGCAAATTATCAAAACAAGGGTTCAGAAGGAATTTTAGATGTCACAGTCACTTGGCTCTTCCTCCCATCTGGTGCTTGATTATTTCCAACTTCTGTACTTAAAGGATGAGGAACTCTAGCTTCTTGATGTACCTATTCAGTGTGAGCAACTCTGACAATGAAAGTATTTTCCCTTTTGATAGTGTCTTAGTTATCTAGTACTGCTATGTAAGAAATACCACAAGTGATGGTTTTAACAAACAGAAATTCATTCTCTTGAAGTTTAGGAAGTTAGAAGTCTAAATTTAGAGCATCAACTCTGGGGAAAGGTTCCTGTCTCCTTTCAGGCCCAGTAGTCCTTGGAGATCTCTGTGTGACTTTGCATTGATCTTTCCTTAGATCTAGGAGCTTCACAGTGAAGAGACCCCAGGCCGAGGGATCCACTCTACTTTTGGCTCTTCTTTCTTAGTGATAGTAAATCCCTCTGAGCTCTGCTTGCTTGTTTAATCTCTTTAATATCTTAGAAGAGTTTGGTTGAAGATACAACCTAGTCCTGAAAATTACATCTGGACTCACACACATCATAGATGTGAGGATTTAAAACACATAGGACATATAAACTATCACATAATATACAATACACATTAAAAAAAGAGAAAGAAATCAACGACATATTGCATTAGGCAAATCTGCTACCCAAGACCTCTTTAAAATGCTGAAGAGCAAATATGTCAGTTTGAGATTTAAGGTGCACCTGGCCCAAGCCATGGTAGTTTCAGTAACCTCAGAAGCATGCGAAAGTTGGACAGTGAATAAGGAAGACCATAGAAGAATTTGAACTATGGCATCGGAGGGCAATATTTAAAGTAACCTGGACTGCCAAGAGAACAAACTAATCTGTGTTGGAAGAAGAATAGCCAGAAGGCTCCCTCGAAACTAGGATGGCCAGACTTCATCTCTTATACTTCAGGCATAGTGTCAGGAGGGACCAGTCCCTGGAGAAGGATATCATGTTTGGTAGAATGGAGAGTTGGCTAAAAAGAGGAAAACCCCTAATGAGATGGATTGGCACAGTGGCAGCAGCAATGGACTCAAGCGTGGCAATGATTGTGGGGTTGGCACTGGACCAGGCAGTGTTTAGTTCTGTTGTTCATAAAGTTACTATGAGTCGGTACCGACTCAATGGCATCTAACAATAACAGCATGAGTAGGAACTGACTCGATGACACTTAACAACAATGACAATGAGAAATTATAACTAAATGCAATACATACCCATGGTCTACAGGAGGGGAAATTCTATATAGTGTATTACTGGGATAATTATGTAATTTATTAAATAAACATATTATACCAAAGTTAAATTTTCCAAACTTCATGACTGAACTATGATGATATACAAAATTATCTTTGTTATTGAAACACACACTGAAATAAGAAGTGAAAAGACCTGATTGTACACAGGGTTGCTCTAGTCAGAACTGACTCGATGGCACCTAACAACAATTGGCCACTTGTTTTGTTGGCATGTCTATTCAAGTTCTTTGTTCATTTTTAAATTGTTTTTTATTTTATTTTTTGTTGTTGTTCAGCTATAGGAATTCTTTATATATTCTGGATATTAAACCCTTATCAAATATATGGTTCCCAAATATTGTCTTCCATTGTGTACATTGTCTCTTCACTTTCTTGGTAAAGTCTTTTAATTCACTTTTGATGAAGCCAAGTTTTTTCGTTTGTTTGTTTTCTCAGTTACCAATACCTATGTAAACATTTCCCTTTATTAAATCCTCTATGTTAAAATACAAAAATAAAATAAAATAATAAAACACATAGGATAATTGTATAAAATCAGGGCTGATCACATCATGGGAGTGCTCACATCATCAATAATCTCATCATGGAGTCTATTACATTAGATCAAATCTCATTATAGGATATTATTATGTTTTCATTGCCAAACCACTGAGAATCCTGACCCAGCCAAGTTAACAATATTATTTAAGTTGTAACTATCATCTGCTGATTTTCTTTCTGCCTTCTGTAACTATGGAGAATCAATAAGGTTGTTTTGATATGGATCAGATTGTTGTTGCTCTGTCACCGCTCAGCATTCTGATCCCCTCTCAATTTGACCCCTAACCCGACAACATTTCCTTTAGTTATATGAGTATATAGGGTTTGCCTTGACTTAGACAGCAACTAATGACAACAACTTGATTATTATCCCTCGTAAGGTGTATTACTTGGAAATGAACATAATTCTTCTATAATTGAATCCTTTCTTTTATAGATTTGGATAATTAGAGCCAAAGAAATTAAGCATGACTTCATGAAAGTCACATGTACCAGCATACAACAGATATCATTGACTTAGTCCTACAGCTAGGATTTAAGGCAACCGTGGAATCCCTAAGGGCATCGTTCCTTCCCCTTTACCTCATCAAAGATTTTCACACAGGCAGAAGAGATATTATATGGGCCTCTGAGAGGGGAAACTGCACTGGGAGCCAGGGAAAATTCTATTTACAGACGCCTCATTTACACAATCAGGAGATCTGAACAGCCCACTGGACTCCTCCAGGATGTGAAACTCTGCGGAGATGCCAGATTGTTATCACTGTCAGATACAATTTCCTTCCACTGCCTTTGCCCCTCCGCTATGCCCGTGGTGTCCATCTGTTTATAGAAACAGTAAAGTCCGGGTTGGATATTTTTAGACAAGGTCTTTGTTGGGTAGCAGTGACTTCCCATCAGAGTTCTGTTTGCCAGTCACTGTCCAGCTTCTCCTCTTCATTTATTTGTTACAAGATCTCTAATAATATATAAAACCACAAAGTAGGAGGCTGAAAGTTCCTTAGAATGTGGTGAGATGACCTTTCTCCCCACATTCTTCAACAAGGGTGGACTTTCCTGTTTTGATTCGCTTCTGCTTTTTTATTTTTTCTTTCTTTTTCTCTTTTTCTTCTCCTGTCATTATTTTGATAAAGAATAATGTCCAGCTCCTCCCAACTCCATTGAAAACATAAGCTTTATTTGAGGACTTCCTGGGGAATGGGAAATTGCACCACAGACTTGTGACAGCTGAGTCTGGGGAGGAGAGAAAATAAATCAGAGGCAGGGGAAATAAACAACATTTCAATACTTCTGAGTCAACATTAGGATTTCAGAAAATAGATAGGAAGATAGGTAGTTGGTAGATCAGATAGATAGGTAGATGGATGGATGGATGGATGGATGGATGGATGGATGGATGGATGGATGGATGGATAGATAGATAGATAGATAGATGATAGATAGATAGATAGATAGATAGATAGATAGATAGATAGATAGATAAATAGATGGATAGATAGATAGATACCACTGCATCAACTCTGACTTATGGCAGCCTCATGTATAATAAAATGAAATGCTACTCAGTCTTCATCATCTTCACAATTGCCATCATGTATGAAACCATCCATCATTGTGCTATTATGCCACTTCCTCTCAGTGAGGGTCTCCATCTCACTCTCAGGCCCTCTACTTCACCAAGTATGATGTCTTTTTCTAGCAAGTGATTTTGTCTGATGATATGTCCAAAGCAAGTGAATCAGATAGTGTTCTCTTGGGATTTATAGGTTTTCATTGGCTAATATTTGGAAGTAGATCATCAATTCATTCTTTCAATTCTTTCTTACTCTAGAAGCTACACCAAAACTTGTTCACTATGGATGACCTTGTTGGTATTTGAAATACCAGTGGTAAAGCTTCTACCACTACAATAACAAGTAAACCACCACAGTGTAACAAGCAGAAAGATGGGTTGTTGGATAGGATATTATTATTAGTTATCATCACGTCCATTTTGACTCATAGTAACACCATGCATACTGAGTAGAACTGCTCCGTATGTTTTGAAGGCTGTGATCTAATAGAAGCAAATGCCCAGGAATTACTTTTAAGGCTCCTCATTGATCATGAAATCCTATCATCATGTTGTTGTTGTTGTTGTTATGTGCCGTGGAGTCGGAACCGACTCATAGCGACCCTGTACAGGGTTTCCGAGGGTGTAAATCTTTACGGGAGTAGAAAGCCTCATCTTTCTCCCGCGGAGCAGCTAGTAGTTTCGAACTGCTAACCTTGCGGTTCACAGCCCGATTCGTAACCACTACGCTACGTGAAGAAATTAAGGCCCAACAGAAAGAAAGGTGATCATGCAATGCCAAAGCGTCAAACACCAAAACATAAACTAAGATCATTCCAACTCTGTCTGTCAGGGGTAGGCTGAGGCTGTAAGCATATTGGAGGCCCTGATATGGACCTGAGAAGAAAAGTCCTAGAGAAGAGGAGTAGAGGATTCAAAGTATTAGGTGTTGTTGGTAGGGTGGTGGGTAAGGAGAAAGGAAGGTAAATGAGAGCAGTTCCTTAGTGGAGAAAAAGCCTTCGGAAAGAGATGATGGGTGGAGTAACAACAGTCTGCTAGTACTTAAAGATTGTTAGTTATCATGATGCTTTATTAATCAGCCATATCTGAACTAAGACATTTTCATGGTGCTTGAAATAGAATCCCATCAGATTCTCAATTGTTTTGTTGACCAAATAGCTTTGGGAAATTGATTTCAAATTTTCTCATGGAATATAAACCATGGTGTATACCTGATTCCACACTTAAACTATTTGTGTAAAGCTTATAAGACCTTAACTATGAGAACTTAAGATCAACTGAATCCATGTAAATAAGTATTTGGGGAGAAATAACTGGACAAGGAGTTAGCCTTAGTAGAACCAAGCTCCAGCTCCAACTCATGTTAGGACATCAGGGAAGTCATTTCAGTTCTCAGGTCGGTGTCTTCATCTGGAAATTGCAATATCTGATTTAAAAACTCCTTTCCTTTAAAACTTGATAAGCATTCAACCACAAGATTAGTTTGAACCACAAGGTCAGTGGTTCAAATTCACCAGCCACTCCTCAAAATCCCTATACAGGGTTGCTATGGGTCAGAACTGGCTTGAAGGCACTTAACAACAATAATACACAGTACAATAAAAATCTAACAGGAGCATGAAATAGCAGGTAAGTGCACAGGCTCTGGAGTCAGACAGCTGCGATTCAAATATTGGCCCCACTCTGCACTAGTTGCATGACCTTAGACAAGTTATAGCTACCCAGTGCTTCAGTTTCCTCATTTAAAAAAATGAAGATAATAATAGTATCTCCATCCTAAAATGCTGTTGTTGTTACATGCCACTGAGTGAGTTCCAACTGTATAGGATTTCTGAGGTTATAAATCTTTACAGGAGCAGAAAGCCTCTTCTTTCTCCTGCAAAGTAGCTGGTGATTTTGAACTGCTGAAGTTGTAGTTAGTAGTCTAACACTTGTCCTACAGCATCATCTCAAACACTCCTCTGTCATAAGACAGTTGTGAGAATGTAATGTCTCAACACATCTAGAGTCCTTAGAGACTGACAAAGTAAGCACTTAATATATATTAACTATTAAAATAGTATTTGTCTCATCATCTAAAATCGTATCATATACCACCAAACTTCAGGAAACAATGTACTTAGGACAGATTTCTAATCCATTAATATGAAGGATTGTTGTTGTTAGGTGTCATAGAGTCAATACTGACTCATAGCGACCCTATGCACAACAGAATGAAACACTGCCTGGTCCTGGGCCAACTTCACAATCACTGCTGTATTTGAACCAATTTATGCTGTCACTGTGCCAATCTATCTCGCTGGCATTCTTCTTCTTCTTCTCTGACCCTCCATTTTACTAAACATGATATCCTTCCCCAGTTATCGGTCCCTCCTTACATTAAGCCTCCAACTGACATCTTTGCTCTTCAACACTTTAAAAAGGTCTTGTGCAGCAAGAAAAAAAAAATTGCCTAATTCAATGTCATTTCATTTCTTGACTGCTGCTTCCACAATACATCTTTTGATTTCTTGACTGCTTCTTCCATGAATATTGATGGTTGATCCAAGCAAAATGAAGTCATTGACAATTTCAATCTTTTCTCCATTTATATGGATGCTATTTACTGGTCCAGTGGTGAGGATTTTCGTGTTCTTTACAATGAAGGGCAACCCATACCAAATGCTGTGGTCTTTGATCTTCAACAATAAGTATTTTAAGTCCTCTTGGCTTTCAGTACGCAAGGCTGTATCATCTGCATATCGTAGGTTATTAATGAGTCTTCCTCCACTCCTGATGCCATGTTTTTCTTCATATAATCCAGCTTCTCTGATTATTTGTTTGGCATACAGATTGAATAAACATGGTGAAAGAATACAACTCTGATGCACACCTTTCCTATGTTAAACCATTTGGTGTTCCCTTGTTCTGTGCAAACAACTGCCTCTTGGTCTATGTACAGGTTCCTCATGAGCACAATTCAGTATTCCAGAATATTCACACTTTGCAATGTTGTCCATAGCTTGTCATAATCCACACAATCGAAAGTCTTTCTGTAGTCAATAAAGCACAAGTAAACATCTTTCTGATAGTCTCTGTTTGCAACAAAGATCCATTTGACATCAGCAATAATATCCCTTATTCCATGTCCTTTTCTGAATCCGGCTTGAACCTCTGGAAGTTCTTTGTCAATGTATGGTTTTAGCCATTTCTCTATTACTTTTAGTAACACTTCACTGGCATGGGATATCAGTGATATTGTCCAATGAGTTCTGCATTCTGTTTGGTCACCTGTCTTTGGAATGGGCACAAATACAGATCTCTTTCAGTCATTTGGCCAGGTAGTTGTCTTCCAGATTTCTTGGCATACATGAGTGCCTCAAGTGCCGTTTCACTTTGTTGAAAGATTTCAATTTGTATTCCATCAATTCCCTGTGCCTTGTTCTTTGCCAATGCCTTCAATGCACCTTGGACTCCTTCCTTCAGGATCATTGGCTCTTGATCATTTGCTACCTCTTGAAATAGTTGGACATCAACCCTTTCTTTTTGGTACAGGGACTCTGTGTATTCCTTCCATCCTCTTTTGATGCTTTCTTCATCATTCAGCATTTTGCCCATAGAATCCTTCAATACTTCAAGTCAAAGTTTTAATTTTTTCCTCCAGTTCCATCATTTTGTGAAATGCTGAACATTTTCTTCCCTTTTGGTTTTCTAATATGAAGGATAGAAAGGAGGAAAACACTGGTAAGTGTTGAATATGGAGACAAAGCGTAGAAGTAGCCTTTTTCTTTTTATTACTAGCAGATATTATTACCTTTATATATATTGATGATTTCGGACCTGGAATTTATGAGAATCCCTTTAAACCCCTACAAGTCTACATTGGTCAGACCCAGCATGCATTGTCAGACGTCTTCAGAATTAGCAGAGCTACATGGCACATGCTGGACATTGATTCATGAAGATGGTATATGTCTTTGGTTTTAGAAATGGGAATGAAAGACTGACCTGGGAGCTAAAGGGCGTAGGTTCCAGAGCTGGCTCTGGAATGAACTGTAACATATGACAAACTATTATTTCCACTGTCTAGAACCAGGAGCTCTGGTAGCGTAGTGGTTACAAATCCGGCTGCAAACTGCAAGGTCAGAAGTTGGAAACTACCAGCTGTTCCGCGGGAGAAAGATGACGCTTTCTGCTCCTGTAACGATTACAGTCTCAGAAACTCTGTACAGGGTCGCTATGAGTTGGAACCAACTCCATGGCACATAACAACGATAACAGATGATACTGACACACAGTCCGATTTAAGAGTCAAAGCTCTAGAGAATATCAAAGTCTATGGCCATCCTTCTCTCAGTTGGAAGACCCAGACAGCTGGTTGAGCATGGATGGGCCATCCATTACCCAGCTTGAGTGCATCCTGTAAGCCAGTTCCCTTACTAATGTCACAGGTAAAGCATAGACAAATATAGGCCAACTGTTCTTCTCATACTATGTAGTATGTAGACATTGAATGAAGGATTGAGGAAACAGACTGTCAGACCAGCAATTAGAATGCAACCCTATGTTAGAGGTGTAATGAGAAGCTTAATATAACAGAGAATTGGAGAAAGTAGTGTGGCAGGAGCATGAGGAAGGAGCATGGACTTTGGGAACACAGATCTGGGTTTGAACCCAAGCTCAAACATTCAGTTTTCTACTTTTATACAGTATGTTGATAATGTAAATACTCAAATAAGATTATCATTCAATGTATCATAAAAATCAAATAAGGTACTGATCCTGGCATAGATCCTGATGCTCAGTAGTAGACACTTGACTGCCAGCCCCTTCCTTCTTTCCCTTGGACTTTACCAGTTAATCTCTACCAGACAAAAAGTGGCCTCTTTTCATGAGTAACTATTAACATCAATTATCAGGGAGAATAGCACATTCATCTAGTTGTCTGAGAAAAAGGGATTTTGTTTTATATCTCATTGTAGTACTGAAAATAGGACTCTATCCCCTGGAGGTCTGGGGGGCTATTTGTTTCAGTCCATCAGAGTTTGGACACCTGGGAGCTGCAAGTCCTAGACACATAGTTTGCTTTCCCAATTGCTGGGTGGTCCTCCAGGTTGCTCTTCACAGCTTAGTCTGGGATAAAGGCCAGCCTCTCTTCTCTTGGGGATGTGTAGCTCAAGATGCCAGCACAGACAGCTTCATTGTTTATGCTCTTCCAGCAAAGTTTCTGCAGTTTACAAAGTGTTTTTTCTGCATGAATGCACACATCATCCTCACATCTACCCTGGAGGCAGACAACACAATGATGCCAATAACAATGATGTTCATTCTTCAAGCATCTCCAAGCTCTGTCCCTCACCTCCTCCAATATCAGCTTTTGATATTTTTGCTCAAATATCACCTTTTCAATGAGGCCTACCCTGACTAGTCAATTAAAATCATAATTTTCCTACTTTCCAGCACTCTCCATCCTCCTTATCCTTCTTCTTAAAAAAAAAAAAAAAGGGCTTTTGTAGCAACCCCTCAAAGACCGACTCCAGGGAATGTATTTGACCAAGGTCCCATGATGTTTCAAAATCACTGTCACTGCATTCCAGCTGAGACCCCACTTTCCAGCTAATGACTGAGCACAGGAAGGGAACATAGGTGTCCACTTTGGGTTTAATGATTCTCTGATAACTTTGCCAAACCAATATGCCTTCACCCAACCTTCTTTCCCTCGCTCTTTCACTTTCACTGTGGTCTCATGATTCCCATAACCTTTCCATCAACCTCCATACTTGCCCTCACATAGGCATTTCCCCAAATGAAATCCTCTTATATTCAAACATGCCTTAGCATCTACTTCTCAAAGGACCCAGAGGAACACCACATAGCATTTATCTTCTAATATACTAAATATTTTACTTAGTATTTTGCTGTTCTTAGATGCCATTGATTTCGAAGACACTGGCTTTGTGATTTTGGCTCAGTCCTTTGACCTCTACAAGCACCATTTCCTTCAATGAATTATCCTCTCCATCTCAGTGGTCCTCACACAATAAAGACTCACTGAGATGGTGGATAAGAAAGAAGTGTAAATGGCAACAAATGTGGACATCATTAGGGAATGATGAGGGTGGAGCTGGGTAACATGAGAACCATGGCCAGGTGTTTCGATCTCTCCTACTCTTTTTCAGCTCCATATGCTGTTGCCTATCTGAATGGTTAGAAATAGAGCCTGGAAGAGAAAGAAAAGTAACTTCAGCCTGTGGGATTTGGATATGAACAAAGAATTTCCAGACATTGAGCGTGGGAGAGGTAATAGAACAGGTGGCCGGAGAAAACTACGGAGTTGCCTTCAGAGTGTGGGATCGATTCCCATGAATCCAGGGTGATTTACACAAGGTCTTAAGTGCACACCTGGTAAGAGGGATGTAACAGACTCATGAGGACAGCAGGTGGTGGATGAATCCCATAATGGAGACAGCGGGTTTGGTGGTGGACTGAAGAAAAAGGCAGGGCATCAGCATAAAACATTGTTAGGGCCTCAGTTGTGCAGGACCCTGTGTCAGGGCTGTGAGGATCAAGAGGTGAGCTGACACTGTCTTAACCTGAGCTGACAGAGCCCTCTCACCCATGAAATTCTTTAACTCTTGAGCCCTAAAGAGGGACAAGAAGAATTAGAGACCTGGTGTCCTGACTGTCCTTTAACAATCACATAGGATAATAAAAGGAACCCTGGTGGCATAGAGGTTAAGTGTTTGGCTGCTAAGCAAAAGGTAGGAAGTTCAAACCCATCAGCGGCTCCACAGGAAGAAGATGTGGCAGTCTGTTCTCATAAAGATTTACAGCCTTGGAAACCCTCTTGGGTGTGTCCTACAGTGATCTTATGAGTCAACAGCAGTGGACTCAACAGCAGTGACTTTGGGTAGGTTTTACTTTTTTTTTTGGTGGGGGTTATAAAACGCAAAGTGGAGGCTCTAGTTTCATCTTGTGCGCTCATTCCTGTGTGGCCACCACCTGTCAAATGTTGCAGGACACATTTGAAGGGACATCCAGCCATCTGTAGCAGAAACCTCCTGACTCCACTGCAATGCTTTTTCTGGACATCCACCAGAGTTTTGGGAGGTCTCCACTGACTTGCAAAATCTCTTGGGGTCTCCCACTCATTATAAGATGAAAAGCCAGTATTTAAGGAGGTGGCTGAAAAAATGAGTCGATGACTTTCTCACTGACAGGGAAGATGGACAAATGATCAAGTTTGCTCCAAAATGGAACATGAGGTAGGGGCACTGTGGCAAAGCTCTTCCTGCTTACCACACCCAGGGCCTGGTAGGCAATAGTCTTCAAGACCCATATGTATGTATCTTGGAGTTTTATAAAAAGAAAGGCCCTTAATTACTGTCATGAGCCTTTCCTTGCTCAGAGGACTTAGATGAGAAGAAAATGGGACTAAGTTTGTGAAAGCACGTTAGATAAAAACAAAACAAGACTTACTGGTCATGGGGCTCTTAAGGAAAGTTTTCTTCCAAGTTGTTATTGTTGTTAAGTGCTGTTGAGTTGGTTCCAAATCATAGTAACCCTATATAAGAATTCCAAGAAGGGACTGATAAATTTGAACCACCGACTTTGCAGTTCAAACCAACCTTGTGGTCCAGTGCATTACCCTACAGCACCACATAGGTGGGTTTTAATACTATATGTGTGCTCACCAATTGAATTGTTTATTTCTGAGTGTCAGCTTTCTCATCTGTACAATGAGAGACAGAGAGAGATGGTTTGGAGTATCCCTTGTTGATCTGATATTTTAGAATCCTTTTCACATAGTTCAAAGTGGATTGTGAACTGGGCTGCTAATTGCAAAGTCAGTAGTTTGAATCTACCAGCCACTCCACAGGAAAAAATATGAGATTTTCTCCTTCCATAAAGATTTACAACCTCTGAAACCATAGGGTCACTATGAGTCTCAACTGACTTGGTGGCATACAAACAACTGCCACCACTCACATAGCTCAGGTAATAGCAGGGAAATCTTGCCAGCAGGTCATAATAGAAGGAGTAGGACACTGCAGGAGGAGCCGCAGAGGCCTGCCCAGGCTCAGCCATCAGCTCCCTGTGTGGCTATCTGGGAATTTCTTACTCCATGTTCACTGCCAGCCCGAACAGTTCAGCATTCAATAGGCTAGCTAATCTTAATGTAATGGGTTACATGCTGGGCTGCTAACCACAAGGTCAGAAGTTCAAATGTACCAGCAGCTCCATGGGAGAAAGTTGAGGCTTTCTGCTCCTGTAAAGATTTATGTACAGCTTTGGAAACCCTATACAGGGTCACTATGAATTAGAACCAACTAGATGGCATACCACCACCACCAGTCCATTCTAGAGAATTCCTGGGTGATGCAAAAGGTTAATTGTTCAGCTGCTTACTAAAATAGTAGAGGTTCAATTCCATGTAGAGTTACCTTGAAGAAAGACTTGTTTATTTAATTTTGAAAAAATCAGTCAATGAAAACCATACAGAGTACAGTTCTCTCTGATACACAAAGATTGAGTTGAAATAGACTCAAGGACAAACGTTTTGGTCTTCTTTTTAGCCTGCCCTAGAGTCCTGGTGTGACACCGTAGGATAAACACTAGACTGCTAACCACAAGGCTGGCTGTTCAAATCCACCAATTGCTCCTTGGAAACCCTAAACAAGGTCACAATGAGTTGAAACCTAGCAATAAAAAATGAATTGGAACCAACTCAATGGCACACAACAGAGTGTGGGGTGACACAACTCTGAGCTTAGAAGGGTAAACAGCCCCAGTGGAGCCCAAGAATGCTCAGTATTACACACTCTTTCTTTTCTAGTGGCTTCATTGGGGCATATGGGACCAGTAAATGTCTCTGCTCATTATTGGCTCCTCTCCTAATATTCTGGCATAATACAAGTAAACTTCTGCCCTTCCTGTCCTATTCAAGATCTGACCTCCCAGCTGATCAATCCAATAGACTGATGTTGTTGTTAGGTGCCTTCAAGTTGGTTCCAGCT
This sequence comes from Chrysochloris asiatica, assembly GCF_000296735.1. Lineage (NCBI taxonomy): Eukaryota > Metazoa > Chordata > Mammalia > Afrosoricida > Chrysochloridae > Chrysochloris > Chrysochloris asiatica. Next base: position 7,329,891 of record NW_006408628.1, read on the forward strand.
CAAAGGAACCATATGTACAAGAGAACAAAATACTGCTTGATCCTACACAATCCTTACGATTGTTGCACTTGAGCCAATTGTTGCTGCCACTGTGACAATCCATCTCATTGAAGGTATTCCTCTCTTTCATACACCTTCCATTTTACCAAGCATGATGTCCTTCTCTGGGGACTGTTCCCTACTGATAGCATGTCTGAATTATGAGACAGAAAGTATGGTCATCCTGGCTTCTAAGGAGAATTCTGGTTGGTAGTTCATGGTACT
>NW_006408628.1:7333774-7342108 GCF_000296735.1 Chrysochloris asiatica
CCATTTTGAATCTGACAACCACATGGTTAATTATGCCAGGAATGACAAATTGAAGAGAAATGGTCTTGCATTCATCATCAAAAATAATAGATCAAGATCAGTCGTGAGATACAATGCTGTCTGTGATAGGATAATATCTATGTGCCTACAGGGAGGGCCAGTTAATACCACTAATATTCAAATTTACACACTAACCACTAAAGCAAGTGAGGATGAAATGAAGAATTCTACCAACTTCTTCAATCTGAAATTGATCAAACGTGCAATCAAGATGTATTGGTCATTACTAGTGATTGGAATGCAAAGGTCAAAAACTAAGAGGAAGGATCAGTAGTTGGAAAATATGGCCTTGGTGATAGAAATGATGCTGGAGATTGCATGATAGAATTCTGCAAAACCAATGATTTGTTCATTTCAAATACTTCTTTAGACAGCATAAGAAACGACTATACACATGGACCTCACCGGATGGAATACACAGAAATCACACTAACTGTATCTGTGGAAAGAGACGATGGAAAAGCTCAATAGCATCAGCCAAAACAAGGCCAGAGGGAGATTGTGGAACAGACTATCAATTGCTTATATGCAAATTCAAATTGAAGCTGAAGAAAATGAAAACAAGTCCATGAGAGCCAAAATATGACCTCGAATATACCCCACCTGAATTTAGAAATCATCTGAAGAATGGATTTGATACATTAAACACTAAAGACTGAAGACCAGAAGAGTTATGGGATGACATCAAGAACACCATACAGGAAGAAATCAAAAAGTCATTAAGAAGACAAGAAAGAAGGAAAAGATCAAAACAGATGTCAGAAGAGACACTGAAACTTGCTCTCCAGTGTAGAGATACTAAAGCAAATGGAAGAAATGAGGAGGTACAAGAGCCGAACAGAAAATTTCAAAGGCCAGCTCAAGAAGACAAAGTCAAATATTACAATGAAATGTGCAAAGCTCTGGAGTCTAAAAATCAAAAGGAAAGAACACACTCAGCATTTCTCAATCTGGGGAAACTGAAGAAAAAATTCAAGCCTCAACTTTTGTTATTGAAGGATTCTCTGGGCAAATTATTGAATGATGCCGAAAGCATCAAAAGAAGATGGAAGGAATACACAAAGTCACTGTATCAAAAGGAAATGGTTGATGTCCAACCATTTCAAGAAGTAGCATATGATCAAGAGCCAATGATACTGAAAAAGGAAGTCCAAGGTGCATTGAAAGAATAGGCAAAGAACAAGGTATCAGGAATTGATGGAACAAAAATTGAAATCTTTCAAGCTGGATTATATGAAGAAAAACATGGCATCAGGATTGGAGGAAGACTCATTTACAACCTGCTATATGCAGATGAAATAACCTTGCATGCTGAAAGTGAAGAGGACTTAAAATACTGACTGATGAAGATCAAAGACCACAGCCTTTGGTATGGATTGCATCTCAATGTAAATAAAACAAAAATCCTCACCACTGTACCAATAAACAGCATTCTTATCAACAGAGAAAAGATTGAAGTTCTCAAGGACTTCATTCTTCTTGGATCAACCATCAACACTCATGGAAGCAGCAGTCAAGAAATCAAAAGACATATTACATTAGGCAAATCTGCTGCACAGGACCTTTTTAATGTGTTGAAAAGCAAAGATGTCAGATTGAGGACTAATGTGCACCTGACCCAAACCATGGTATTTTCAATAACCTCGTATGCATGCAAAAGCTGGACTGAATAAGGAAGACTGTAGAAGAATTGATGCATTTGAGTTATAGTGTTGGAGGATAATATTGAAAGTGCCATGGGCTTCCAATAAAACCAACAGAGATCTGTGTTGGAAGAAGTGCAGACAGAGTGCTCCTTGGAGGCCAGGATGGCCAAATTTTGTCTCTCATACTTCAGACAATGTCATGAGGGACCACTTGCTGGAGAAGGATATCATGTTTGGTAAGATGGAGGATCGGAGAAAAAGAAGAAGGCCCCCAGCGAGATGGATTGGCAAAGTGGCAGCATCAATGGGCTGAAGCGTGGCAACAGTAGTGAGGTTGTCCCAGGACCGGGCAGTATTTCCTTCTGTTGTGCATAAGGTAGCTATGAGTTGGTACCAACTCGATTGCACCTAAAAACAACTTCCATTTCATTTTTGATAACTTCCAATTTTCCTAGATTCATACAGAAAACAAATGAAAACTTTCTTCTGCATGTTTTATCACTATAAGTAATACTCCCTGCAGGGCCTTCAAGAGAATGGCAAACCTCTCTTCTTCATATGTATTTGCTTTGAGGGTAAAATCAAATAACTCTTGGGTGGGGGTGGTAGAAGTAGTGGCCCAAATTTCTGGGTAGAGAAGAGAGCAAGAATGGTCATCTCTCAAGTCATTGTTGATGAAAACCTAAAGAGGAAATCCCAGTAGGATCAAGTATTGTACAAAACTCCTCCTGCTCTGGTCTGATGCCCACACTTCAGGGTCCTCATCCAGGGCATGTGAGTCAAATCAGGACCATAAAGAGTCACCAGATAATTGATCAATGGCAGACTTGGGGAAAGTCCATTTAGCTGAATCATGTTGTTGCTGTTGCCAAGTGCTGTCAAGCCAGTTCTAAGTCATAGTGACACTGTATACGGTTTCCAATGAATGGCTGATGGGTTAGAACTACTAGTCTTTTGGTTATCAGTCCAGTGCTTATCCTACAGCTCCACACCAGGATTCATGGAATTGCATGGGTCCTTGGAATTCACTTGTCACCCAGGAAACTCCTCCACAAATTCCTTGTCTGCTTGGTCTGAGGCTCCTGCTTTACCATTACCTTTGGCTGGATGCTCACAACATCAAAGACAGTGTGTTTCAAAGCTGGATAGTTCTGGATTGACTGAGAACTTGGAGTCTTATGCAGAACGTTTGCATGACTGGCATCTCTCTTTCCATGTCCTCTAGCTCTGTGGCCTCAGCATGACTTCTGACCTGTGTTACTGTTTCTCTCTAACTCCACTTGGCAACCCTCCAAGATAAAACAGCAAATAAATGAATCCAGGAGGACCCTAAGGTGCACTCTGGCTCTGGCATCTAAATCTATGAGCACGAAGAAACACAGAGACATGCTTGTTTAACCTGAAAATGAACACAGCCTTCCCCAGTCCCATATGATTCTTGCCTCCACAGTTTTGTCTTGTGTGTCCTCTCATTTCACTCAGGTAAAGTCATAAATGAGTTGAAGTAATAGAAGAAAACAACAACCAAGACACAGACAATCTGGTCTCTTATCTTCTCAGTCTATCAAATATTTAATAAACAAACTACATAACTAAATGACCATCAAAGGTCAAGTTAATACTCTCCCTTTAACACTCATGAGCTCATGTTCAGTAACTAGCCATGGCTTTTGACTCATGATCATGGTGTCTGATAAAACTTTTGGCTTCTAATAGGGAAAAGGGAAGAGTCACTGAGTTCCTTCCTGGAAATTAAGGGATTGGACAAAATCATCTCTGTCATTTCATCTAGATTAATCCTGAGGGCCAAGAGTGAACTCAGATCTCTCTGAGAAGGTCTTACATGTCCACAGAGCAAATCTGAGCCTTGGGTAACATGTCAAGGGCTCTGTACTGTGAAATAACTAGCAAAAGGAACAGGCAGCCATGATCCTGGCAGAACTCAGAAGGAGGACAGCCTCTATAGGTATTTTGGAGACATGCTGGGGTACAATATCAGCCTGCATGGCCAACATATGCCATGGTAAAGCAGACAGCAGGGGTTGGCAAATCCAAAGCCCCACAATGACCCAGAGGCCAGCTTGACCACAGCACCATGAGTTCTCATTAAGATGCTGCTAGGACATGGTCCACCTGATGGCAGTTTTATTTACAGATCCTGTCTCCTGCTGGGTCCTCCTTTTCCTTCCTGAACTGTAGATACAAAAATGACTCAGCCTGCAATGGGTGTTTCAATCTAAGCAACCTAATTCCACACAGATATCACCACTCTATCTCAATTCCTCAGGCCTTCTAGCTACTCCTAGCCTACTTTATTAAATACACTGAGAAACCATGACTCTTCTGAGGCCTCCACCCGAGAAGGAAGAGCTTGGAAAGTGAGAATACCCTAGGAGTTGATGGTTAAGAAAAGAACCATCTTTGATCCTGGTTCAGTGTTGCCTTCTACAACAACTTAAATTCAAGGGATGTTATTGGTGAATTTCAGAGATAAGCAGACTGTCTCCACATGAACATACCTGCTTATAAGTTCTAAGATATCTTTTTACTGCCCTGTTAGAGTTGCCTAAGCAATAATTTCCCCAATCTGTAAGCACACTTCAGAGAAGCATCCGTACCACACTCTCAGTCCTCTGTTTGAGTGTGTCTTTCTGCACTGTCCTCCAGAACTCCACGACTTGGACCTGACACATGACCCAAGACAGACTCAGGACCAGAACTTTGGGTTAAAACTCTTGCAAATGCACACTGTATTCTGGGGATACATTTCACCACCAAAAGTAGGAGCCTCCCTGATAATGAAACAAGTGCAGAAGAGATCAAAGCAATGGAGACACACCAATTCTGAATGGCATTGTTTGAACATCTAGACATCACCATACCTTGGGCTAGAGTGACCTCTCAACTTTGTATATCTTTTGGACTGTAAGGAAAAAGACCAATATTGATGCCAACATCCCTCTTGGTAAATTATATCCCTTTGTTTAATGTAAAGGGAGCAAGTCCTCCATTCATTATTCCCACCAGGAAGCCCTGTACTATCTGAGTCATCAGCATCAACCCCAGATGATGAGAGAAAACTCACAAAAATCAGACACTGTTGGAGGACATACCAAATGTATTTAAAGAATGAAACAGAATATGGATTTTGGAATCTGGCCGATTTCCAGTGCAGTGAAAGTGTAGACAGGAGAAGTATATTGAGGGAAGAGATCTTTTCCTTAACAACACAGGCAATTCTTAAATAAACCATTGTAAATATTTTTAACTTAGTACCAAAAAATATAAATCATGAAAGCCTCCTTAACTTACTATCATGGACTGAATTGCATCCCCCCAAAATGTGTCAACTTGGCTGGGTCATGATTTTCAGTGGTTTGACAGTTACATAGCGATGCAATATGGTAATTATATGATGATTCCCCATGATGTGATATGATGTTATAAACTAATAAGAGAATTAAGAATGGACTGCAATGCCCTTAATATCATAACATCCTGATCAGATGTAAGGAAGTTTACCAGAGGTGTAGCTTATCATAAGAGGAAAAAGGAGAGCAAAGTGAGCAGAGAAAGAGATCTACTACCACTGTAAAAACCTAAAGCACCTAACCATTCCTTCCAGAACCCTCTCTACTCAACTGGCTTCAACAATTTCTTGCAAAGACACATAACTCAGACACTATATTCAGTTATGGGGTTTATGAAAGTTAACAGTTTACAATTCAGGGCAGAAATGCTCAGGGTACAGTTGTTCCTGTCAGCTACTGACAAATGCCCATAGGACACACCTCAGCCTGAAGGCACTCAGCTCTAGCTCCATGGGCCAGCAAAGCTAGCTCCCCCACTTAAGTGTTTGGAGACACTATAGTTTATAAGCAAGCTTCCTGCCCAGCGTCACTCAGCTTTACTTGCTCTGTGGGTTGGGAAGCCCACTGCTTTATCTCATGCTCTGATTCTTGGTTCTGGTGCTGCTCCTCCTCTACCACTTTCCCAGTGCCACAGCTTTCTGTCCCTGGAACAAGGAAGTTCAATGATCAGGGATTTTGGGGCTCAAAGGACATGCTTTCCTCCTAGCTCATCTTTGATGGTAGTGAAATCACCCTTCCTGCTTCCGAGATGGCTCATCTGAAACCCATGCTAGAGTTTCAAGTATTTGCAATCACAATTAACTCTACTAACATCCACAGCTGAATCATGTAATCCTATCAGTATCTTCTCCCGCCTTTTCTAACCTAGATCCAGCAGGGAGGAAACCCTTTGGTGGGAGTTACAGACATTAGATAATCCACTACACCACAGACTACAGCCTTTCTCTTCTAGCTATTAGCCCATTCATACTAGAAGGATTTAGTTTCCCATTTCCAATCATCGTAATTATGTATACCCATGAAAGCTTTTAAATCAACCACTTCATGCCTTTTTCTCCACCACCATCCCACTTTAGCTATCCAATTTCTAATTTTTGCATCCCTATGAACCCAGTAGTTAAAGGACACAAGCATCTTCTTTGATGTGAAAAATCTTGTGTTCCTGTTGGAACTTTGAGCATTTGCATTCATAAACAAGGTCCAGTGCAGGGCAACCCATCAAAGTGCAGCACTTGCAGATGAAGATCAAATAATTTCTTTTAGAAAGCTCAGCACAAGGCTGGTCCCTATGAGGAGAAGATTAAAGACATCCCAAATGTCATTCTTGGAGTGTTATACCACTCCATAGTTCCTGATGTCAACCACTACTCCCCTCAATAATCTCCCCAATGTTCCAGGGTTCTACTATTTGCTGCAACATCTCATAGGCTGTCAAGGAAACAGTTCATAATGTTGTGGAGGCTGGCAAGTCCCAAATCTGAAGTTCAGACATCATTCTGGAGGATTCTATTCATTCACACAGAATTGGGCTGTTGACTCATAAGTCTGTGGAACTGGCAAGTCAGGTCAAGCTGTTGACCCAAGTTCCAAGAACCTGAAGTCTGATGATTAATCAAGCAAAGTAGCACACCTCTCACTCACATCTCCAAGATGGCTTCATTTTATGCCTATGCTTGAGTTTCAAGTTTTTACAATTACCATGAACTCTGCTAACATTCACTGTTGAATCATGTCATCCTATCAGTATCTTCTCCCACCTTCTCTTACCCAGATCCAGCAGAGCAGAAACATTATTTGGTGTGAATTATAGACTATAATTCACTACACCAGAACCACCAATAAAGGAATTCTGGGAGTGGAGTGTGCCCTTTGTACCTGGGGTCCCTGCAATGTGAAGCTCATAGATGCAGGGAAAAATTGATATCAAGAGATATGGAGATCTCCAACAAATCCTAGGCTTACAGGTGTTGAAAGGAAACAGGAGATGTTTCCAAAGCTGGTACTCTGAGTTCAAACTTCCAACCTGCTAAACTGTGAGAGAAGACATTTTCTATTTGTTCAAACCATCCGCTTGTGGCATTTCTGTTATAGCAGCACTAGATAGCTAAGAGACCTGCAGTAACTCATGATCTCAATTCCAGCTGTCTTCCCTAGAACTAACTTTGGTGCATAACCTTCCAGATGTTTTAATATGCATTTGTGTATATACATACACAAATTGTTTTATTCTTACATAAACAATACTGTGTTAATCATATCATTCCATGATCCTGGGAACACAATAAGAGAATATTATTCAACTTCCCTAGCAATTAGGTTAGGACCCTGTGACTGAATTATGGCCAACAGGAGTATGAACAGAAATCACATGTCACTTCTGGTCCAAGGCAACTGGGTGAGAATGTCTTTTCCATGTTTAATCTTTTCTATGCTCATGACTAGAAGTGAAGGATTTGAGATTATAGAGTTGCAACATGGAGGCACCTGGGTTCTGGGTTCCTAATTGGGAAGGAAAAAAAAAAAAAGAAAACACCCCAGAGTGTCACCTGAACCATACTGGACTGTGACATGAACAAGAAATAAACCTTTGTAGGATTAAGTAATTGAGATTTGATGTTTATATGTACTGAGAAAGGGTCGATAAGGGAACCCTGATGGTGCAACATGTAAGCACTTGGCTGCTAACATATAGATGGTAAGTTTGAATACACCCAATACTTCCTTAGGAGGAAGACTTGGTGATTTGTTCCCATAAACATTAAGGTCAAGAAAACCCCAAAAGCAGTTCTACTCTGTCACATGGGGTCACTATAAACTGGGAGCAATTAAAGGTACACGCAGGAAAAAGATGAGGTTTTCTGCTGCTGTAAAGATTTACAGCCTTGGAAAGCCAGTGCAGGGTCACCATGTTGTTGTTTTTGTGTGCTGTGGAGTCGGTTCCAACTCATAGCAACCCTGTACAGGGTTTCCGAGGCTGTAAATCTTTGCGGGAGCAGAAAGCCTCATCTTTCTCCCGCGAAACAGCTGGTAGTTTCGAACTGCTGACCCTGAGGTTCGCAGGCCGATTCGTAACCACTACACTACCAGAGGGTCCCCCTGAGTTGGAGCCTAATCTCCGGCACACCTCCACACCACCAAGTGGAGTCCTGGTATGGTACTGTAGGATAAGCACTCAACCACAGGTCAGTTTGGATCACAAGGTTGACAGTTCAAACTAACAAGCCACTCTTTGGGTATCCTATATAGGATTTGTTGTT
>NW_006408628.1:7342208-7343251 GCF_000296735.1 Chrysochloris asiatica
GTAGTTCATGGTACTTTTAATATTCTTCTCCAACAACATAACTTACATATATCAATTCTTCAAAACGTCCTTATTCATTGTCCAACTTTCACATGCATATGAGGCTATTGAAATTACCATGACTTGGACCAGGTGCACCTTACTCCTCAAACAGACACCTTTCCATAATCTTTGGATGTTGTCTGCATCATTCAATATTTTGCCAGTAGAATCCTTCTATATTGTACATTGAGCTTTGAATTTTTTCTTTAGTTCTTTCAACTTGAGAAATGCTGTGTGTCTTTTTTTCTTTTGGTTTTCTAATGCCATTTAATTATTATATTTGGCTTTGTCTTCTCAAGCTGCCCTTGGAAATTTTGTTCAGCTCCTTTGCCTACTCATTTCTTCCATTTGCTTTAGCATCTCTATGCTGGAGAACAAGTTTCAGAATCTCTTCTGATGTCCATTTTGGTCTTTTCTTTCTCTTCTTTAAAAAGACCTTTTTCTTTCTTTCTGTATGATATTCTTGATGTCACCCCACAATTCTTCTAGTCTTCAGTCATTAATGTCCAATACATCAAATTTGTTCTTGTGATGATCTCTAAATTCAGGTGGGATATGTTCTAGGTCATATTTTGGCTCTCATAGACTTACTTTAATTTTCTTCATCTTCAGCCTGAACTTGCATATGAGCAGTTGATGGTCTGTTCCACAGTCTGTCCCGGCATTGTTTTGGTTGATGACACTGAGCTTTCCCACACATGTAGTCAATTTGATTTCTGAATATTTCATCTACTGAGGTCCATGTATATAGTTGTTTTCTATATTGTTTAAAAAAGGCACTTGCAATGATGAGTCATTAGTGCTGCAAAATTCTATCATGCAATCTCTATCATCATTACTATCATCAATCTCCTGTTTTCCAATTACTGATCCTTCCTCTTTGTTTCCAACTTTCATATTCCAATGACCAGTAATTATCAATACATCTTGATTGCATGTTTGATCAATTTCAGACTGAAGAAGTGGGTTGTTGTTGTTGTGAAGTGCCATCGAGTCTGTTC
>NW_006408628.1:7343515-7344341 GCF_000296735.1 Chrysochloris asiatica
AATGTAAGGCCAATCCTCTCCAATGTGTCATTCTGAACATAGTAAACCAAATATTGTCTGATTTAAAATGACCAGTACCAGTCCATTTCGGCTCATTAATGTGTTCCGTTATGAGCTATAAGTCTGAATTGACTCAACAGCAGTGGGTTTGGTGTTTTGGTTGTTAATTACTTTTTTTTTTTTCTTAAATTTGCCACAGTCTAGCTATAGAATTTATTTTAATCAACTTTTAGAAAAGACAAATACATCATTTTTAAACATAATCTCGTTGCTTTTCAATACATTTTATCCATCTGTCAAGAACCTTTCATATTCCCTTATTGAAAAAAATATTTTAGGCTGAGCTGTCAGCCATGAAAGCACCATTGTCTACACTTCATCAGAGGTGAATCTTTCTCCTTGAAGGGCTACTTTCAGGGGGCCAAACAGATGAAATAGAACAAACAGGTGAAAGTCTGATGGTACAAGAGCAGGACTATTGGGAGGATGCTTTAAGACCCCAAAATGAATTTTTTTCAGAGTGTCAACATTGTGGGCAGAGGTGTGTGGATATGCATTGTCATGCAAGATCACATGCCCAAATTTATGCTTCATATCTTCAGTAAGCATCTCACTGCAACGATCACTGTTGGTTGTTGAACTTTTTCCTGATAATGTTCCAATACTGGCCCTTGAGAATCCCAGAAAACTGTAGGCCTCAATTATCCAGCTGACTTTTTTTTTTTTTTTTAATGTTTTATTGTAAATTGTGTGATAGTTTACTTGGGAGAACATTAGTTTTACATTCATCTTATCGTATATCATTTCATTGCCATGGTTTCAATGC
>NW_006408628.1:7346666-7357824 GCF_000296735.1 Chrysochloris asiatica
GGGGTCTTCCTCTTTTTCTTTGACCCTCCACCTTACCAAGCATAACATCCTTCTCCAGCGACTGTTTCCTCTGGACAATATGTCCAAAATATAGGATTACTATGGGTTAGAATCGACTCAACTGCACTTAACAACAACAGTAGTGAAAGAGACTGTCTTGACTAATAAAAATAAAATCACATTTATCTGTTATTCTTTTTTTTTTCATCTTAGCAATATGTCAATATAAGATATTTCTCTTCTCTTCATCATATGGCCATTCACGGAGGTGAAATTACAGCCCCTGATCTGAAAAAAAAAAAAAAGGAAAAACCCAACTCATGGCCTTTGTGTAGATTCTGACTCATAGTGAGCCTAGAGAACACTGTAGAACTGCCCTTAGGGTTTCAAAGGTGGAAATCTTTACAGAAGCGGACTGCCACATATGTACTGTGGAGTGGCTGGTGTATTTGAACCACAAAGCTTTTGGTTAGTGGTTGAGTGTTTTAAACCTCATGACACCAGGACTCTCCAGTGAGTATAAATTCCTGAGAACTTAATAAATCTTTTTTGCTTCCTTTCTTGCATATCCACCTTAGAGCTAATATTACTGAATTAATTAATATTACCAGTAATCTTACTGAAGAATCCCTGAAACTTTGGAATTGTGTTAGCCCTCTTAGGAAACAGATTTTATGCTTTGAAATGCCCTAGGAAGACTTTCTTGTTTCCAAATGAACTCTTAATGTCGAATCATTTCAGGACCTGAAATTTCATAATTAGCTTTATATTCTTTTGGTTCTGGGTACTTTAATACATTCTAGAAAAATCGAGGAAACAGAACATACTAAACCTTGACTAGTTAAATAGAATCCATAAACTGAGAACTTGCTGGTAATGGGATATAAGGCGCTAACAAGAGCACTAAAATAAGAACAGAGGTGAAAGAACACAGCTTCTTTGAATCTTCACAGTTTTAGTTCATCAACAAAAAACACTTTTTTTTTTTTTTTTCTAGAAGAGCTCTAGTGTTCATTACAGTCTGTTGTTTTCTGATTCTTGGAAAAGTCATCACCCACATAGGGAATCCCTGACAGGCAGTGTCCACTAGCCACTGTCCAAGTACCCAGAAGGCCCCAGGGATGTTCACTTGGGAAGCATGATGATGATGAATCCTCTCCATATTGTTTACAATTGAACAACTGGTTTATTATGTAGTATGTTCTGGGTCACTCTTTGGAAACTATTTAAACAAATAATCTGCAGTTAAATGATCTAATAGAACAAGTGTTGTCAGGTTCTTGGAAAAGATCTGTGATCTAAAGTTATTCATAGATTCTTAGAATTGGAAGGTGTTTTCAATATCTTCTAATAAAATCCCTTTACTATATTAGTGCATAGAATGGGGCCTAGAGAAGTTAACAACTTGCCCAAGGTCAAAATTCATATTCTTTACACATAACCTTACTGCCAAAGAACTGATGTCATTTCCACCAGGCTGCTGTCTCAGTCCAATGGAAGGGGCACTAGAACATCAGCAGTGCATAGCCTTGAGAAAGGGGTTTCACCTTTATGAAATAGTTCCACCACAAATCTCCTAGAAGCCTTCCCATTATATGAGGGTAAATCAAATAATACTGCTACTATGGTTCCAGTTCTTACATGTCTGGATCTATTTCAGACAAAATGTGTTTAAACCTGTCGCTGCCATCAGTGGATTATCAAAGATAAATTATCTTAGTAATACACTTCTCTTAATCTTATTGTTAACTGCCATAAAGTCAGTTCTGACTCATAACAACTCTGTGTAGGGTTTCCAAGGAGCAGCTGGGGAGTTTGAACCACCAATCTTGAGGTTCAAACTGACCTTGCAGTCCAGTGCATTGTTCTACAGTGCCACACCAGGATTCCTTTGTTTTATTAGAGTGTCTTCAAAATGTTCCAATCAAAATAGGGACTTCTGAGAGGACCTGTTGGACCAATTAAACTAGAAGCAGAGAGGTCAGTTCAGAAGGTTATAGCAACTGTCTTTTGGGATTCCAAAGGAGTAATCTTGATAGATTTTCTCTAAGGACACAGGATGATCACAAGATTATATCATGAAGTTTTTTAAAGATGAAAAAACTGTATTGGTGAGAAAAAAAGCTAGGAACGTTGTGCCAAGGATTTTTTTTTCCCATCATGACAATATACCCACTTATTCTTTGAGGATAACAAGGGTTGTCCTATGAGACTTTTGTTAGGAAACCATATCTTGTCTACCCTACAGTCCTGATCTTGCCCCTTCAGTCTTCTTTTTGTTCCCTGAATTCAAAGAACATTATATAAGGAGCACAAGTTGAGTCCCTGGAGGATGGCAAATGTTATTCTGTCGTGTTGTATAACAAAGAGCACAGAATCCTCCCAGGAGAGTTAGAAAGATGGAAACAGTACCTTCAGAAGTATATTGACATGTCGAGAAACAATAGCTTCACATTTTAATATTTTTGTTTAATAAGGGTTTCGATTATTTTGTGGAGTCCTGGTGTGGCACTGTGGGTTAACGTGCTGGACTGCAAAGTTAGTTGGAACCACAAGGTTGGTGGTTCAAGCTCACTAGCCACTCCGCACAAACTGTATACACCGTCACTATGGATTGAAACTGACTCAATGACACTTAACAATTATTTTGTAGCAAAATTTTTTGACTTAGTCCTCACATATGAAAAGAGTGCCATAAAGTTATAGCCTGCAAATTTGCTACAGTGTATACCCCAGGTGTTGAGCAAAAGGAACTCTGTCCCCAGTCACAACTGCAACTATGGATCAGTTGACTATAGGAAAAACCACTAACCTCTGAGACAGAACAGTATGAAATCCACTAAACAGAAATTAAATACCTTGTGTGTGTGTGTGTGTGTGTTTGTTGTCTTTAATTGTCAGAACTTTACAAATACAATCTTTGTCTTTGGGTGTTGGAATAAGAATGATAACACTAGAAAATTATGTGCTACAAGATTGCACATAATCATAAGGCTAATATGTATGAAAAAGAATAGTGGTAAATCTGGTTTGACTGAACTCATTTATAGTGTAATTTGGGACTACCCCTACACTAAACTAATCATGATGCTCTCATCTCCCTGACAAGTATTTGATTCAAAAGTTCAAGTTTAAGACAATCAGAACATGATATTCCCTTGACAACTGTTACTTGCCCAGAAGTTGGTATCTGGTCTTAGTTATCCAAACAGGTTAAAAGGAAGGATTTTTATCCCCTTCTGAGAGAGGGGCTCTCTTCCTATGTTCCTGCATGTAAATAAGAAAGAATATTGATCCTTTGGATGCCAGCTGTCATCTTCAAATCATGAGGAAAGACAATCTAAATCAAAGCTGAATTTTAGATAGGAAAGGAACTGAGTACATCAACAAAAAATGGAACTATATAAGGAAATCTTGCCAGGAGTCCATTCTATGTCTAGATTTTTCTCTATGTGATATTTTAAATGTCTCTATTATTTTACAGTTTACCTAATAAGTCCATTGACCATTTCTAATGCTTCATCCATATCTCTTCTACTCATCCCCACTTTGTCTCTTTGACGTTTAACAAAGAACAAGGTCAGCTTTCAAGGCAAGGGGAGATATAAAAAGTAGAAGTCCTAGAACCACCCTCTTAGCAGATACGGTTTTGCTCTATGGCTATGGAAAAGACCTGGAGCCACTAGAAAATTCTTTAAGATAGAAGAAAGTTTCCTTTCTGCCTCTAGTTCATTGTCTGGATACACCATTCCGAAGATGCCTAGGGCTCCAATTCTAACTGTGTGTCCTCTACCAGTCATATTTGCTTTCGGAACTCTACAAATTCCATTCAGAAAGATCTGGAACTCAACAAGTCACTGTTGCTCCTTCCCTTAGAACGTTTGACAGGTACAGACTAGATTAGGTTCTGAGAATAGGACCATCCCTGAGGGCATGGCAGGGAGAGGATCAAATCATGTTGTGTGAGTCTCCTGCTTTCCTTCCCTACTGATGAATACTTAACCAAGGGCTCCTGCTTAATGATAAGCACAGAGGAAAACCAGTTTGGAGTAAGAAATTAAATAAAATAGCAAGCTAAAGTCTGAGAAGCATATACAGGCCTCCTTCTCTTTTCCAATGGTGTGTGAGGCAATCACTCTTTATGAACACCCAGAAATCTATCAAATAGTCTTCCATTCCCTTGGGACAAGCTATGACAGTATCCAGATACTTTATATGAAAAACAAGGAGTTTAGAACAGAGAATCATCAAAGTCACTTCAGACCACAAAGTAGTAGTTACAACATATCCTAGAAAGGAATTCTTGAGACTCCTGGAATTAAGATCTGCCAGGAACTCATTTAAAGTGTCAACCAGGTGACTTCTTCCTGACATCAGCCACCCTAGTTGTTCTATGGATCTCTACTTGTCTCAGAAATCCGAGGAGATAAATTAATCTTTGGAACACAAAGCATAGTCATTTATGTCTCATTTTATATATTTGATTGTTGTTAAGTGCCATTGAATCCGTTCCAAATCATAGCCTCCCATAAAGAAAGGGTTTCCAAGGAACAGCTGGTGGGTTTGAACTGCCGAACTTGTGGTTCATAGTCCAGTGCTAATCCTTCAGTGCTACACCAGGAGTATACAAATATTATCTCTTGTTTCTGTCTTTCCTCTTCCCTTCATTCAGTCCCTCTCTTATCCCATCTCTCTCCCTCGTTCTCTCTTCTTTTCTCCTTTCTTCCCCTCTCCCCACTCTTTAAAAGGAGCATGGAGAGGGTATAACTTTCCAAGCCTGGTCTTTCATCCATGTTTTATCTCTAGTCTCACTGTCTCGGTGATTCATGGGGCCTCTTTCTACAGGTCTCCCAGCCCTTCAGCAAAGGGCAGCTTCTACCACAGCTGCTCTGGGAGTTGTGTCTTTCACACAGTGCTTTCTTCCTGCTGCCTAAGGAGCAGCTGTGTGGGTATTAAGACTCAGTCTTGGCAGTTCAGCTGCAGGTCACAGCATGGTCTTGTGTACACAGAATGGGTGATGAAGGTTCCCACCCAGGTCTTCCTGCCTGCCTGCCAGGGACTGGGTGAGCAGGACAGCCAACTCCTGATCCACCTTGAAATGTGTGGACAAGTAGGGGGTGGCCAATGGGACTAAGGAAATATCTGTTCCTCTTCTCATTCTGTCTTTCCCTCTTTTCAGCTTAGCAGACTAAAGTTTAAGTCAGGGTTATGAAAAGGGGCTATTAGTGGGGGGTTAGATTTCAAACATAGATGGAATTGGGAAAGAAATGTCTGGGTCTCTTCTTAAAAGCATCAGATAGGACATTTTCTCATTCCTCCAGTGATCACTTGTAAGCACTTACTATGTGCCAGACTCTGTGTTGAGGACTGGGAATGCTAGGATGTGTCCTATGGAGGGGACAGATATAGTTTAGTGACAAAAGTGCTAACAGCAGTATGTGCAAAAGGCTGTGAGAACTCAAAGAGGTGACAACAGCTATGACACATTTCAGGTGTGTGCACCATTCTAAGCAGATAAATGAGAAAGTTCCACCCCTTTCATCCGGAAGTGAAACCAGTTTATTGCATACCAGACAAGATTCCCTCACGCCCTGACTCTGGAGTCCCCCTGCGCTGTGCAGGGCATGCCTGTGTGACCCAGTGCAGCAGCTATTCCTGATATAAGCTTGGCCTGGAGCAACAATTTCCTTGATTATTTAATCAGTCACAGTCAATAAATAACTGCCTATTATGTGCCAGCTGGGAGTCACAGGGTGGTGCAAATAGCTAAGCACTCAACTGATCGCCAGAAGACACGTTGGAAAATAATATGCTTCTGAAAAGTCACCACCTTGAAACCCCATGGAGCAATTCTACTCTGCATATATGAAGTTGTCATGACTTGGAATCAACTAAAAACAACATGTACCATTACTATGCAAGGTTTAGCAAGCACGTATTTTATTTATTTGATTGTAACCCCCACTAAAGTGCAAGTTTCATGAGGACAAGAAATCAAATCTGACTTGCTTATTCCTATATCTGGAACTTCAGCATACTGCTCAGCACAGTATATGTTTGATAAAAATAATGTGATCACTAAACCTGGTGTGGAACTGTAAGATAAGTACTGGACTGCTAACCACAAGGTCGGTGGTTCAAACCCACCAGCCGCTCCTAGACAGGGTTGCTATGAGTCAGAACTGACTCGACTGCACTTAACAATAACAACAACACAGAGACTTAATACTGGTAAAATTGTGATGTAGACAGTAGCTGTGTCTGATTTTTGTCGTTCACTTTCCTTAGTCTTAAAATAACCAAACATAAATCTAGATATGTGTTGGTTGAAAATTCAATAGAATAGTTTTATTTGGAAAGTTCTGGGGGGGGGGGGAATCTAAGATATAATCTTTTAAAAAATCCATTTCCATTGAGTCAAATTCTGACTCATAGCAACCATACAGGAGAGAGTCGAGATGTGTCCAGGCTGTGAATCTTGATGGAAACAGATGGCCACATCTTTCTCCCATGGAGTAGCTTCTGGTTTCAAACTGCTGAACTTTCAGTTACCAGGCTAAACTGTAAGCAGTGAGCCAGCAGGGATTTTTCAAAGCTGGAACCCATTGTTGTCAAGTGGATCCCAACTTCTAACGACCCTATAGGAGAGGGTAGACCAGTTCCATGCCTTTCCAAGGCTGTCATTTTTATGAAAGCAGACTGCCATCTTTCTCCAATGGAGTGGCTGGTGAATTCAAACAGCCAACATTTCACTTAGCAGTCCAGCACTTTAACCACTGTGCAACAATGGCCCCTTCACACAATTATGTTGTTGCTGTTATTGTTGAGAGCCACAGAGTCAGTTCTGATCCATAGCAACCCTGTGTAGGATTTTCAAGAGTGGCTGTTGAGCCTAGCAGTTAGCAGTTCAGTGCTTATCGTAAAACTCCACATCAAGACTGCAGATAATCATGTTGTTCTTGGTGTGGATAAGCACTGTGGAATCGATTCAGACTCACAGTGCCCCAGTACAGGGTTTCTGAGGTGGATTTAAACCACAAATCTTGTAGTTTGCGGTCCAGAAGTCATTGTATAATCATTGTTGTTGTTGTTAAATGCCATTGAGTCAGTTCCAACTCATAACAATTCTGTACAGGCTTTCCGAGGTATAGCTAGTGAATTTGAACTGCTGACTTTGCAATTCAAATGACCTTTCAGTCCATTGCTTACCGTACAAAGCCACACCAGGACTCCCACATAATCATTGTTGTTGTTGTTGTTGGTTAGTGCTATCAAGTCGGCTCTGACTCATAGTGACCCAGTATAGGGTTTGCAAGGAGTGGCTAGTGAGCTTGAACCACCCACCCCATGGTCCAAACCAACCTTGCAGTCAGGTGCTTTATACCATAGCATCACATCACATATAATCATTGTGGTTCTTGTTATGTGCCGTGGAGTTGTTTCTGACTCATAGCGACCCTGTATAGGGTTTCCAAGGCTGTAAATCTTTACGGGAGCAGAAAGCTTCATCTTCCTCCCACAGAATGGCTAGTAGTTTGGAACTGCTGACCTTGAGGTTGGCAGCCCAATTTGTAACCACTATGCTACCAGAGCTCCTTACATATAATCATGGTACGTATTTATTCCTCTTCTTTATTCCTGGCTTATGCTCCTGCTTCTATGCCTAGCACATTCTCACCAATCCTTGACAAATTATTAACAGGTTAGTAAAGTATATAAAGGTAAAAATATAAGGAATAATCCCAGTAAGGGGCATTTGCTTCTTGGTAGAGCACTTGGGACAGTTCAGCCAATGTTTTGTATAGATCTACTCAGTGAAGGAAATCAAAGATAAGTAAGATATCTCTCAAAAGATAAAATAAATCACACAAAAATGCAAAGAAGAATATATAACTATTAGGAAACCTACAGAATTGTGCTGGAAATTTGGAGAAACAAGACCTAGAAGAATCCAGGAAATCTTCTTGAAGCAAGTAGCATTGAACTTGTGGTTGTCCATGCAGAGATAGGGAAGTGAAGACTTTCAGAGTGAAGGAAACAGCATGAGCAAAGATGGAGAGAAATGCATGGTGAGTTTTCTCTTTCCACTGGAGTTTGAAGTATGCATGGAGGACCAGGGCAAGATGTCAATAATAATAATTCTGTTGCCGTTGTTGTCATTATTCTGCTTCATTGCCATGGAGTTGACCCTGATGCATGGTAACACCAGGCATGACAGGATCGAACCTTTGGGATCCATAAGATATTCATTGGTTAATTTTCAGAACTAGATCTCCAGGCCTTTGCTCTTCCCTGGTTTACCCTGGGAGCTCTACTAATATCTGTTCAGGGTCATAGCAAATCCCAAGCCTCCACTATGGACAAGCAGTGGCTGGATTTGAGGTGTATTTGTTGGAAATCACACCCACATGTTTCACATGGAAGATGGCAATGCTACCATGAAGTCACCACTGTCCTCAATAATAATAATAGCTAATCTTCAAGAACTTATTAAGTACTAGCTATTGTTACTACTCTGGAGCCTGGATGTGGAACTGTGTGATAAGCATTGGTCTGCTAATCGCAAGGTTAGCAACTCAAACCCACCAACCATTCCTTGGAAACCATATATAAGGCTGTTGTTTTTAAGTGCCTTCAAGTTGGTTCCAACACAAAGCGACCCTGTATAGGGTTTCCAGGGAACAGCTGGTGACTTTGAACCACCGACCTTGTGGTTCAAATTGACCTTGTGGTCCAGTGCTTTACCCCACATCACCACACCAGGACTAACACTAGTTAATATTTATTGAGCTATTACTACATGGCAGGTGCTATTAATTTAATCATCATGGCTCAGTAAGTAGATAACGTTACCATTTCCATTTTATAGATGAAGAAACTGAGGCACAGTGATGTTAACTCATTTGCCCATGATGACATTCCTTTTAAATGATAAAGCTAGGATTTGAATTCAAGCAATCTAACTCCGAGTCCACAATCTTAACCACCATGTCATATGACAGGACCGGAAGGTGGAGGACTTTGTATGCCAGACTAGACAACTAGAACTTAATTTTATGTGATATGTAATATGATGTAATCATAGATATGCTAAGATTAATTTTAAAACAGTGAATAGGATGGATTGAAGTGTGGGAAGGTCCCCAAACCCTAAGACCTTGACAACTACTAGAGGAGAAATGGGCTAAAATGGCAAGTCAAAATGTCTTCTTATTCAAATCCCCATTCTTATTTATTGGTATGAATTTGAGTATAAATCTGTAAATCCATGACTCCGTGTCCCCTCTGAATTAGGTATCAAATACATTAATTTACTAAAGCTTCAAGACATTCTAGCATTAAGAGCTCTTATAGGCCATATGACAATTGATTAGGGCAGTATGTCTCAAACTATCTTCCAGTGAATACTGGTCTCATGAAACATCATCTTCTTCTCAATAAAAGTATTCTGTGGAAGTAAAGCAAATTTAGAAAACCTAATAAACTATATTTTTTCATCCCCTGAGTGAAAATGAATTCATGTAGCACCTATTCACAATCCAAGGAACTACGGATCTACAGAATAACCTTTATTAATTGCTGCCTCAGGAAATTCTTCTTCTCGCCATCTTCTGTCATGGTCAATGTAATAGTTGTTAGGTGCCACTCAGTCAGTTCCAATTCGTAGTGACCCTGTGCACAAGAGAATGAAATGTACCCGGTCCCGTGCCATCCTCATAATTGTTGTTACATTTGAGTCCATTGCCACTGCCATTGTGTCAATCCATCTCCTTGGGGGTCTTGTTTTTTGCTGACCCGTCTCCTTACCAAGCATGATGTCCTTCTCCAGGGACTTGTTCCTCCTGATAAGATGTATGAAGTATGAGAGATCATGACAAACTATGGGCAGTCTCATCATCCTGACTTATACGGAACTTTCTAGCTGAACTGTTTCCAGCACAGATTTGTTTCTTCTTCTGTCAGTCCATGGCATTTTTAATAATCTTCTCCAACACGATAATTCAAATGCATAGGTTTTTCTAAGGTCTACCTTATTCATTGTCCAACTGTTGCATTCATTCAAAGTGTCTTAAAATACCATGGCTTGGGTCAGGTGCACCTTAGTCCTCAAAGTGACTTCTTTGCTCTTAAACACTTTAAAGAGGTCTTCTGCAGCAGAGGTTTGCCTAATGAAATATGTCCTTTGATGTCTTGACTGCTGCTTCCATGAGTGTTGATTGTGGATCCAAGCAAAATGAAATCTTTGACAACTTCAATCGTTCTATTTATCATGATAATTTTACGTCCAGTTGTGAGGTTGTTGTTTTTTTTCTTTACAATGAGATGCAATCCATACCAAAGAGAATAGTATTTTAACTACTCTTTGCTCCCAGCAAGCAAAATTGTATCATCTACATAGCTCAGGTAGTTGATTAGTCTTCCTTCAATCCTGATGTCACCTTCTAGTTCGTATAGCCCAGTTCCTCAGATTACTTGCTTAGCATATAGGTTGAATAAATATAGTGAAAAGATAAAGCCTTGGCACACACCTTTCCTGATTTTAAACTATTCAGTTTCCCTATTCTGTTGTAATTGCTGCCTCTTGGTCTATGTGAAGGTATCTCATGAGCACAACTAAGTGTTCTGGTATTATTTGCAATGCTGCCCATAGTTTGCCATGATCCACACAGTGGAAAGTCTTTGCATAGTCAATAAAATACAAGCAAACATGTTTCTTCTCTCTGCTTTCAGCCACGCTCCATCTGATGTCAGCATATCCCTTGTTACATGTCCTCTTCTGAATCTGGCATGAATTTCTGTCAGTTCCCTGTCGATGTACTGTTGCAACCATTTTTAAAATTATCTCGATTAAATTTACTTGCATATGATTTTAATGATATTATCGAAAAATTTACACATTCCACTGAGTCACTTCTCTTTGGAATGGGCACAAATATAGATCTCTTCCAATGGATTGGTCAGGTAACTAACTATCTTTCATATTTCTTGGCACAGATAAGTGAAAGTTTGTTGAACGATTTCAGTTGGTGTCCCATCAATTCCTGGAGCTTTGTTTTTCACCAATGCCTCCAGTACAGCTTGGACTCCTTCCTTCAGTGCCATCAGTTACTGATCATATGCCACCCTCTTGAAAGGGCTGAACATCCAACTTTTTTTT
>NW_006408628.1:7362275-7363499 GCF_000296735.1 Chrysochloris asiatica
CTTCTTCAGATTTTTTATACTTTTTTCTGTTTGCTCCTCTATCTTAGTGGTATTGACAGATTTGTCTTCCAGCTCACTAGTTCTGCCGTTCTGCCTTCCATCTCTTCTATTCTACTCCTTTGCCCTTTCAGTGTATTGCCTATTTCTAATATTCTGTTATTGGTCATTTGGACTTCTTTCTGTAGGTTTTTAATTGTTTCCAATGCTGTATCTATCTTATTTGATTGTTCCCGTAGTGCTTTCCTGATTGCTTCCTTGTTTTTCTCAACTCCATTGTAAAGTGTTTTGAAACATTTTATAATCATTTTTCTGAATTCCTTCTCAGGCATTCCCAAGGCCTGCCCTCTTTCCAGAATGGAGTCCAAGTCTACCTCTAGGTCATTTGTCTCAGACATTTTATCTTGTTTCTGGACATGTGCTGATATGGTCATCTGCTTTTGCTTCTTGATCTGTTTAGTGTTTATCTGTGGCCATAATACTTAATTGAGTATGTGTTTTGTAATTTTTTATGCTTTCTGATTGCCTCCAGGTAGATGTGATCATGATGTGGGCTTCCGTTTTCACTCTTCTTATTGCTTAACTCAGAGTAACATTCACAGGTGTTTTCTACCTCCCTGGTGTATGGCAGTTGGTATTGGCTCTTGCTGGATTTTGGTGTTTTATAGAATGTGATTGTAGCTTGAGTATATGGCAGCAGTTGCTGTCTCTTCTTGGGTAATATAGGGAGAGAAAGAGTTCCCCAAATGTAAATGGGAGAACATAAAACCACAAAACAGCAACACCCAATAAACAAGGAATTTTAAAAAAACCACCAAAACAACAACAACAAAACTAGATTGGATACTATAGTCTATAATCACAGAAAAGGGAAAGGAGGGAGAGAGAAAAGAAAAAAAAATCTGTAGCCTAATATGGGCATGACTTTAATGTCCTCTTTCAGCTTCTTGCCTTCAAAGCTGCCTGAGATATTTCAAGATGCCACTGTTGGTTGTTATGTTGTACCTCAAGATTAAATTTAATTTTAAATTTGTTTTTAAAGTCTCTTTCCCTCTCCACACCCTTTGTTCTGGGATTTTCCTTATCACAAAACAGGTCAGGTCTGTCTCTTGGGCTGAGTATCTGTGCACGTGAGTAGCAGAAGAACCTACCAATAGTGGGGGAAGGGGCTGTCCACTCACTCAGGCACCCCCTCTAGTAACCAGAATGGAGGTGCTCAAACAGTGT
>NW_006408628.1:7363884-7371461 GCF_000296735.1 Chrysochloris asiatica
ATCAAGCCCCACCTCCTTAAAAAGATATTTGTGGTGAATAAATTGTTAGTCTTGAAAAATTCTATCATGTGATCTCCAGTATCTTTTCTATCACCATGGGCCTATTTTCTAACTACTGATCCTGCTTCTTTGTTTCCAATTTTCATATTCCTATCATCAGCAATTATCAATATACCCTGATTTCATGTTTGATCAATATCAGACTGAAGAAGCTGATAGAATTCCTCAATTTTATCATCATAGGCTTTAGTGGTTGGTGTATAGATTTGAGTAATAGTGGTATTAACTGATCTTCCTTGTAGGTGTCTAGATATTATCCTATCACAGACAACATTGTGATAGGTTAATATAATTAATTTTTGAAATGTTGTTTTTGATAATGAATGTGATGCCATTCCTGTTCAATGTATTGTTTTCAGCATAATAAACCATATGACTGTCAGATTCAAAATCCTAATACCAGTCCATTACAGTTCACTAATGACTGGGCTATCAATCTTTTTGCCTTCCATTTCGTGTTTGATAACTTCTTGATTAATACTTTGTACCTTCCATGTTCTGATTATTAATGGACATTCACAACTGTTTCTCCTCATTTTTAATCATGTTCCTCAGAAAATGAAGGTCCAGAAAGTTTTGTTCCATTCACATCTATTTTGAGGAGGCAACTCTTACCCAGTTGTGCTTGAATGTCTTCCAACCTGCGGGATTTATCTTTCAGCACTTTATCTGACAATATTCCATTGCTATTCATAAGTTTTTCAGAGGCTAACCATTCAGAAGTCTACCTCTCCTCCTTCCTAACCTGTCTTAGTCTGGAAGTTCTACTGAAACCTGTCCACATAGATGACCCTGCTGGTACTTATATTACTAGCATCATAGCTTTCAGCATCACAGCAACACACAGTCACCACAATATGACAAACTGACCACCGTTGAGTAGTGGATATAACTGTTGAAAGAAATAATAATAATAATAATAATAATAATAGCTTCTATCCATTTAACTCTAGGTTTTATCCAGTACTTTAAAAAATCACCTTATCTTACTTATAAGATTTGAGGCTTCAGCCCAACCTATCTTTCAAATTCCTTCTTTTCCCTTCTTTGAAGCAGAATCCTGATCAATTACAGTTAGATAGGTATATCTCAGAAAGTTAACACCCAAGTCTATCATTTTTTCACATCAGATGAGTGAAATGTTCTACTACTTAAAAAGAGAGAGAGAGAAATCCTTTTCTCCTAAGAGATGTTATCAGCCTCTAGGAATTGCTTCAAATGTGCTTATAATAGTAAATGCCAAAGATTAAAACTTCTCAACTCCCATAAGAGGCCCCGTTCCAGAGAGTTATTCTGATAAAAGCTACTTCTATTAAGGATTACTTTACAAGGAACACAATTAATTAAAAGTTAAACATTTTTAAAGAAAATGAGGTGTGGGGTTTTTTTTGTTTTTTTTTTTTAAATACAAAATTGTAATTACTAAACGACTCTGTATCAAAATCAGAACAAAATAAAAAGGCAATGTGTAACTCAAAGCAATGATCTGTAACACGGGACTTCAGGCTATAAATGAATATTCTTGGAGGTGAGGGACTCTATTCTTATACCATAAACCACTTCACATTCTCAACTGTGATTTTTGTCTATAACTAAGGTTCATTCTGATCATTCTTACCAGCTCTATCTCCTTCTGAATTACTGGAATGGGTGGACTTTGAAAATGGAACTGGTGAGAATCCTTGATCCACCAATAACTCATTGGACAATGTTTCTTTAACTATAGCTCTGTTTCGTTGTTGCTGTTTATAACACAAGTGCCAATAATACCATCTTTCTGAGAGTATTAAATTTGAACATGTGCAATGCATCTAGCACCACAATTGATACATAGCAAGTACCCAGTAAATATAAGGATATAGATCTCCATTTATCTTGCCAAACTGTAGTAAAAGTAGTCAAATGTTACCTCAATGGCACCCAAAGCATGGTCTTACAGATTTCTATTTAGCATGGAAAACTGAGTGAAGTCTTCTTGTCTTCCATCCATGGAAACCCAAGAGGAGACAGCTAACTCACCACTTACCCCATTTCTCTAGCACTGAATCCCTTCATTCCACAGTGACGGATTTCTGAAAGCCCTGCTTTGGGGTGCTGACCCATGAAAAGGGAGACTTGGGGATTATTTATTACTTACTTTCTTTTGCAGCAATGGCCACAAAGCCATTCAAGAATGTAGGGCATCGAGAGAAGTTTAGTAGACTGGGACAGAATACAGGAATCAGAGAACAAGCACATTCTAGGCCAAAATGCCAAGTTTAATTCTCACTGCCATTAAGTCCTGGTGTATCATTGTAGAATAAGAACTGGAATACTAATCACAAGGTCTGCAGTTCAAATCTACCAGCCACTCCTCAGAAACCCTACATAGGGTCACTGTGAATTAGAATTGACTAGATGGCACTAAACAACAACAACCATAAAGTTGGTTTCAACTCATAACTACCTTATAGTAGAGAGTAGAATTGCTCCGTAAATATTTATAAGTTCCCACTACCACATCTTTCTTTCACGGAGTAGTTGGTGGGTTTGAACCACTGACCTTGTAGTTAGCAGCCCAATGCTTAACCCACTGTGCCACAAAGATATCACCATCTGGAAATAAAACGCAACCACAGATTACTGTGAGATGTGGTACCAGTAGGAAGCCTGGTAGTATACTGGTTAAAGTACAAGACTGTTAACTGTAAGTTTGGTGTTCAAACCCAAAAACTGCTTCAAAATCAAAGATGTGGTAGTCTGCTTCTGTAAAGATTTACAGTCTTGGGTGTCCTATAGGGGCAGTTCTCTGTCATAGAGTTGGGATCAACTTGACTGCAATATGTTTGGTTTAGTTTGGTAGTACCACTGGATTTCAAAAGACAATAATTGCAATAACTGGAATTCAGGCTTGGTTGCTCCATTTAGCTGCCCCAATACTTTATTCCTTAAAGGGTAAAATACTTTTAATTCCAAATTTTAACTATGAAAGCACTGGGGTAAAGGTAGGGGGACTTTCTATGATGGGTATTAAGGAGCTGCCCCTAACACCTTTCTTCAAATTTTGACACTACAGCAGTGAGCCGGTACCTCTTTTATGACTCCTTTTCCATTCAAAAGGTTGACAATTGAACTCACCCAGAGTCACTCATACTTCAGACATATTGTCAGGAGGGACCAGTCACTGGAGAAGGATACCATGTTTGGTAAGGTGGAGGGTCAGGGAAAAAGAGGAAGACCCTCAGTGAGATGGATTGGCCAAGTGGCAGCATCGATGGACTCAAGTGTGGCAACAATGGTTAGGTTGGCCCAGGTCCGGACAGTGTTTTGTTTTGTTGTACATAGGGTCTCTATGAGTTGGTACTGACTCGATGGCACCTAACAACAACAGAGTCACCTTGGAAGAAAGACCTGATGGACTGCTTCTGAAAGATCACATCCTGGAAAGCCCTATAAGGCAGGTGTACTCTGCACACATAGGGCCGCTATGAGTCAGAATTCACTTGAAGTTAATTGTCAACAACTGACTTCCCATGTGGGTAAAGCTGGCAGGTCAGTGAGTATCCACATTAACTGTGGACAGCTGTGGACCCTGAGTCCTCCAACCTCTGCTCCAAATCCCCCACCCTAGAAGAGACAAACCCTACTCCCTTTTCTGTGTACCTCGATGAATCTTCTATTGATGGTTGCAGACGTGGTCTGAGTGAGACTGCTGATGAGATTCCATTGGCCTGCTGGGCTATGCATGGGTTTTGAGTTTGGTAACCCCAGACCCCAGGCAGAGAGCTGTAAGGTCTGGTGCTACAGACATGAGGACAAAGGGTCTGCTGGGCTGAAAGCATCCAGTCTCCCACGTTCAGTAGGAAGGGGTGTGTGGTGGGGAGAAAAGGTCATTAATTCAGACGGTTTATGTTTTCCCAAGCCAGCATTCCTCACAAACAGCTGTGTTTATACAAAACTAGAGGACAGGGAGAGAGACAAGAGAAAGGACAGTGTCCTAGGGAATGACATCATTCTGTCTTGTCTGCTTCAGCTCCCACCACTGGAGGGGTGTGGGGAGCAGTGAAACTTGTAGCTGGCTGGAAAACGTGCTGATGGTAAGTCCATGCAGAGTTTTTATATGTGAGTGTGTTTATTAGATACATCATTTTCCTGCTCTCAGTTTATTCCCTCGATGCTCACCCTAGAGCATCCTAATGCATTTTGCAGAACACGGTTTTCCTTGTAGCAGCACCCTCTGGGGAAGGCTGGGTTTGGGGCTCATGTCCACTCCTTGTAATCTCTTTAAAAAACCCCCTTACACACACACAAAAAAAAAAAAAAAAAAAAGTCTGACAGGAGGCAAAGTCATTAAAGTGAATTAAAATGCATCCAAGGAGAGATTAGCCCCCAAAGCCATTCCCATATCAGACAAAGGCCCCTTTCATGAAGACTCCAGCCACTTGGAGTCCTGTAAGAAGAGATTAGGGAACAAATTCTAGGAACCTAGAAGAACGGGCTTTTTTGGGAGATGGGCCAACATTTAACCTACCCTGGCTAGACCCTAAGAGCTAAGCTTCTGCTTAAGCTATACTTTGACTTCTAAAAACTTGGGTTGCGGGGGGAAGGTTGCTCTACTGGGGCAAATGTATCTTTCCTATTCTTTAAGCCAGTTTTTCCCTAACACAATCCAGATGCACAGGGTCCTCACCTGTTCTTAAACTTTGCCATAGAATGAAATGTGATAATTCCCCAATCTCCGGTGTCAGTATCTCAAGTAGGAGGTCTTCCCATCAGCAAGCAGAGTATAGTCCCTTCTGAATGTCATCTGCAGCTATCATATTGATAGTCCATATTTTTTCAGGCTCAGAGTTATGCAGTTATGCAAAGAGAGAGTCAGGAAAGGATCCCTGTAAATGCATTCATTATTTGGTTGAGAAATACAGATATGTTAACAGTGAGTACAAGTTAAATATCATATGGACCCAATAAAGGACATCTGTCTATAAAAAGGCAGGGAGGGCATTAAAGATGGCATAGTCAATTCTATATCTGGAAGTGAAAAAAATGATGAGGCACCAAAACATCATCCCACAACCCTTTCTATTGAGCTGGGTTCAATAATGCTTTGCAGTTGCCATACAGAACTCAGACACCATACTCACAGTTATGGGGTTTATTAGAGAAGTTACCAGGTTATAATTTGTCCCAGTCAGCTGTTGATAAATGTCCTTAAGGCAGCTGCTGGTAAATGCCCACATCCACCATAAGCCTCAGCCTGAAGGCACCTGGCTCTAGCTCCTTGGGTCAGCAAAACTTGCTCCCCCAACTTCAGTGCCTGGAAGCACCCCACTGTACAAGGAAATTTCCCACCTTAAGTCACCAAGCTTTACTTGATCTGTGGGCGGGGAAGCCCACTGTTCTATCTTGGGCTCAGGTTCTTGGTTCTGCTGCTGCTCCTCAACAGCTGAATAACATCATCTTGTCAATATTTATTCCCACAGTGTCTTACCTGGACCCCACAGGACAGGAATGCTTGATGGGAGTTACAGACTATGGCTAAAAGAAACATTAAATCATTCACTACACCACAGAAAAGTTTCATAGAAAAGGTGACACATGAGTTAAATCTGAAATAGGAGTAAATGATAACAGGTAAACCTGGGGTCAGAGTGAAGAAGTAGGAAAAGGAAGAACATACCAGCAGACAGTGCAGCGTGACCAAAGGCATCAAAGCATGAAAGAGCATGCTGTTCCGAGGAGCCTCCCAGAGCTCTTCCCTAGAGAAGCAGAACATCCAGGGGCAGTGTTGCAAGAAATGTAATGAGAGGAAGACAGGGCTCATGTTGCCCATCTAAGGAGTTTGAAGAAATGTATTCTCTAGACATCAGAGCTGGTGAGGGTTGTAACTGAGATAATTAACATGGTCAAACATGCATTTTAGAAAGATCACTCCAGGAAGAGTCCAGCCTGAAGGCAAGAAATTATTTCAACAACCCAGAGAAGAATGAGGAGGGTTGATCCAGATGTTCCTTAAGATTCTTTTTATATGTGTTGTTGGTAAGTGCTGTCGCATCACTTCTGACTCACTGTGACCCTGTATATGGTTTCCAAGGAGCAGCTGGTGGGTTTGAACCACTAACCTTGCAATTCAAACCTACCTTGCGGTCTAGTGCATTATCTTGCAACACCACACCAGGATTCCTTTTCATATATGTACATATGTTTATGTATTTGGAGTCCTGGTGTGGAGCTATGAGTTAATGCACTGAACTGCAAGGTCCATTTGAACCACAAGGTAAGGGGTTCAAGCTCACCAGTTGTTCCTTGGAAACCCTATACAAGGTTGCTATGAGTCAGAACTGACTCCATGACGCTTAATAACAACATAACAACAAAAACATTCATATATTTGTTATTGTTGTTAAATGCCGTCCAGTCAGCAGCGACTCAGTGTGACCTTACGCACAATATAACACAACACTGCCTGATCCTGTGCCAACCTCACAATCACTGCCACACTGGAGCCCATTGCTACTGCAACTGTGCCAATCCACCTCATTGGGGATCTTCCTCTTCTTCTCTAACCCTCCACTTTACAAAGCATGATGTCCTTCTCCAGAGACTGGAGTATGTCTGAAGTATGAGCAACAAAATCTGGCCATTTTGGCTTCCAAGGAGCACTTTGGTAGTACTTCATCCAACACAGATCTATTTGTTCCTTTGGAAGTTCATGATTCTTTTAATACTCTCCTACACCACCATAACTCAAATGCATCCATTCTTCTCTGGTCTTCCTTATTCATTGTCCAACTTTCACATGCATATGAGGTTACTGAAAATATCATGGTTTGGGTCAGGTACACCTTAGTTCTCAAACTAACATCTTTGCTCTTCAATACTTTAAAGAGGTTTTGTGCAGCAGATTTGCTTAATGCAATATGTTGTTTGATTTCTTGAGTTTTGATAAGTGTTTCTATGAGTGTTGATGATTGAACCAAACAAAATGAAGTCTTTGACAATTTTAATCTTATCTCCATTTATCTTGACGTTATTTATTGGTCCAGTGGTGAGGACTTTTGAGATGCAACCCATACTGAAGGTTGTGGTCTTTGATCTTCATCAGTAAGTATTTTAAATCCTTATCACTTTCAGCAAACAGCGTTATATCATCTACATATCATATATACAAACATACATTATATATATATATATAAAATGTTGTTGTTAAGTGCCATCAAGTCAGTTCTGTCCCATAGCGACCCTGTAGAGAGTTTCTGAGGAGCAGCTGGTGAGCTTGAACCATTGACCTTGCAGTTCAAACCAATTTTGCATACCAGTACATTAACCCACAGTGCTACACCAAGACTTCATATATATGTGTTTGTGTGAGTGAAAGATTTACACCCTCGGAAACCTTGTACAGGGTCGCTATGGGTCGGACCCGACTCGATGGCACTTAACAACAACAACAAATATATTCACATATAGGATCCTAGTATATATGTTGTTGTTGTTGTTAAGTGTCTTGGAGTTGACCCATAGCAACCCTGTACAGG
>NW_006408628.1:7373265-7393784 GCF_000296735.1 Chrysochloris asiatica
TGCATTCTGCATCATTCAATAATTTGCCCAGTGAATCTTTCAATAACGAAAGTCAAGGCTTGAATTTTTTCTTCATTTCCCCCAGCTTGAGAAATACTGACCATGTTCCACACCATAGGATCCTAGTATTCTAAGATATCACATGTTTACACTCATCATTGGTGGTGTTGTTGTTGGTTGCCATCAAGCAATTGTGACTCATAGTGTCCCCACGTGTGCGAAGTGTAATGATACCATAGGGACTTTGAGACTGTGACCTTTTAGAAGCAGATTGCCCAGCCTGTATTCTGAGGCACCTCTGAGTGGGTTTAAACCAACAACCTTTTGGCTAGTAGTTGAGAACTTAACCATTTGTACTACCTAGACACTCATATTCACTCCTTTTCTGAGAAGCTTGTGGTAACTCCCATTCTTCCTTGCCAGGCATTGGTTTATCAACTATACCTCATACCTTCAACCCAACACACATCCCATCACACATGCAGTCATACACACACTCATATGAGCATATTTGTTTGTTCACTAGTCCAAGACCTATTACCACTTCAATACCCACATTCTTCATGGTCTTGAATTCATTTGTCTTCATTTTCAACTGCAAAGGAAAGTTCTGGTTCAGGTTGTAGATATAAAACTCAGAGAGAAGAGGAAGGGAACAAGTATGTCAGTCAATAATTTTTACTAAAATTTCCTCCAACCTGCTCCTTTTAAAAAAAGCAAAAGTTATTTGCCCTTGATATTTCATTTCCGTAGCTACCTCATCAACCATCGGGGAAACCCTTTTCTTATTTAGTTCTTGGAGGAATCTTGACTCATTTTTATCTCTTAATTATTTGTACTTAGTTTAACATCTGTGTACATTTTGCAACCTCGGACAGTTTTATGTTGCTTATCCTGTACAAAACACTAAGAGCCTACACTCCCAGGTCAAGAATCTTACTGGTAATGTTCACAGGGGAAGGAAGCCATTCTTTCTAGGATCATGGCCTAGCCTGGAATGTGTCTAGGATCAGGCCAAGAAGCCCATTGGCTCCTAATCACCCCATCTGAAAGCTGTGTCTCTCTTCTCCCCCTTGTTTATTTCCTTTGTATCGCCTATTCCTAAATATACATTACATTTAGCCTTTTGCTTTCTTACTTAACTATTTACTATCTGGCTTCTAGGATCGATTGCTGTACCACCGCATCCTTCCCATTACATCCTGAGCCCTCAGCACAGTGTGTGGCATATAAACACATGTTCAGTGATTGCTTGTTGAATGTTGATTCATGAAGCAGCTGGACCAAAAATGCAAGATAGTAAATCTTATGACAGAATTAACAACCCTCAAATCTCAGCTGTTGTTTCAATTTAAAGATTAAGAACAAGAAAATGGGCTGAACAATATCCAAGTTATGAGGGCCATGAATCCCTGGAACAAGTTGAAATAGAGAGGGGAAAAAAACAACACAAAAACACTGGGTTAAGGTCCAGGTAGTCTGAGTTCAAATACGAGTTCAGTTTTTTTAATAAATATATAACATTTAGCAAGTGTCTTATTCCCTCAGGGTCCTTATTATTATAAAATGATGAAATTGTATCTGGTCAGTATTTTTTTCAACATTTTTTCACAGTAGAACTTCAAATTTTATACAAAAGGTATTGTATGCTAGTAAAGATAGCATACTGGCATTCAATATTTCACAAATTCAAATTATAATATCTACTTATGAAGATGATCAATGAGACTAAGTTTAAATGAATATTAAAATATTAAATAATAATATAAATAAAATCCAACCAGATTCACATAGATAACTTAACAAGTTTACTTGGCAAGTTAATTCTGGTTAACATTTCACCAAATCCATTTCTACTTTTCTAGGCTAGGAGACTACATTTCCCAGCATCCTGCAGTTAAATGTGAACACAAAACAGATTTCTAGTCAATATCATAAGAGTACTTATTGCTGTAAAATTATTAGCATGCTGTGCTTACAAAAATACAGAAGGAGTGTGGGCAGGTCACAGTTGACAAGCAAACATAGAAAGTGCATGTTATTTGTGTAAAAATGCAATAGAAGTATTTGCACTGTTTCCTCACCTGGTCCCAAATTAACTTTGATCAATGAAGAACAATCCCCCATGCTCTGCCATTCTGTTGGATCAATGCAGACAAATATAGAAAACTAGAAAGTGGTGAGTGGAAGATGACGAAGTCACAAGATGAAAGGGTCCTGGTACCTATCATCCCCCAATCATGAAAACTACCTTTAGGCCTTATTCTTACCATATCTGAGCCACTGTGTCATTTTTTACAATAACTAGCATTACCCTGACTAATAAAGAGCTCTGGTATCATAGTGATTACGAGTCAAGCTGCTAACCAAGGTCAGTGATTCTGTAGAGAAAGATGAGGCTTTCTGCTCCGGTAAAGATTTACAACTTCAGAAACCCTATATGGGGTCACTATGAGTCAGGACCAACTCCACGGTACATAACCACCACCCTGACTAAGAACGTGGCAACACCAGCTAACTTTTTGGAGTTCTCAAATCTTTGAAAATGTGGTATACAATATGTGCTGTGTTTTATTACAGTTTTTAAAATAGTTTCTATTTTTTTCTGAGTGAGCTGTGAATTAAATAATTGTTGGTGGTATTCCTGAAAGGCCTTCATGAGGCCCCAGGTTTTCATGAAACACCTTCAAAATCATTTCAAGGATCCCTCCCAGCTCTAGTATTTCATTGTTGAATATTTTCTGGTTTTCCAAAGGGAAGTTATATTAGTCTTCCTTTATATAGAGGAAACAAATGTTAAGAGCTATCCCCTTCCACCTTTGAAACAAAACAGCAACTAATAAATGCCAAGGAACAGATCGTATTTCTAACATAATTTTGGATACTTAGGGGCAAGGTCAATATTTAGAGAATTTTGGGTCTAGAATCGTATATCTTTATATGTAATAATAATGATCAAGCTAAAAATGATCTGAACTGTCTGTCATGTCTCATCTGGGAAGTCTTTCAAAGCAAAGTAAAAATTAAAGCAATTTTTTCATGTGTTCTACTTATACCCAACTGTGTTAATAAATTTTGATGAATTACTAAACAGATCAAAAAGAAATAGGATGATTTTCTTCTGCTGGGACTTTCCTTTAAGAACCATCATACTCATCATGGGGGCTGACCACCATGATCACTGGAGTGGGCATAAATGGGTACTATACCCAGGCACAAATCAAACCACAGGAAACCCAGTCCTACCCTAGAGGTAAGGATTGTCATAGAAACTTTTTCTTCGAGCACAGACATGGCCAGTTCCCTCCTGAGGGAGCCAAGAAAAGGCTGTTGATTTTGTCAGCTCTGACTCCTGGTGACCCCATATAGGGTTTCCAAGGCTGTAAATCTTCGCAGGAGTAGAAAGCGTCATCTTTCTTCTGCAGAGCAACTGCAGGCAAACTCCCAATCTTGTGCTTCATAGTCTGATGCTTATCCTACAGAGCCACCGTGCTTCCAAAAAAAGGATAGCAATGTGGAAAATATTGATATATGTACAAGGTTCTCAGATTCTAAGTACATCTCAATTTAGTAATATTCACCTCTAAAGACAAAACCATGATAATAATCTGCCAGGAATTTATGACATTCTAAAGCATTTGGTAGAGTAGTGGTTACAAATCGGGCTGCTAACCTCAAGGTCAGCAGTTCAAAACTACCAGCTGTTCCGCGGGAGAAAAATGAGGCTTTCTGCTCCCGTAAACATTTACAGCCTCGGAAACCCTGTGCAGGATCACTATGAGTCGGAATCCACTCCACGGTACTTAACAACAACAACAACAACAAGGCATTCTGGTAGCGTAGTGGTTAAGAGCTGGGCTGCTAACCACAAGGTCAACAGTTCGAAAGTGCCAGCCATTTGGCGGGAGAAAGATGAAGCTTTCTACTCCCATGAAGATTTACAACCTTGGAAACCTGGTACAGGGTCGCTATTTGTCAGAAGCGACGCCACAGCGTATAACCACCACCAGGAGCTTGGTATCATCACTGCCTGCCAAACTATACCCAATGCAAAAAGGAAGAAATTCTAATAAACTTTGGATTCAGGCATTCTTGAATTTGAATCCAATGCCTTTCATGCTGCCATGAGATCTTAGGCAAGTTATGTAACCACCCCAAGCACTGTGAAATGGCAACTTGAGATGAATTTAGGTTCCAAGTTGGTCTGCCCTAAAACCTCATGCCCAGCCGCAAGCCTATGATCCCTACTGAACTTCATTTTGCCCCATGCCTCTGAAACACCCTGCTGAGTACTGAACCTCCCTGAAGGAAAGCATGCTGTGTCCTAACACCAGACACTCAGAAACCACCCAAAGTCCTTGCCCAAATTATGTGGTAGAAGGGGAGGGTTGTTTTTCTTTCTTTTTCTTTTCCCCTCTTGTTTTTCTTTTGTAAAATACTTTAGAAGCTTGGGGAAAACAATTTTTGTGAGCCCCTACAAAGATGTAACTCTAGATGGCCTCCCAGCTGGGCCAGGCTTGCCAAGTGTCAGGATGGAGACCACAAAGAGAAGGAAGGTTTCTGTACAAAAGCGGCCCAGGACTCTGGGACTAGATGATCCAAGGCTGAACCAAAATAAACTTGTCATAGTCTGAGCGTTAGAACAGGCAAGCTCAACTCCGAGTACATTAAGGCCTCCTCTCTCCTAGGCCAGACTAGAAACAATTCCCAGATAGAATTGGTTGCTTGGGGAGCAAACATAAAATGGTTTGCCCATTCTTCATTGGGTGGGTGTGGTCTCTGCCAAAATGCCAGAGGACGTCATGGGATTATTGATTAACTCTCAGCTGATGGGCTTTCTGGATATCTAGCCTGTCTTGTCTGTCCTATATCATTATGTCTAGGTCCCAAGGCCTGACACCGAACAAAAAGTGACTTAATATACTCTCCTACCAGAGGGATTTGTTGTTGATGTTGTTTCAACTCATAGTGACCCTGTATAGGTCTTCCGAGGAGTAGTTGGTGAACTTGAGCCACTAACCTTCAGTTCAAACTGACCTTGCAGTTGAGCACATCTCAGGTATGCTTGGCCCCACCTTCCCTAGACCAGGGTTGCCTTCTTACTGGAGAGTCTCACCGACTACTGTTACCATTACCTCATCTTCTAAAACTGACAACTGTCTCATCCTCTCCATAGCCTCATGGCCCCCATCATGCCTGTATGATGGAGGCTCTCCAACTCCAGCACCCCAGTCTGACCCTCCTGAATTCATGCGAGCTCTGACTTTCCCTACAGCTGCCTAGAGAAGTTAACTTTGAATTATAAGAGGCAAAAGATTAAAAAGATTCAGAGATACAGTAAAACTTCTGGAATGTGTGTAAGGTGGAATCTTGACAGAGAAGGAAAACTCCAAATTTTTCATGAATACTATCATTGTTGTTAAGTATCCTCGACTCATAGTGACCCTGTATAAGAGTTTCAGAGGGTTGAACCAACCTTGCAGTTCAAACCAACCTTGTGATTGAGTGCTTATCCTAAGTGAAAAGACTGTACCCTGTCAAAGGCATAACACCGACACAAGCCAGAAAAACAAAGTAGTAGTCCCCTTGAGTTCTGGCTTCAGTTTCACTGCATATTTTTCTTCCCTCCCTACTCTACCAAAAGGGCTGTGTCAAGAGATTCCAAGACTATGCCTTATAATCTCTTCAAAACTTCCCCATGTGATCAAACAACTCACTGTGTATCATCTTGTGAGACCGTGGCCAACTCAGTAATAGACCATTTTGTATTTCTTTTCCCTCCTTCCCTGCCTCATCCCCTGACCCTCAGTCTTGCTGCCTTAGTATTGTATCCCCCTCCCAATACAATGCTATCATGTATTCCTTGCCTCATGTTCCATTTTCTAAAGAATCTAATCTATGGCCATCCTCATTACGTTTTTTCTCTTTCCGGCTAGAGGAGTTAATTTCAGCAGGTTGCTCTCACCTCTCCCCACTTGGTTACTCTCTTTCCTCCCTCTTTAAATTCTACGTCTCCCAACTGGAAGTGGCGTAGCATACCTCTCTAGCTGTTATTCCAGTGAATTCTATTCACTTTATTTTCCTTTTGGTTGTGTATCCTAAGCTTAGAGATTTAGGATACCCTTAGTCAATTTATAATATGGCGCTGGGGTTAAGGCATTCAACTACAAGGTCAGTTTGAACCACAAGGTCAGCAGTTCAAGCTCACCAGCCACTCCTCAAAAGCCCTGTACAGGGGCCCTATGGGTCGGAATGGACCTGATGGCACTTAATAACAACAACAAATATATAAATTCATAAATGTACTTTTCCCAGGACCTAAAGAAAATAAGATCCCATTTTTATATACCCTGAGCAAAGTCTCCATCTATATCCAAAGCAGACCCATATCAGTAGTTTCCACTGGCAGATTTCATCCAAAGTTAGGCTTTCCCAATGCTTGAGCCATAAAACATTAGTAGTGTGGGATATTAATTGATGTTGTAAAAATTAAATGGCTTTGTTCCAAAATCTTCTTGTGAGCCTGGAGTTAAAGCTAATTAAGTATCTCTCCTTACCCTGTAGGGTATCAGACCCTTTAGTATTATGTAGTGTTACTTTATAAAAGAAATAGCAGCATTTCCATATTTTTCATACTTTTAAGAGTATGCTCTTTATTTGAGGAATCCTGGTGTGGTGCTAGACCAGAAGGTGCTAGAGCACAAACTCTAGACCACAAGGATGGTTTGAACTGAAAGATGGTTCAAACCTACCAGCCGTTCCTCAGAGAACTTATAGAGAGTCACTATGAGTTAGAACAGGCTCAGTAAGGAGCTCTGGTAGCATAGTGGTTACGAATTGGCCTGCAAACCACAAGGTCAGCAGTTCGAAACTACCAGCTATTCCCCGGGAGAAAGATGAAGCTTTCTGCTCCCGTAAAGATTTACAGCTTTGAAAACCCTGTACAGGGTCGTTATGAGTCAGAACCGACTCCACAGCACGTAACAACAACAACAACGGCACTTAAAACAGCAACAACTCTTGATTTTAGAGCAACTGTTAAGATTGGTGCTTCGCTATATACTCAGTCAGCTGCTGTGGTTACTAGCGTGGTAAAATTCCAGAACAATCAATCTTCCAGGAAGAAGTTCTCTCCATGTTCATACTTCAAATTACAGAATCTTTGGGTCCCTGTTGAAAATACTACAGCTATATATAACCAATCTTACCCTTAATCCGTCTGCAGGCCTATGTTATCCTTGTTGTCACTGTGTGTGCCTTCAAGTCACCAGAACTAATAAACAAGAGGTGGAGACCCATCAAGAACTAACTCTATGAAAAACCTACTTCCTTCTTCCTACCCTTCTCTATCCACAGAATGATTTTTGTTCGTGATTTGATCACTTTCTTCCCTCATAATGTTACTCCTCTGCCCCTCAGTAATAACCATTGTCAACCTGGCTATGCAAGTCCTAACAGAAAACAAGGGCCTGAGGCACAACTGCAGACTCCCCAGCATGTATATTCCCACATGCACCCCCACCCCTACTCAACTTTTTCAGGATCAGCAGTTATTGAAGATTTGAGGCATTCTGCTTTCCTCCCTGATCTAGCTTTTCAGTTCTAGAATTAATAAAGTGCAACCAGAAATTTTGCTGCTGTTAGCCCTGGGGGCTAAAGCTGCCATCACTACATAAAATCTCCAAGTGAAGGTTTCAGTAACCAAAGCAGGCTAATGACTCCTGTCCCTCTGGTAATAAGCAGCGGAAATGAGTTGCTAGGGGAAGCCAGTGGCCCACATAAATCCATGTGTTAGCAGGCCTGCTCGCAGGAACAGCAGCATCATGATGGGAGAAGACTGAGAGGTGGGACCAGGACAGAGTACAGAGCTGGAAGTGTCCAAAAGGACAGGGTCTTTTGAGAACACCTAACACAGCCCCCTCATTTTGACAAAGGGCTGGAGAAATAAGCTTGCTTGCTCAAGTCATAGCATGAGTTCGTGGTTGAGCTAGGCATAGAACACTAGGCTAATCTTTCCCAAGCAAATACAAGGCAGCCAAGCTGTATTGAACAAAAACCTTTCTTTGGGTTTCTGACATTCATGTGTGCCACCCAAGTTTGGAGACACCAGGGATATTAGCAAAGAAATGAAATGGAGTGAAAACTGCAATGAGGAAATTAAAAATTACAAAACAAAAATTCTGTGCCTTTGTTTCTCCCTCTCTAAAGACAGAGAGTGGGTAGTGCTGAAATAGGAAAATGATGCCAACATTCTCAAGAGAAAATGTGAAAAACAATCTGCATTCTGGATTCTCCCATTACAGTCAAATAACTAACTTGACGTATCAGTTTAATTATGAGAATAGCTACTAGATTTTAAAACAAAGAAGCGGGGAGGAGAAACTAGAGGAACTTCAAACTAAACAGAATGTTCCCTCCTTCTAACCCAAAACCTGTAGGTTCTCTAGGAAAGCAGGCCAGGACCCCCTCCTGGGACCTCTAAGATACAGAGAGAAAGACATTTATTTTGTGACCTTTGTATAAGTTTTATATTTATAGAATTCTATAAATAGAAGTGCAGCCAGAGTGCTCCTTGGAGGCCAGGATGGCTAAGCTTCGTCTCTCATACTTTGGACATATTGTCCAGAGGAAACAGTCGCTGGAGAAGGATGTCATGCTGGGTAAGATGGAGGGTCGGAGAAAAAGAGGAAGGCCCCTAACGAGATGGATTGGCCAGGTGGCATCATTGATGGACTCAAGTGTGGCAGCAGTAGTGAGGTTGGCCCAGGATAGGACATTGTTTCGTTCTGCTGTGCATGGGGTCGCTATGAGTCGGTTCCGACTCGATGGCACCTGACAACAACAACAACATAAATAGAAAACTCTAGAATGCAGAATTTGAATTTTTTTATATAAATTCTCACTTAACCACACAGGGCATAGGGAAGACAATTAACACCATGCATGTAACCCAAATCCAAACTGACAAGAAAGTTCTGTGAGTTCCAAAGGAGTTCCTCAGATCCTGGAGATCTGGAGACACTGATCTGTGTTCTGACAGCTTTCCAAGTACAGATACACAGACTCAGCATGCAGCGTTCCGTGAACAAGCCGAGTGTGGAGGGAGCTCCAGGGCAGGGTAAGTGATAGCTCACAGCAAAGGAGAGTCCGGCAGAGAGTCTTTCCCAATATCAGTTCCTATTTCCTTTTTCTCTTCAGGACTGACATTCAGATGTTCCTCTCATATCAGGCTTTACACAAACAGCCAGAACAAATACTTTCTGCAAACCCAGCATCCTCTTAGTATAGTCCCCAGTCATAGCCCCATGTAGAGGCTGAAGCTCACACAACGCTAGTGTGAGGAAGTCCCACTCACTGCTCAGGGCTTCGCATATTCCACATGTCTGGCCAAGAGAAAACCAGATGATCACCATCTCAGGTGCTTTCTAGTTCTATGATTCTGGAACTTTATAACTTATTACTAACAGGACACGACAGAACAACAGATCCCAACCAAAATCTATATATACTATGAAACAATTCCTCTACGTGCCTTTTTTTGATACAAGAGCTCTGTAAAGCTATTGAACAAATTCCCATGATGAAGGGCTACTAAGTAAGTTGTAACTACTCTGAACAACAAAGGTGGAGGCCTTTTTCTCATCTGCAAGACTCGCAGTTTGGGTCACCAGCTTTAGTATCGTTGTTAACTACCACCAAGTCAGCTACAACTCAGAATGAAACAGAAGGCACAACAGAATAAAACACTGTCAGGTCCTGAGCCAACCTCACAATTGCTGCCACACTTGAGTGCATTGCTGTTGCCACTTGTTAGGGGTCTTCCTCTTTTTCACTAAACTTCCACTTTACTAAGTATGGTGTCCTGCTCCAAGTACTGGTCCCTCATGATAACATGTCTAAAGTATAAGAGATAAAGTCTCACCATCCTTGCTTATAAGGAACGTTCTGACTATACTTCTTCTAATATAGAGTGGTTTGTTCTTCTGGCAGTCCATGGTATTTTCAGTGTTCTTCACCAGCACCTTAATTCAAATGCATCAATTCTTCTAAGGTCTTCCTTTTCACTGTCCAATTTTCATATTCATATAAATACCATGGCTTCGGTCAGGTGCACCTTCATCATCAAACTCTTGAAGATTATTTGCTCTTGAAAATTTTAAAGAGGTCTTTTGCATTAGGTTTTCCTAATGCATTGTCTTCTGATTTCTTTACTACTGCTTCCATGAACATTGTGAATCAAAGCAAAATGAAATATTTGACAATTTCTATCTTTTCTCCATTTATCATGATGTTATTTATTAGTCTACTTGTGGGGATTTTTGTTTTCTATATATTGATGTGCAATCCATACTAAATGCTGTAGTCTGATCTTCATCTTAAGTCCTCTTCACTTCCAGAAAGCAAGATTGTATCGTCTGCATACCACAGCTTGTTAATGAGTCTTCCTCCAATCCTGATGCCACATTCTTCTTCATATAGTCCAGCTTTTCAGATCATTTGCTTAGCATACAGGTTGAATAAATATGGTAAAGGCACATATTTTTTCCCAATTTTAAACTTTGGCACATATCTTTCCCAATTTTAAACCATTCAGCAGCCCCTTGTTCTGTTTGAACAACTGCCTCTTGGTCTGTAATACAGGCCCCTCATGAGCACAATTAAGTGCTCTGGAAAAACCATTCTTTTCAATGTTATCCATAGTTTGTTATGATCCACATAGTTGACTGTCTTTGCATAGTCAATAAAGCACAAGTAAACATCTTTCTGGTATTCTCTACTTTCAGTCAAGATCCATTTGATGTCAGCAATGATATCCTTTGTTCAACATGCTCTTCTGAATTTGAACTTGAATTTCTAGCAGCTAGTTGTTGATACACTGCTGCAACCACTTTTGAATGATCTTTAGCAGAAGCTTGCTTGCATGTGATATTGATGAAATTGTTCAATGATTTCCACATTCCATTGGGTCACCTTTCTTTGGAATGGGCACAAATATGAATGTCTTCCAATCAGTTAGCATGGTAGCTGTCTTCCAAATTTCTTGACATAGGCAAGTGAACACCTCCAGTGCTGCATTTGCTTGTTGAAATATTTCCATTTGTATTCTGTTCATTCCTGGAGCCATGTTTTCCACCAATGCCATCAGTGCAGGTTGGACTTCTTCCTTCAGTATTATTGGTTCTTGATCATATGCTGTCTTTTGAAATAGTTGAACATAAATCAGTTCTTTTTGGTACTCATTATTCCTTTCATCTTTTGATGCTTACTGCATCAGTCAATATTTTCCCCATGGAATCCTTCAGTATTGCAACCCAAGGCTTGAATTTTTCTTCAGTTCTTTCAGCTTGAGAAATGCTGAATGTGTTCTTCCCTTTTGATTTTCTAACTCCAGATGTTTGTACATTTCACTATAGTGTTTTAGTTTGTCTTCTCGAGCTGCCCTTTGGAATTTTCTTTCAGCTCTTTTATTTCATCATTTCTTCCAGTAGTTTTAGCTTCTCTCCATTAAGATCAAGTTCAGATTCTCTTCTATCATTCATTTTGGTCTTTTCTTTTTCCCCATCTTTTTACTGACGTTTGCTTGCTTTATGAGTTTGTTCTTCTCTCATTAGTGTCTAATGCATCAAATCTGGTCTTGAGATGGTCTCTAAATTCATGGGAAATTTACTTACTCAAAGGAGTCCTGGTAGCATAGTGGGCTGCTAATTAACCGCAAGGTTAGCAATTCAGATCTATCAGTAACTCCTCAGGAGAAAGATGAAGCTTTCTGCTCCTGGAAAGATTTACAGCCTTGGAAACTCTACATGTGGTTGCTATGACTGGAACCAACTTAACAGCACACAGCAGCAGCAGCATGTTTACTCAAAGTCATACTTTAGCTTTCATGGACTTGTTTTAATTTTCTTCACTTTCAGCCTGAACATACATATGAGCAACTGATGGTTTGTTTTACAGGCAGCCCCTGGCCTTGTTTTGGCTAATGATATTGTCCTCTCCTTCATTTTCAGCTTAGGACAAGAAACTAAGGAAAGGAGAACTCAGATGTGGTTATGGTCCAGGCTTCTGGGATTAAGATGAATCTTCCATTAAGGAGAATCCATGCTCTCCTACATCAGTGATTCAAGGAGAGAAAACCCCAAACTTCCAATAATTTCACAACATACTTTCTAGCAGCTGTCTATAATGTGTTGTGAAATAGTCTCAGTTTATGCCATGAAGGACACAGAGCTTCACTCTTGAGCTAAATGACAATGTACTACACATTCCTCAAGTGCAAGTCATCACTCCTTGGACCTGAGAGATTGAATGGGGATGGATAATTAATATCCCCTGAAAGCCAGCAATCTTTGAGCTGATTCCGATAGAAATACCTAGTCCCAGAACTTCTTACAGGGCAGAATATCCAAGCCAGACTCAGTAGATTCTAAGTCAGAGCAACCGTAAAAGACAGAGTAGAACTGCCCCCATAAGGTTTCCAAAACTGTTGGTCTTTGCAAAAGCAGATGGCCACATCTTTATCCCATGGAGTGGGCTGTTGAGTTCAAACTACTGACCTTTCAGTTAGCAGCCATTCTCAACTACTGTGCCACTAGGGCTCCTTGAGCAACATCTATATAACTTTATTCCTAATGGACACAAACCATTCTTAGCAATGGAGATCACTGATAGACTGTACAGATTCTGTCCCTACCCCCATGACCAAAGTAACACCAGGAAAGTTATTTACAGTCATTTTGAAGTCCTAAATGGATAGGAGTCCTAATGTGGCACTGTAGGATAAGCCCTAGACTGCTAACCACAAGGTCAGCAGTTCAAATCCACCAGTGGCTCCTTGGAAATCCTATACAGGGTTGCTATGAGTCAGAACTGACTTGACAGCACTTAACAAATATCACCACAAGAAGACCCTCCAAAAATGTCTAAAACGAATCTACAAGTGCTACCAAAACCCACTTCCTCATATTCTCCAAAGCCTTTCTTTGCCTCCCCTTGTTTAGAGAATTCATTCTAAACCCATAGCAGTTCATTCAAAGTCCTCCATGATCTAATACTCCATGATTCTAAATTCAGTTTCCATTGCATCTGCCCATGTACTCTGCACCCCAGCCATATCAGTCTGGTTCTGGTAGCATAGTGGTTATGAATTGGGTTGGGAGCTGCAAGGTCAGCAGTTCAAAACTACCAGCTGTTCCGCAGGAGAAAGATGAGGCTTTCTGCTCCCATAAAGATTTACAGCCTCGGAAACCCTGTACAGGGTCGCTATGAGTCAGATCCAACTCCATGGCACACAACAACAACAACATTATTCCCCACATGCTCTTCTTGCTTTCTCTACCACTACCACTGCCCATCTGTTGTACTTCTAAAGAAGTAGGTTAGTCACCACATCCTCCACGAAGTTTTCCACTATCCATCAGAATTAGCAGCTTCTGTCTTTATTCCCAGGAGTCCTGGCACAGCGCTATGGGCTAATGCGTCAGATTGCAAAGTCGTTTGAACTTTAAGGTCAGTGGTTCAAGCTCACCACCTGGTCCTTGGAAACCCTATACAAGGATCACTATGGGTCGGAATCAACTCGATGGCCTTAAAAACAACAACAACATCTTTATTCCCAAGGAGCTCTGGTGCCGTAGTGTTTACAAATCGGGCTGCTAATCTCACAGCAGTTCGAAACTACCAGCTGTTCCATGGAACCACATGCAGATGAAACTACAAAATTTGAAACTTCAGTGTTACTGGGTAATAACAACTCTGACCAGCGCACGTTGTTGTTGTTGCTGCTACGTGTTATGGAGTTGGTTCTGACTCATATCTACCCTGTACAGCATTTCCGTGGGACAGCTGGTAGGTTTGAACAGCCAACCTTGTGGTTCGCAGGCCAGTGCTGATCCTACAGTGGCACATCAAGAAATCATTGTTGTTGTGGTTGTAGTGAAATGCTACCAAGTCAATTCCGACTCATAAAGATCCTGTATGGGGATTCCAAGGAGCGAATGGTGAGTTTGAACTGCCAACCTTGCAATTCAAACGGACCTTTCAGTCCAGTGCTTATCCTACAACACCACACCAGGCACATTGTTGTTGTTGTTAAGTGTTGGCAAGTCAATTCTGATTCGTAACAACCCTGTATAGGGTTTCCAAAGAGCAACTGGTGAGCCTGAACCACCAACCTGGCAGCTCAAACCAATTTTGTAGTCCAGCACATTAACCCGCTGCGCCACACCAGGACTCCAGGAGCACATTAGAAGAAGGTTCAAAACATAAATCAACATCCAGTTTTGTCCTTGTATCTGTATTGATATATGTATGTCTTGTTTGACTCATAGTGAACCTGTACAGGAATTCCGAGGCTGTAAATCTTTATGGGAGCAGAATGTCTCATCTTTCTTCGGCAGAACAGCTGGTAGTTTCAAACTGCTGACC
Organism: Chrysochloris asiatica; assembly: GCF_000296735.1. Classification (NCBI taxonomy): domain Eukaryota; kingdom Metazoa; phylum Chordata; class Mammalia; order Afrosoricida; family Chrysochloridae; genus Chrysochloris; species Chrysochloris asiatica. The sequence goes on from NW_006408628.1 coordinate 7,387,690, forward strand.
TTAAAGTTCGCAGCCTGATTCGTAACCACTATGCTACCAGAGCTCCTTATAACTAAGTATAGGGATAATTTATTTTAAAAATAATAAATTTATCAACATTTGAGATTTTTTAAAATGGCAGCATTTACTCAAGTACAAAATTCAGATGGGTTAGGAAAGGATGAGCAATAAAACAAGAAACACATGGAGGAAGCGGGATAAACGATGCTACTTTGTGGGGATTGCTATCAATAACAAAAAAAAATGTGTATGAATGTTTGAAAGGAAAATTGATTTGATTTGCTCTGTGAGACTTCACTAAATTCACAATAAAGTTAAAATAATAAATTTCTGTTGAAACACTGCACAAAAATTGTATAGACAGTCATTTTGGTAGCACCCCCTCTGACAATGACACCCAGTACAGTCTGAACCCCCAGATCCCCATAATGACACCAATGTAATGACCACATTTAGTTACTTAGAACAAGATCAATGTATTAATTTACAGTTCTGTAGGTTAAGTGTTCAGCGCAGATCTCACTAGGCTAAAATCAAGGTGTCGACAGGGCTGTGTTGTCCTCTGGGGTCTCTAGCAAAGAGTCCTTTTTTTTTTTTTTTGCATTCCCAACTTTTAAAGTTTCCCCTTGTTCCTTGATTTGTAGCCTCTTTTCTTTATCTTCAAAGCCAGTACATTGCATCTCTCTGAACATTCTTCCATACTCACACCTGCCTCTCTCTAACACTCTACTTCTACTGACCTCTTACACTTTTAAGGCCCCTTGCAAATACACTGAGCTCGTATAGTTAGTCAGTCCGTTTATAAAGCAGCCTTACTTTAATTCCCATTGCCACATAGCATAATGGATTCACAAGTTCCAGGGATTAGAATGTGGGCATCTTCGGAAGGCCATCATTCTGCTTACCAAGAGAGCAGTTCATCTCAGCCTCAAAGCTCTGCAGAGTGCAGATTATAATACTGCAGATAGTATTGCAACCATGAAGACTAAATCCACTGTGTACAGACTACCCAGGGATCAAACCTGGCTCCTGTATTGGTCCTCCAAACTCAACAAGACACAGCTCCAGTTATCTCTTATCATGATACATAACCAACTATGTCCAACAACACCTTATGCTTTGAAGGCACCCTTTCCAAGGCTATAGGAAAGTGTGAACAGAAGAACTTAGATCCAACTAGAGTAGAGGTTCATGAGGAACAGAGAACTCCGGGGAATAAAGATTCATTGGAAAAGACAAATTCCAGGGTGGCCCTCTGAATAAGTATTATCCTTCTCATTACATTCATGCCAAGGGTAGTTTAAAGGTAGAGTCTATGTCTTATTCACTTCTGAATTCCTTTCTTTTACCATCTTTGACCTTAAGAGCAGGACTGGGCAGGCCAGAAACTTGAATTAACATCTTTGGGAGCAGCTCTTAATCAATAACAGACAGAGATGATGGATAAATATTTCAATTGCTTCCCCCCTTAGTGGAAAAATATTAAGACATGTTCTATACTGTTGTCCAAATGAATGTCACAGAATTGAGCTCCAGTTCTGTGCAGCAAGAATCTATTCACTAACACTACCTGGGGGACCAATGTGGCCCAGGTTTAGCACTGAATGTTCCACACCCCAGACCAGTAAGAACAATTGATTCTACCAAACACAATTTATAAACACAACTTTTTTCCCTTCTCCATATCATTTTCCTACTCTTCTACTGGTGTTTCCTGGTATCACTTCCCAAATAAATTACTTGTGCCTAAATCTGTATTTTAGGGTCAGCTTCTGGAAACAGCCATCCTAAAATTAGCTTTGTGGTCCAGTGTGTGTCTAACTGGCAAGCATAAAGCCTTATGGTCACTGCAAAACTCCAGGGGACCCATTCCCATAGTCTACAATGCAAATAACCACCCTAGTGTCGCACACTGCAGGCCCAAATAACAACTGATATCTCTGGTTGGACTCTCTGCAGGTTGTTCTAGGATCAAGTTCTCCTTTTCCCACCTCCCACCACATGGGAAATAGCACACATTTTACAGAGAAAATCTTCCCATAAAGAGGCAACAGGTTTAATCCTTCCGCAGTCCTGCCCTGCCCTTTTCCAGATGTTCCCATTTAGTCATGGTGGGAGCTGAGCACCAGACATCCAAGCAGCATGACTGGGTCTGAACACCCTTCACAATCGATTGAGCTATGGCAGCTGGGCTTGCCTCCAGATGGGGCGAGTTCTGTGCAGACGGCAATTTTGCATGGGAAACCAGAGAACCTTAGGGACCTGCTATAGATGGCTGGTGTCTCTGCTATTCTCACTCAACTTCAATTAGCAGCCCTGAAAATTAGGAAGGCCTTTTAGAGTTTTGACGTGCCTCCCACAGACATTAGTTTGGCCTCACCTGGGGAGACAGCCTGTCCCCAGGGATAGGAGGCAACTCTAGCAGTGGACATCTGGACACCCCTAATGAGGCCAGCCCAGGATGGGAGCTCAACTAATTGCTCAAATCTGCTGTGATGTCTGGCTTCCAGCTGCCATGTCTGGCAGCACCATTTAGATGTCTTGAGTATACTGTGAGATTAGGACGGAAAGACCCTTAAGAATGGGGAATGTCAGCCGGGGTTCATGTTGAAGCAATTAAGGGGACATTTGTTGTAGGTGAAGAATGGTGGATAGTAAAATAAAAATATCACAGCTTGCTGACATCCTACCAGGAAATCCGTAGTCTCCAGCCAAGAATACTGAGTATGTGGTGTGTGATTGCAAAGCAAGAGGAGAGAGGCTAGAAATTTTTCTGGGTCCTGAATCAGGTACCTGGGCTTTCAAGATACAAACCCACCAGATCGTTGCCTTGCCTCTGATTCCTTTCATCCCCCTTCTTGAAAGACAGAAACCTTTACTGATCCAGCCTATGCCCAGAAACAGTTTACCCTGAAATTAATAAAGTTTAATCTTCATGGCCCTTCATTTTCATACATCAAGTTCAAGGCCCTGAGAAGAGTTCCAACAACTTTTCACATAGTGGTATAGTTTTGCAAAGTTTTCAAAAGAAGATCATTCTAACCATAATTCATTAAGACTATTGTGTCTTCCCTTCAGTTACAGAGCCCCTCATGTAGGGTGACACTGGCATTTTGACTAAAAGAGAGCTGAATTAAAATACATTTCACTTTGGTGGGGTACATTTATAAGGGAAGGAGTCCTGGTGTAGTGATGTAGGATAAGCACTAGACCATAAGGTCTATTTGAACTACAAGATGATGGTTCAAACCACCATCCACTCCTCAGAAACCCTATGTAGGGTCTCTATGAGTCAGAGCAGACTCCATGAAACTGAACATTTATATGAGAAGGGGGCCAGTTTCTTCAATTATACCTTCAGCTGTCCCTGTGGAGGAAGAGCTTCCAGAAATAATCACTGCCTAATGCACTGGCTTAGCCAGTGTCAAAAAGCAAAGGTGCAGTACCAGAGGCTTTATCCATCATATCCATGTATCTTATGGAGATAAGAACTACCGAGAACTAGGAGTATCTGCACCATATAGAGGAGTCAAGGCTTGAAATATAAGGAGTCAGAAGTTAGTATTTAGTCACCAAAAGTGCAAACCTGATGGACTTCCAGCAAGATGGTGGTCTAGGCAGATGAACCCCATGGAGCCTCTACAACAAAGACATGAGAAACCAAATGAAACAGACACAAAAGAAAATCCTGGAAGCCTGAACTTCAGAGGAAAAGTTAGAGAAGTGGGTGAGTGCTTGCTGGGAGGAGAAGCTGAGTAGGGAGAGGAAGAGAGGGAGACTGACTGATGAATGGCCAGCCAGACCATCTTGAACTTTTGTGAGTAGCTTTGCTTTGGCAACAGAAGGTGGCTGGCAGAGCAGATTCAAACAGGAAATGGGAAAGGTGCAATTCTTTCTCTTCCCCCATATTCCTCTAGTGACAAGAAGTGTGGCCAGCTCCCATCCTCATCCACCACCCCCCACCCCCACCTCCCACACCATTTACCCAGGCAGACCCTGCTCTCTGGGATTTCAGAGCCACATGGCTGGGATCCACGCCACTTTGGTGCCTGGATTCAAAATGGGCTCAGCTCCAGAGTTACATAACCCACAGAGCCACCAGACTAGCATTTAACTAGTTACCCTGCCCCCAGATACCCTGTGGTTCTAACAGACACTGAAAGCAGCTCCATCAAGAGCCTCCACAAACTATTTCTGGATTAAGTACACCGAACGTAGATAACACCTAGACTGATAGGAACTCCATTTAGGCCTGAACTCCACTGTCACATCCCCCTCCCACCCACATCTTGAGCTCCTTGGTATGCAGGACCCCACCCCCACGCCACAAGTTTGTTCTCCCCTCCGGGTCCAATGGCTATACTACTGTCTGTTTGGAAGCTTGGTTTTTTCCTTTTGCTATTTGTTCTTTTTCTTTGTTTATTCTTTCTTCTCCTCTCTTTCCATTCCCTTGAACTTGGCTCTGAGGGTTAATGCACTAGACTGCAAATTCGGTTTGAACCACAAGGTCGGTAGTTCAAGCTCACCACCCACTCCTCAGAAACCCTATACAGGATCACTATGAGTCAGAACTGACTCGATGGCACTTAACAACATCCTCACTTTTGTTTTTCATTCTTTTCTTCTGCTTCTTATTTCCTCTTGTTTTTTCACGTTTTGATCTCTCTCTAATCTCTTTCTCTTTTCATCTTCCCTCTTCCTGGTTTTTCTAAGTGATGCTGTTTTAGTTTTTTGTTGTTTGTTGTTGTTTCTTCCTTTTATTCTCTCTTATTTTCTCTCCTATAGAACAATTTTTCTGTCCCTCTATTATTTTTTTATCCTGTTCATGGTCGCTATAGTTCGGAACCGACTCAACAGCACTTAACAACAACAATTATCTTTTTAGTTTTTTTTTTTTTTTTCTAGTTTCTGCCTGTTTTTATATCTATTTTATACTTTCTTATTTTCTCTTTTCATTGTTGGTTGGTGTTTATTCTGTTTTGTATTATTGTGTGTAGGGGGAGGGTCTCTTTTCCACCTAAAAGATACAGCAAAAGTTCCCATAAACTCCAGCAACAACTCTACTCTCTGCAGCTCTACCCACAGGGCAAGAGCCAATACCAGCTCCTGTGCCACCTGATCAAAGATAGACAGCAGACAACACCAACCAAACACAACCTAAATTGAAATGTATAATCAATGAACAGAAAATGGTGCATGCACTTCCATTCTTTAACTACAACCACAGAAGACAGATAGTGAAAACCTAAGATCACAACAACATACAAACATCAATTAAATACAAATACAAAAATACCACAATGTTCCAGAGACAACAGACAACATTTGGCTCACTGAAAGAAACTAGAAAAAATAGCACACACAAAAAATGACCAAGATGCAGAGCCAGAAATAGATCATAAGGAAGAAAAAGTAATGGGACTAACTGTAAAAGAATTTTAAAAAATGATATTCAAGCACCTTCAAAGGATTGACAGAAGGATTCAGGAAAGTAAGGAAAACACAGAGGAGGAAAAAAAAAAAAAAGATTTTAGGGAACCACTATAGGACAAACAAAGTAAATGAAAATTTTGAAACTATAAAAAACCTGCAATTAGAAATCCAGAATATTAATACAAGATTTCAGAAATGAACAATATATTGAAAGGGCAAGGAGTAGATTTAAAGCAATGGAAGCCCAAATTAGTGAACTTAAAGATAAATCTCTCAATAATAGTGTGCTAGAAGAACAATCAGAAGAAAAAAAAAAAGGAAAAATCTGAAACAATCCTAAGAGTTATGTGGGACACCATGAAGAGGAATTACTTATGTTGTTGTTAGTTGCCATCGAGTTGGTACCAACTCATAGCAACCCCTATGCACATCAGAAGGAAACACTGCCCAGTCCTGCACTAGCCTCACAATCATCGCTGCATTTAAACACATTGCAGCTGCCACTGCGCCATTCCATCTAGTTGGAGTTCTTTCTCTTTTTCTCCTACCCTCCACTTTATCAAACATGATATCTTTCTTCAGGGACTGATGCCTTTTGACAATATGTCTGAAATACAAGAGATGAAGTCTGGCCATACTGACTTCCAAGGAGCACTCTGGCT
>NW_006408628.1:7394230-7403742 GCF_000296735.1 Chrysochloris asiatica
ATTAACTACTCTGCCATTTTTGTTACAAAACTTCTACCTTTATAATTGTGACATTCGCAATTAGTCATGGTAATTATTACTCACTATTGAATCATAAGAATCTTATCCCCATCTCTTTTAACAAGATGGCTCTGTGGGTTAATGAGTCAAACTGCAAAGTCACTTGAACTGCAAAGTCGGTAGTTCAAGCTTACCAGCTGCTCCTTGGAAACCCTATACAGGGTCGCTATGAGTCAGAACCAATTTGATGGCACTTAAAAACAACAACAACATCTAGACAAGATGAAAACTCTTCAGAGGGGACTCTTTCTTCCCACATACACTATTAAACCTAACCCCCCTTGAAACCTTGTAAGCCAGTCACTTTGTGCCTTTATTACCCCCTCAATTTAGTTAGCCAATATCTAAGTTGCCCATCTGTATCTATACTGTGTACAGAGGGAATCGTATTGATACTTGATGTGAAGATTCCTTCCCTCTCTGTTTGTATTTAGAGTTACTACCTTCATGAGTATAGATCAAGTTCATCAAATTGTAGCAATTTATCCTCATTTCCTTTATAGTCCATGGTACTTTTTTTTTAATGTTTTATTGTGAATTATATGATAGTTTTACATGGGAGAACATTAGTTTTACATTCATTCTATCATATATCATTTCACTGCCATGGTTACAATCCCCTCCATGCATCAGCCTCTATTGTTTTGTATTTTTCTTGAAGGTCTTTCTTTAAAGAAGTATCTTCTATTCTTCTAGCTGTTCCAGGCTGGTCTGCTCATCTTTTCAAGTGGAAATTTCCCATCTCTGGAGATCTGCATGTGGTTCAGGCAGTCCATGGTACTTTTAATATTCTTTTCCAACCTCATAATTCAAATTAATCCGTTCTTCTACAGTTTTCCTTATTCACTGTCCAACTTTGAAAATGCCTTGGTTTAAGGATCTTAGTCCTCAAACTGACATCTCTGCTCTTGGACACTTTAGAGAGGTTTTGTGCGGTATAATTGCCTAATGCAACACATTGTTTAACTTCTTGACTGCTGCTTCCATGAATGTTGATGATTGACCTGAGCAAAATGAAATCTTTCACACCTTCGAATTTTTCCCATTTATATGGATGTTGTTTATTGATCCAGTGGTGAGGATTTTTGTCTTTTTCATATTGAGGTACAACCCATACTGATGGTTGTGGTCTTTGATCTTCATCAGTAGGTATTTTAAGTCCTCTTCACTTTCAGTAAGCAAATTTATATCATCAGCATGTCACAGGTTGTTAATAAATCTTCTTCCAATTCTAAAGCCACATTTTCTTCATATAATCCAGTTTCTCAGATTATTTGGTCAGCATACAGATTGAATAAGTATGGTGAAAGAATACAACTCTGGCACACAGCTTTCCTAATTTTAAACCATTCAGTGTTCCCTTGTTCTAGTCAAACAATTGCCTCTTGGTCTACATCCTCATGAGCACAATTAAGAGTTCTGGAATACTAATTCTTCATAATGTTGTCCACAGTTTATCATGATCCATACAATTGAAAGCCTTTGCATAGTCAATAAAGCACAAGTAGACATCTTTCTGGTATTCTCCGCTTTCAACCAAGCTCCGTCTGATGCCAGCAGTGATATCCCTCATTCGACATCCTTGTCTGAATATGGCTTGAACCTCAGGAAGTTCCTTGACAATGTATATTTGAAGCCATTTTTGGATTATATTTAGCAAAATTTTACTTGTGTGACATTTAATGATATTTTCCAATGATTTCCACACCCCACTGGGTCACCTCTATTTGGGATGGGCACAAATATGGATCTCTTCCAGTAGTTGTCTTCCAAATTTTGTGGCGTCGATGAGTGAGTACCTCCAGCATTTCATCTTTTTGTTGAAAGATTTCCATTTGTATTCCATCAATTTTGGAACCTTGTTGTTTGCCAATGTCTTTAATGCACCTTGGACTTCTTCCTTCAGAATCATTGGTTCTTGATCATATGCAACCTCTTGAAATGATTCAACATCAACCATTTCTTTTTGGTATAGTTACTCTGCATATTCCTTCCATCTTCTTTTTCTGCTTTCTGCATCATTTAATATTTTGCCCGTTGTTGTTGTTAAGTGCTATCAAGACATTTCTGACCCATAGTAATCCTGTATAGGGTTTCCAAGGAGCAGTTGGTGAGCTTCAACCGCTGACCTTACAGTTCAAACTTCTTTGCAATCTGGCACATTAACCCACAGTGCCACACCAGAACTCTATTGTTGTTGTTGTTGTTAAGTGCCATAGAGTCAGTTCTGACCCATAGCGACCCTGTATAGGGTTTCCAAGGAGCAGCGGGTGAGCTTGAACCGCCAACCTTGCAGTTCAAATGGTTTTGCATTCTGGCACATTAACCCACAGCCACACCAGTACTCTTTCATTTAACATTCACAGACTGGTCACGAAACATAAAAACAAAAGCAGAAACAAGAATGATTCCTAGATTCCAAGCTTGAACAACTAAATGGGAGGAAATGCTATTTATTGAGGTAAGGAAAATTAGGGGGGAAGTAGATTGGAGAATAAAAGAGATATCAAGTTCCTTTTTATACAAGTTAAGGTTAAGAAACTTATAAGACATACAGGTGGAGATGGAAAATAGGTTGCTCGTTACATAAGTCTGGAATTCAAAAAAGAGTCCTGTTTCAAAATTCAAATTTGGGAGTTATCAGAATAATGGTGGTGTTTAAATACGTGAGAATGAATTATATCGTCTAGGGCAAGAGTATAAAGCCCATGAAATTATTTGGTCTGGCCCTGCCAAGTCAACTGCAGTTCCAGCCATCACATTAAAGGTGAGTTAAATAAATGTTTGACCAAATATAGCAGGCTAATTTTTAAGTTGAAAATTAATGTATGGCCCACAAATGATATTATAAATATTGGCAGAAAAAATGATTTTGCCACCCCTGATCTAGGGAGATGGTAAAGGACAGGAGAAAAGGAGAGTGGAAAAGGAAAGAACAAGAGGAAAGGAAGGGACAAGAGAGGAAAGGATAGGAGAAAAGGAAGCCAAGTGAGGAATAAAGAACCCAAACATGCAGCTATCACAGAAGTCAGTCAGCAAGGCAAAGTAACCAAAGGTAGGCAGAGAACCAGTAGACAGTGATATCCTAGAATCCAGTAGAAGAGAATGATTCAAAAAGATGAAAGTGGTTTACTATGCTAAATGCTGCTGAGACAGAAATCTAGGTTTTAGCTTCCATGTTATCAGATAATCTAAGTGAATAAAGGTGTCCAAGGGGTGCTAGTCAGAGCCAAAGAGAGTTGTGCAAGTGTCAATAGGACAGTTGGTCTAAGAGGCTGTTGTTGAAATAACGAAGCACAAACTGTTCCTCCCAGAGCCCTCTCAACCGTGTTCAATAATTCATTGCAATGACCACACAGAACTCAGAGATAATATTCATACTTATGGGTTTTATTAGGAAATTTAACAGGATCACAAAATTCTTAGGGCACAGGTGTTCCAGTCAGCTGCTGATAAATGCCCACTTCACCATAAGCCTTAGCCTGAAGGCATTTGGGTCAGCAAAACTAGCTCCCCACCTAAATGCCTGGAGGCACCTCACTCTACAAGAGAGTCCCAAGTCATTCAGCTTTACTGTGCTCTGTGGGCTGATAAGTCCACTGTTCTTTCTCATGCTCTAACTCTTGGCTCTGCTGCTGCTGCTGCTTCTCTTCTGCCACTCCTCCAGCATGCTAGTTTTCTGTCACTAACTTGAGGAGATTCAATACGCCAGGTTCTTAGGGTCCAAAGGACATGCTCCTACTCATAAGCAGGAGATCCCTCACTCCTGCTTCTGAGATGGTTCATTTTATATCCATGCTAGAGTTTTAAGCTTTTACAATTAGAATGAACTCTGCTCGCATCCACCGCTAACATCATATCATTCTATCAGTATCTTCTCCCACCTCCTCTTATCCAGATCCATCAGGGTAGAAATATTGTTTTGTGGGAGTTACAGACTACAGCTAGAAGAAACATTAGATAATTCACTATACCACAGCAATTCTGACCCCAGCTGAATAGAGTACACAGGCAATGATAAAATCTGTCCTTTGGTAGTATAGACCAGTAAAGTTGTAGCCAATTCATACATACTTGCTCTAGATTACTATTATTATCAGTTAATACATCCAGTTGATATTACCAGAAAATCTAACATATATCAAAGCCAGTTTTAGACAGAGAAAGTGCACTGGTATTATTGATGAGAGAATGAGCAAAAATTCAGCAGACTGGAAATTTCTTTTCAAGTTCTATTTTTGCTTTACTATAGAGTCCCATCACATCTGTTAGCTTCTGTTCACTTCTTGTTTCTCATTGGAAAGAGGGTAATTGTATTAAAAAAATACAAATGTGAAATTTCCCAAATGGTGTGTCACAGAGCCTTAGTATCAATGGAGTGCTGAAGACAACTCACATCAGTTCACATCAGCACACAGAACTGATTATATACATCTCTTCCTATGTTCAGTGATTTAATCTTGGTACCTTGAAATTGGCCATGGAGATAGTATTTGCACTATGGAAATCAGCAGACACTACTAATCCTGGCATTATCCCCACCCACCCCAGAGAGCCAGTTAAGTAATTCCAGTACACCGCAGATTAGTGTCCTGCAAGATGTGACATGGTATTCAAAAGTAGGGGAGAGCTAAGGTATGATATTTATGGGAAACAGCTTAGTAAATCCCCTCTGGAGATTCCCAGACTCAGGAAAAATATTTCTATTAAAACCTCTATTTAACTTTTTTGCTTCTTAACCAAGAGTTTACAAACTTATTTCCATAGACTCTTTAAAAAAAAAAAAATACCTATTACTGTTATCTGAATTTTGTACTGCTGTTTTGGTGACAATTTTATTTAATAAAACTAAGTTGTTGGCATTGGACTAGACATAGAAATTGGCCACAATAGTTCAGCTATTCATTCCCATGGGTATTTGGAGATATGTGTAAATGATGAATGTTTTCAGCCACTCTTGTCGCTGCTGAAAAACACTTATTATTTATGACCTGAGTTCTGGGTGGTGATTGCTGTCATTAATAATGATGGTTTAGCCCCAAGGCTGGGGAGATGGTGGATCTGGAGTCTCTCTCACTTAGCCTGACATTCCAATGTTACAGGAGTTGGGCTGTAAAGCTCAGAGCACTTAGCATCAGCAGTGGGAGTGCTAGATTTCAAATTCTTTCCTCATTCAAGACTAGACATTCAGGGGGCCTAGGGCAGAGGTCTTTCTCTGACTGTGGAAACCACCACTAGCTATCAGATTGAAAGGGGGAGCTCCTGGGGACCTGGTGAAGCAGAACAACTGTGTTCATTAAGAGAACCAGGAAGCAGTGACGGGGGTCTTGTCCATCGACAACTTGGAAGGACACAAAATATTTTACTAAAAGTAATCTCGCAGCTGGAAAGAGCAGGTGTGAGCAGAACAGAGTCTGTGCAAATGCTGGAGAGAGATTAAGGCGGGAAGAAAATTAGATTTTCCCAAGTTCCAAAGGGGGTTGTACTAGGAGGAAATAAGGAGAGAGAGAGATGGACTGAGATTGATTGATTCAGGCTTGATATAAACATCCTTCCAGCAAAGGGGTTACCATTCTGCGTTTTAACAATTTAGCAAGCAAAAACCTCAGCATTAACTGAACCCATGAATTAAACAGAGGGGAAGATTACCAGGTGCTGAATAGGGGAAAACTAAACAAAAAATCTTCCCATCCTTCACTTCCACAGGAGCAGAACCTGGTGCCAAGAAAAATGCTTACACCTGCTTAGCCTCTGCTTCTGGCCCTCTGGTATTTTCCAATTTTCAGATAAGTGACCCTGGCTCTGATGGTGTATCCATCCTGCAGTTCTGGGCTGATGGTCAGTAAATGACTGCTTCTCCCCAGGGCAAAAGGAAGGGTGGAACCAGAGACCAATAAGAAGTGGGGATTTCCATCCACAGAAAAGTGGAGGGTGGCCACCACATTTCCAGTATTTTTCTTACAAATTTCTTGGCATGGGTTAGTAAGAGCCTCCAGCAATGCATCAGTTTATTGAAACATTTCTATTTGTATTCCCATCAATTCCTGGGGCCTTGTTTTTTTTATAGTACCTTCATTCAGTACAGCTTGGACTTATACCTTTAGTACCATTGATTCTTGATCATATGTCTACCCCTTGAAATGATTGAAATACAACCTGTTCTTTTTAGTACCATGACTCTGTGTATTTCCATCATTTCTGATGCTTCCTGCATTACTCAATATTTTGCCCATGTTGTTATTGCTGTTGTTATGTGTCATTGAGTCAATACCATTTCATATCAACCCTATTGAACAGGGTATCTGAGAGCAGTAGGTAGGTATGAACTGCTGCCATTGTGGCTACCTTATCTTACAGTGCCACATCCTTCTATATTGCAACCCAAGGTTTGAATGTTTTCTTCAAGTCTTTCACTTGAGAAATGCTGAATACATTCTTTCCTTCTGATTTCATATCTCCAGGTCTTTGCACATTTCATTATAATACTTTGTCTTCGCAAGCTTTCCTTTGACAACGTTCTGTTCAGCTTTTATTTTTTTCATCATTTCTCCCAGTTGCTTTAATTTCTCTACGCTCAAGAGCAAATTTCAGAGTCTCTTTTGACATTCATTTTGGTCTTTTCTTTCCTTCCTGTTTTTTGTGGAGTTTTTTTCTTTATCATGGTTTATGAGTTTATTTTATGAAAAAAACTTTTCATCCAAAGTACGATTTCAAACTATTTGTGTACACATAAAAAAGAAATTGAAGACAATGAACATAAACCGAATGAAAGGAAACAGAATAAACTGACTCAGGTTTGATATGGTCATGTGCCCCGCTCTCCGAATCCCCTTTCCCGTAACCAACAAAGATTTTTTTTTTCCCTTTTAGTATGGGTATCATTTTTTGTTTTGTTTTTTAATGTTTTATTGTGAATTATGTGATAGTTTACATGGGAGAACATTAGCTTTACATTCATCCTATTGTGTATCCTTTCGTTGCCATGGTTACAATCCCCGGTGCATCATCAACCAACCAGAGGGTATACCCTGCAAGCCTGTCTGCAGGTTGTACACACACAGCCCCTCTCCCTCTCTGGGTCTAGAGTTCGCAGCCACTCCATCTCTCCACGTCATCTTCTCTGCCTTCATCTCTAGTGTCACTGTTTCTCTGGGTAGGGTCCCGTACTCTGCTCTTCAACCTTGATGGTCCCAGGGACCTCTGCTCCTGGACTGCAAAGTCAATCACTCCCCTCCTTTGCTACGAAACATCTACCTTTACATTTCCAACTCTCACAGTCAGTCCTGATAACAATTATTCACTACTGTGCCACAAGAGACCTAGCTGCATCTCCTTTCATCAGCCCTGCCCAGACAGATTGGATACTACTCAGTGGAGATTCTACCTTCCTCTGGCCCCCTGGATCTCAGTTCCCTCTTGAAAGTTTGTAATCCAGTCACTTCTTGCCTTTGTAGTGCCCCCATTTTGGGTAGCCAATGTCCAAGTTGCCCATCCCTGTCTACTATGTGTATGGAAGGGGTGGGAATGATCCTCGATGTAAGGATTTGGTCCCTTTTTTGAGCTACTGCATCCAAGTTCATCAAATTGTATCAGATTACTCTTTTTTTCCTCTACTTTCTTCTTCTAGTTGAGCTCTGCTCATCCAGTCATTGAAGCCAGGTCAAGTGGGTATTATCTGCAAGTGTGGGTGTTCTTATGCATATGCCCTCTCTTATCAGCTGGACGCTACACTCTCCACTCTAGTCCTCTGTGGCTATATCACTGACTTTGGGACCAAAAGTCCTCAGGTCTTGCCACACTGCTGGCCAACTAGGTCTCCACCTGGGTTCACAGAAGTCTATTGAATGTTGTAGGGCTTAGCTTGAAGTTTCATTGCTGTTTTTCCCTCACCTCCCCTATCGGTGATGAACGTGGTCACCAATCAGAGTGTGTATTCCCGTTGAGTCTTAGTCTTAGAAGGGGATTTGCCCTGAGGGGTCCCAACCACTTGGCTTGATGTCTCCTGGGCAAGCAACTTGCTTGATTTTGTAGTAATCAGTCGGTCTGCCTATATTGTTTTATATTTTTCCTGGCAGTATTTCTTTCAAGAAGTATCTTCTGTTCTTCTAACCACTCCAGGCTGGTCTGCTTGTCCTTTCAAGGGGAAATTCCCCACCTCAGAAGATTCTGGATGGGGCTCTGGATTCCAACTATGGTCTTATGTAATGCAGTGGCTCCTCAGAAAGCCTCCTTCACTGGGCACGTTGTAACCCTATTTTAGGTATTCCAATCAGTTATAGGCTGAAGATGGACTTACAAGCTTTCTATGGTGATATTTCTGGCTATTCCTTTCTCTCCCCCTCAAGTGTCTATTTTGATAATAGTGTGACAGGGAAACCATGATTTAAAAGATAGCTAAGCATCTTAACATTATCCCCCCCCCTTTTGCCCATTCCAACCATGTCTCAATCCCTGAATCCCAGAGCCCTGTTGCTCCAAGATTGTGCATACATCATTATTTACGTCTGTCACACTTAGACCATGCAAACCTGCCTAATTGTTTTCCCATCCGCCTTGTTATTCAAATCCCCTCCCCCCTTTTTGTGTACTCCTCCTCTCCCTACCACCCAAACTATCCTGTGTCTATTCCCTACCCTGTGCTTCACCTTCCCCTCCCTACCCTCAATCCACCCTACACAATTTTAGTATGTTACAATCATCTATTTTGTCTACTTTTGTTTTTGTAGTTTTCAAAATGTTCAGTAGTCTGTGCATTCTCTGAATTAGTGCCCTCATATTTATCACTATTTTTTCATTGATGGCCTTCATAATTTTGGGATTCACATTTAGGTCTTTAATCCATACTGAGTTGGTTTTTGCATAAGCATGAGGTAAAGGTCTTGTTTCAATCTTTTGCATATTGCTTTCCAGTTCTGCCAGAACCATCTGTTGAAGAGACTATCCCCTCCCCATGCGATATATTTAGGTACTTTGTAAAAAATTGGTGTCTGTATGTGAATGGGCTAATTTCTGGATTCTCTATTCTGTTCCATTGATCAATGTATCTTTCATTGTACCAGTACCAAGCTGTTTTGACCACTGAAGTCGTGTAATAAATTTTGAAGTTGGGGAGTGAGAGGTTTCCAACCTTATTCTTCTTCTTAAGCAGGAGTTTGCTTATCCTGGATCTCTTTCCTTTCCATATAAATTTTTTATTGTTTTTTCCATCTCTTTGAAGAATGTCATTGGAATCTGGATTTGGATTGCATTATATGTGTAAATTACTTTGAGCAGTATTGACATTTCCACAATGTTACGTCTTCCTATCCAGGAGCATGGTACATTCTTCCATTTTTGTAGATCTCTTTTGGTTTCTTGTGGTAGTGTTTTGTCGTTTTCTTTGTATAGGTCCTTTGTTTCTCTGGTTACATTTATTCCTAGATACTTCATCCTTTGAGCAGCTATTGTAAATG
>NW_006408628.1:7405797-7411281 GCF_000296735.1 Chrysochloris asiatica
GAGCCCAACAGATTCAAAAGTACATGATTTCTTATTTCCACCACAATTTCCACTAGCTATAAGACTTCAAAATTTTTAAATATTCCTACCTATGTGGTTCAGAGTTTTGGAGCTCTGCTCTGAATCTGCTTTGCCTCAGGTATCTTTCTTAAGCTTTTACAATAATGATCTTATGCAATGTTTGTCTGTTTGTGACTGAATAACTTCACTCAGCATAATGTCCTCCTGGCTCATCCATGTTATGCAGTGACTTGTAGCTTCCTTGTTATTCTTCAAGATAGCATAATATTCCATTATGTGTCTGTGCCAAAATGTGTTTATCCATTCTTCCATTGATGGGCACTTAGGCTGTCTGCATCTCTTTGCTATTGTGAATAATGCTGCTATGAATATTGGTATGCATATAGCTACTCATGTTATGGCTCGTATTTCTTGTGGATATATATCAAGTAGAGGAATTGCTGTGTTTTTCATGGCCTTTTGCTTTCTTCATATATGATATTCTTGATGTCATCCCACAACTCCTATGCTCTTCAGTCATTGGTTTCTAATGCAACAAATTGGTTCTTGAGATGGTCTCTAAATTCAGGTCGGATAACCTCAAAGTTATATTTTGGTTACTGTGGACTTGTTTTGCTTTTCTTCCTCTTTAGCTTGAAGCTGCATATCAACAATTGGTCTGTTCCACCATCTGCCCTTTGGCCTTGTTTTGACTGATGATATTGAGCTTCTCCATTTGTGTCTTCCCACAAATGTAGTCAATTTAATTCCTGAACATTCCATCTGATGGAGTATAATTTTAAAGTCAACATGTATGTTGTTGAAAAAATGCATTTGCAATGAATAAGTCATTGGTCGTGTAAAATTCTATCATGAGATTTCTAGTATCATTTCTGTCACCAAAACTATATTTTCCATCTACCAATCATTTCTCTTTATTTCCAACTTTCTCATTCCAGTCACTGATAATTATCAGTAAATCTTGATTGTATGTTTAATTAATTTCAAACTAAAGAAGCTGGTAGAATTAGTCAGCTTCATCATCACTGGCATTAGTGCTTGTGGGGTAACTTTGAATAATAATAGTATTAACTGGTCTTCCTTATAGGAGTATGGACATTATTATCACAGATAATATTGTACTTCAAGATAGATATTTAAATGTTCTTTTTGATGATGAATGTGATGCCATTCTTCTTCAATTTGTTGTTCCTAGATAGTAAACCATATGATTCTCTGATTCAAAATGGCCAATATGAGTCCATTTCAGCTCTCTGATGACTAGGATATCACTCTTTATGCCTTCCATCTCATTTTTAACAACTTCCAATTTTCCTGGATTCATATCTCATACATTCTATGTTCTGATTATTAATGGATATTTGCAGCTGTTTCTTCCCATTTAGAGTTGTGCCATATCAAGAAACTCTATATGAAGCTCAAAAGATTTGCTTCATTCAAACCATTAAGATCAACTTTACTTTGAGGGGGCAGATTTTTCTAGTTGTTTTTTGGAACCTTCCAACCTGAGTGATTCATCTTCTGGAACTATATTTGACAACATTCTGCTGCTATTCATAAGGTTTTCAGTGAGTAACCATTCAGAAGTAGACTGCCTCTCCATCTTCCTAGTCTGTTTCCATCTGGAAGCTCCGCTGAAACCTAGTTAAATCTTTTGGAATTTTAAATACCAGGAGCTCAGCTTACAGCATCACAGCAACACACAAGCCATGGCAGGATGACAAACTGATAGGGCAAGTATTTAATGAATAAAAATTAATAAAGTTGACAATATTAAAATATAAGATGTATGTATGCAAAGGACATCATCACCAAACATAAGCAAAAAGATGAAAGAAACACATTTGTAGCATACATAAAAAGTATTCCTTGATTTTCCTATTTCTTTTTTACAGTGAGCATGAACTATTGCACTAATTAAAAACAAAAGTTGAAATGTTCTCTACCATCCTCTTTGCTTCCCAGGAAGGGGACAGAAATACAGGGAAATTTTTATAAAACCAAAAGCACCATGGGAACATAAGGTTGTGTTTTACTGATATAACAAACAAATTATGGTTTCATGAGGCTTTATCGTACTCTGTCTTTCCAACATTCTCAGACTTCCTCTTCCTTACAGACACCTGTGGAGTTAGCTAAGCTCAGCCAGTGTTCACAGGAAAAGACTGTGGAAAAGTTAACCTATAGTTTGATTATGTGGCAGATATTGATTCTTCCCTCACTGATAGTTCCCTTTTCTCCTCTTCATCCTGGTCACACACAAGACTACATTTCTTCCCTAGCATTAGGTGTGCCCATGTACCTGAGCCCTAGCAATGCCTCTATATGTAAGAAAGCTTAACATCCACCAGGGTCATTTTTTCTTTGCCAGTATGATACAGATGAATGTTCAAACTTGAAACACATGTGTTGACGTTGATTCTGCTTCTCTGTTTCTCTGGAGAACACTAATACATTGCCCTTGGATACCCTGCTTCCAAAGGGTCATCCTTCTTACCAAGTCTCTGTAACACAGATTCTACCCCAGAGCACATAGACCTGGATTCTTAGTTATATAGTGCTGCTATAACAGAAATGGAGTTTCTGATGTGGCACAGTGGGATAATGCACTTGACCTCAAAGTAGGTTTAAACCACAAGGTCAGTGATTCAAACTCACCAGTCACTTCTTGGAAATCCTATACAGGATTGCTATGAGTTGGAAACGACTCGATAGCACTTAACAATAATAACATAACAGGAATGCCACACATGGATGATTATATCAAACAGAAATTTATTCTCTCACTGTTTAGGAGGCTAGAAGTCTGAAACCAGGGTGCAGCTCTAGGGAAAGACATTCTGTTGAGTCTATAGGAAAGTCCATATTTCCTTGTGTTCCTTGAAGATTTCCATGTGTCTTGGCATCAAGCGTCCTGAGTCTAGAAGGTTCTCAGCACAAGAACACTGTGTCCAAAGGATAAGCTCTGCTCCTGGCTCTTTTCTTTGAGGTATTGAGGCCCCTCTTTCTCTGCTCACTTCTCTTTCTTTTGATCTCTTATAAGATAAAAAGGTGATGCATGACACACACATTCCCCCGCCCCCTCCTCCATGATCAGGTCTGTGACACAATTAAGTATGTTTCATCCCTCTCTAATCTCTTTACAACTGATTGGCTCATCACATCAGGTCACATCATAGGGAATGATTACATCATTACATAATTGTCAAATTATATTACATGACCCAGCCAAGTTGAGCCATATTTTGTGGGGGACACAATTCAATCCATAAATCCTAGAGAAGAGGGGCTGTTATAAGACTAGAAGTGCATTATTAAAGGCCAGCCTTTGATCATATATGTACCCCTCATCCCAAGGTACACAACTCTGAGAGCAGAGTTGTGCATCTAAATAGCTCTTTATACTAAAAGATCGAAATACTCTCTTTGCTTTGCTTGTGGCAGACATCCAGTAAGACTATACAGATTGGTTTGGAATGAAATTGGATTGGCTGAGAGCTGAAAATGCCTCTTCAATGAAACCTTCCCCCTTTCACCCATAGAGAGCTGCTTTTTATTCTCTTCTCTGTACTTTCACATCTATAGTTTGGTGTTTCTGTTTTAGTCAACATCATGTTAAGAGTCCTGATACAGCACTACAGGGTAAGCACTGGACCAGAAGGTCAGTTTGAACTGCAAGCTCAGCAGTTCAAACCCACCAGCCACTCCTCAGAAACCTTAGATAGAGTTGGATCTGACTCAACGGCACTTAACAACACTGACATGTGGAGTTGCAATGTATGTTTTCTTATCAGCCCTCCCACTATAGTAAGACCTCTCCAAATGCAAAGTCAATGTGTCTTTTTTCATTTTGTAGCTTCAGGCCTGGAGCATAGTAAGTATCAAAAGACAACATGGAATCCTGGTGTGGTGCTGTAGGCTAAAGACTGGACTGCGAACCACAAGGTCAGTGGTTCAAACCCACCAGCAGCTCCTGGGAAACTCTATACAGGGTTGCTATGAGTTCGGACCAACTGGACAGCACTTAAAGCCCAAGGGTCACATAAGGCCAGTGAGATCATTTGGTCTGGCCCACCAAGGCAACTGCAGTTCCAGCCATCACATTAGGGGTGAGTTAATTAAATGTTTGACCAAGTATGAACCTGCAGGTTAATTTTTAAGTTGATAATTTTGTATGGCTCATGAATGATGCTATAAATTTGGGCAGAAAAAAAGTTTCCCCATGCCTGCAATACAGGAAACCCCTCCAGAAGATTCCAGATTTGAATATTTTACTTGACTGTTTCCAAAGATAAGAGATGCCTGACCAAAACTGCCTGACCAAAACAATCTGACCAAAACAACCAAAAACTCTTCAACAGTTTTCACTAACTAAAACTTTCTTCTTTTCAGTCAGCCAAAAATTTCCTTCTGATAACTTCTCTATGTTAGCTCTAGTTGTATTCCCTGGAAAAGATGTCTCTAAAGTACTTACAGCAGAGATTCTAGAAGATTTTACAATCCTCAGCACTGATCCATTTCAGATCTGTCTATTCCAGTAAATACCTTGCATGTGCTCATTCCCCTGCCTCCAGCTAGGATTTTCACACATATGCCCTAATTCATTCTGAAGAATATCCCTAGAAAACAACTTCGGCCCATTGCTACATTCTGGTCCAGGTGCTGAAACATCCTAGTGCTCTGTTCTAGGTTAAATTCCTTATATTGCCATCTCTGTTTCTTCCTTTAGTGAAGAAAAAGAAATCTTGGCTCCTGTCCACTGTATAAAGAGTAACCAATTACTCTCTTTTCCTTCTCTCCAAACACATGCCCTTGGCAACTCTGCTTTCCCTTTTAGGAGCTGATTCATAGGTTCTGAGTTAACAACGTCCTTCCTTAAGCACTCCCAGAGCCACGTGTGGGTGAGTCTGCAGCAACCCAGCAACCAATGAATCCAGGAAATCATGGCTTCATGCGCTGTGCCAGCATGACCAAGGACACATCCCAAGATCCTTGTGCCCACAACGTCACCACTTGGACAGCCAAGTCTGAGAGCACTAACTCCACTGGGGAATGAAAAGACGTGAGAACCAGCAGGTCCCTCCTGGAAGATCTATTGTGGACTCCATCCCTCCCTTCCACTCTCCACCAGGCCAGTCCTGAAAAGCACCGACCCCCATGCCATGAGCTTAATTACTTTGCAAGAGGACAGTTTGTAGCTAGACTTCCTCTTTGTTCTCAGAGAAAGCTGGGAGTGGGCAACTGAACAAAGGAAAGTTTTTGCAGTACACAGTCAGGAGATAATCCATATTGAGAATTTAGGTCTGGATCCTTGTGTACAAGGACATGGGGACACAAGAGCCAGAATGCATGCGTCTGGAGGTCAGAGAAAACCAAATTCCTATATGAGTGCTCATCCAGCCCTTAACTGATCTCTCAATTAGACTCAGCTGTATCTGAACTGAGTTACAAGGTTTTTGTTTT
>NW_006408628.1:7411958-7413049 GCF_000296735.1 Chrysochloris asiatica
ACCTTGCAACTCAAACTGACTTTGAGGTACAGTGCATTATCATAAATCTTTCACTGTTGAAACTCAAGTGTTGATTTTTTTCTTCAGTTCTTTCAGCTTGAGAAATGCTGAGTATGTTCACCACTTTTAGTTTTCTAATTTCAGATCTTTGCACTTTTCATTATATTTCACTTTGTCTTTTCAAGCTGCCCCTAGAAATTTTCTGTTCAGCTCTTTTGCTTCATCATTTCTTCCATTCACTTTAGCTCCCCTATGCTCAAGAGAAAGTTTCAGAGTCTCTTATGACACATAACTTTTTATTTTAATACAACCCAAAACATTTATTATTTCTCAAAATTTCAGGAGGTCAAGAATTCTTGAGGGTCTCTGCAAAGTAGTTGTGTGTGAGATGTCTCATGAGGTTGCTGTCATACCTTGGTTTGAGTTACAGTCATCTGAAAGCTGACTGGGTCTTCAGTGTCCACTTTCAAGGTGGCTCCTTCACATGGCTGCCAGCTTGGTGTTGACAAGTTGAGTCCTCTATAGAAGTTTTCTTTTCTTTCTTTCTTTTTTTTTTTTTTTAATGTTTTATTGTGAATTATGTGACAGTTTACATAAGAGAACATTAGCTTTACATTCATCCTATTGTATAACATTTCATTGCCATGGTTACAATCCCTTCCATGCATCATCAACCAACCAAAGGGTATACCCTGCAAGCCTGCCCCCCAGTCATGAAGCCCCTCTCACTCGTTGGGTCTAAAGTCCCCAGCCACTCCATCTCACCACATCATCGTCTCTGCCTCCATCTCTGGTGTCACTGCTTCTCTGGGTAGGGTCCCGCCCTCTGCTCTTTTCCCTTGATGGTTCCAGGGACCTCCATTCCTAGACTGCAAAGTCAATCACTCCCCTCCTTTGCTACAAATCATCTACCTTTACATTTCCAACCCTCACAATCAGTCCTGATAACAATTATTCACTATTTTATCACAAGAGACCTATCTGCACCTCCTTCCATCAGCCCCGCCTAGACAGATTGGATACTACTAAGTGGAGATTCTACCTTCCTCCATGCCCTCTGGATCTAGGTTCCCTCTTGAAAGCTTGTAAGC
>NW_006408628.1:7413149-7421577 GCF_000296735.1 Chrysochloris asiatica
TTGTAAATTTTTGAAGGCTTGTTTTGTGGCCTAACACATAGTCTACTCTGGAGAATGTTCCATGTGCACTGGAAAAGAATGTGTATTGTGCTGTTGTTGGTTTGACTGTTTTGTACACATCTATGAAGTCCAGTCAGCTTATTGTGTTGTTTAGTTCCTATGTGTCTTTGTCGAGTTTCTTTCTGGTTATTCTATGCATTTTCGAAAGTGGTGTATTCAAAATTGTCCACTATTGTTGTAGATTTGTCTGTTTCTTTCTTAAAATCTATTAGAGTTTGCTTTATATATTTTGGAACACTTTCATTGGGAGCATAGACATTTATTATGTCATCTTGTTCAATTGTCCCTTTAATCATGAGACAATGTCCATCTTTATCTATTATGCTGGTTTTTGCCTTAAAGTTTATGTAATCAGAGAGTAGTATTGCCACTCCTGTTCATTTTTTATTGCAATTAGCTTGGTATATTTTTTCCATCATTTGACTTTTAGTCTGTTTTTGTCTCTGTGTGTAAGTTGTGTGTCTCTTGCAGACAGCATATTAAAGGATCTTGTTTTCTTATCCATTCTGCTTCTCTCTGTCTCTTAACTGATGCATTTAATCCATTTACATTCAGTATAATTATCAATAGATATGGATTAATTGCTGCCACTATGTTTTTTGGTGTTTTTGTTTTTTGTTTTTTGTGTGTATGGTGCTGCTGGTTTCTTTTTTCTGCCTGTCTTCCTTTGCTGAGTTCATGTTTTTTGTGTGTGTTCTTTCTTGGAAGTTTCCTCATAGTTTTAATGTTTCCATGTTCTTCTTAGATTTTCATTTTCTTGGTATGTTGTGAAGTTTTGTTTTGTTTTTTCCTTTGCAGTTACCTTATAATTCCTTTCACTTTTGCGTCCAATTAATACAGTCTATTTTATCCTGTAATCTACCTGACCTTCTCACCACCTGTATCTCTGTTCCTACATGTTTACCTTCTTTCACATTCGAATTGTTTTCATCATAGATTGACCTCCCAGATCCTCCGAATTTGTTCTTACAGTTTTGTTCTTTTCTCAACTCTTCCATTTGTCAACTGAGTTCTGGGTGGTTTTTCAACATATGTCAATCTCTGGTTGTTGTCTGTTCTTGGTGGTTCTCAGTACATAGAACTCCCTTTAGGATGTTTTTCAGTGCATGGTTGGCCTTGATAAAATCCCTTAGCTTCTGTTTATCCTGGAATGTTTTGATTACACCATTGTATTTGGTTGACAGCTTTGCTGGATAAAGGATTTTTAGTTGGCAGTTTTTTTTGTTTTTGTTTTTGTTTTTCTTTCAGGGTTTTATATATGTCTCCCCATTGTCTTCTTGTCTGCATGGTTTTTGCTGAGAGATTCAAGCTTAATCTGACTTGCTTGCTTTTGTATGTAATGCTTCTCTTTTCCCTAGCTGTTTTCAGGATTGTCTCAATATTTTCAATTTTGGAGAGTTTGATTATGACATGTCTTGGTGATTTTCTTTTGGGGTCTATCATTCCTGGGGTGTTGTGCTACTCTTTTCACTTTTTGCTCATCTTTTCACTTTTCAGAGTGTTAGAGCAATTTTCTTCCAGTAGCTCTTCAATTGTCGTCTCTGGACTTGTGTGATTCTTCATGTTCCAGAATGCTGATAATTCTTAAGTTATTCCTCTTCATGTTGTCCAACATGGATCTTAGACCTTCTTCAGATTTTTTTATCCTTTTTTCTGCTTGCTCTTCTATCTTAGTAGTATTGAGAGATTTGTCTTCCAGTTCTCTATTTCTGGCTTCCATCTCTTCTGTTCTACTCCTTTGTCCTTTCAGTATATTGTGAATTTTGGATATTCTATTATTAATCATTTGGACCTCTTTCTGTAGGTTTTGAATTGTTTCCAATCCTGTATCTATCTTATTTGATTGTTTCTGTAGTGTTTTCCTGACTCTTTCCTTATAATTCTCAACTCCATTGTGAAGTGTTTTGATACATTTTATAATTATTTTTCTGAATTCCTTCTCAGGCATTTCTAAGGCCTACCCTCCTTCCAGCATGGAGTGTAGGTCTACCTACAGCTCATTTGTCTCAATCACTTTATCTTGTTTCTGGACATGGGCTGATATTGTCATCTTCTTCTGATTCTTGGGTATGTTCAATAGTTAGCTGTGGCTTTAATACTTAATTGAGCATGTGTTTTGGTATTTTTTATGTTTTCTGATTGCGTCCAGGCAGATATGATCAGAATATGGGCTTCCCTTTTTACTCTTCTTATTACTCCACTCAGAGTAACTGTCACAGGTGTTGTCTGCCTACCTGATGTATGGCAGTTGGTATGGGTTCTTGCCTGGATCATGGAATTTTATAGGGTGTGATTGTAGCTTGACTATATAACAGCAATTGCTGTCTCTTCTTGGGAAATATAGGGAGAGGAAGAACCCCATGAAGGTAAAGAGGGGACCAAAAAACAAAACAGCAACAGCAAAAAAAAAAAAAAAAAAAAAAACAAAAAACAGATTGCATATTGTAGCCTATAATCACAGAAAAGAGAGAAGAGGGAGAAAAAAAAAATTGCATATTGTAGCCTATAATCACAGAAAAGAGAGAAGAGGAAAAAGAAAAGAAAAGAAAAAAAAAAATCTGTAACCTTACATGAGTATGACTTTAATGTCCTCTTTCACCTTCTTTCCTTCAAGGCCACCTAAGAAATTTCAAGATTGGTCATTATGATATAACTCAGGATTTAATTTTTGGCCTGTTTCATTTTTAGTCTGTCTCTCCCACTCCACAGCCCCCATTTTGGCCTTTTTCCTAGTGATAAACATTTCAAGGCTGGCTATGGCTTTTTGTGCTGCTGTTTGGTTTTAAGTGGAACCTGTCCCTTTAAATTTTGAGAAGATCTGTGTGCTTGCATAGTAGAACCCTCCAGATGCAGGGTGGGGGGCATGTCCACTCACTCAGGCACCCTCTCTAGTCACCAGAATGGAGGTGCACAGTCAGTGAGAGGCCAGTGAAGGAATGTCCACACCTTTATCTCCAAGGTTCTGGCAGGCATCAATCCTTGGCAGCTCTGATCCTTCCCCCACTTGGTCTTGCTGCTTGGTCTCACACAAGATGGTGGCTCTGGTCTGCTGAGCCAGATGGATTCAAAAGTATCAAATTTCTTGCTTCCCCTACAAATTCCATTGGCTATAAGCCTTCAAACATTTTAAATATTCTTATGTATGTGGTTTAGAGTTTTGGAACTGTCCCCTGAACTGCTTCATCCAGTATTCTGTGTTGTTGCTGAAAGAGATTCTCACTGTACCTCTACCCAATCCACCATCAAGCCCTGCCTCCAAGTTACAGGATTTTGAAGGGGGAAAATAGCCTTGAGGGTTTCTCTCTCCCATATCCCTGACTTTGGAAGGTCATTCTCTAAAAAATGATATCCTTTTTCATTTTTGAAAAGTGTACATGATTGGAGGAGGTATGAAATACCTGTTGCTCATCTGATACAAGGTTGTAACTTTCATTATTAGGATGCTATTCATATCTAACTAAATTCCTCAAACAACTTTCTCTATGTTGTTCCTCTAACAGTATATCGGGAGATATCCTTTAAAGTAATAGAATAAAATTAATGGTCCTCTTGTTCCCTTGACTCCTATTCTTTACTTCTCTGGGAAGAGATCCCTTTGGCATGGTCTCCTCTGAAAAAACTTACATAAATAAATCTTACTTCTACTCAAATTAAGAAAGGTGAGGAACATGGCCCAGTGAGAGGACCCAGAAATAAGAAAACAAAAAGAATATAAGAGTGGGAAGGGACTCTGAGGTGTCCATGCAAAACAGACAGTTTATGGGATGAAAGATGACTTCCTAAGAAAAGTATAGAAACTTTTGTCATCATCATTCTATACGCTAGACTCTGTGTGGTTGTCTTCACATAAAATCATTGTCTTCCAATTCTGATCAAAGGGAGCGAAAATGTGGAATAGAACTTCAAATTCTAATAGAAATGACTTTCTGGAGCCAATGAGACTGAGGGAACCCCTGAAACTATCACACTGAAATACTATTTAAACTCAAAACCAAGAATGTTCCTGGAAATCTTTAAACAAATCAATAAATTAGATTAATTAGTAAAGAATATCTGCCTTGAGCATTGTGTTCTTTTAAAGACCTATACTCATAAGTATGGGATCAAATAGACAACAGAAAATTGAAATATTAGATAGGGTACTTGTTGTTGTTGTTGTTGTTATGTGCTGTCAAGTCGGTTCCAACTCATAGTGATCCCATATAGTGTTTTTGAGGAGCAACTGGAGGGTTTGAACCACCAACCTTGTGGTTAGTAGTCCAATGTTTATCTTACAGAGTCACAGATAGGACACTTAGAGAACAGTAAGTTCTATTCAGCCCAGTGCTTACCTTACGTTGCCACAAATAGGACACTTAGGGAATAGTAAGTTCTGTCCATGTATTTTTCAAAACAAATACAAAATAAATTTTAAAAATGCGTACTTCCCATAGTGGACTTCAGTTGTTTCTTTTCTGTAGAGTATAATATGCGTATAAGTGAGTCACGTGTATAAGAACCCTTCCTATAGTTCAAACTCATTTTCAAATCATTCTTGAATCCTCTTTTCTCAAGAATGGCCTTCATTCCTTCTTGTACTTTCTTCCCATAAATTTTAAAGTAGAAGGAATAAAGGCACCTCATAAGTGAGTGTCTTGAACTAGGAAATAAAATTAATTGCAGAAATTGGCTCATTTTTTTCTTCCCAGTCACCCTCAGAAGCAAGTATATTTTTATTACCCTTTTATCTAGCAGGAAAACTGAGGTTAGGGAGATAAAATAACTTGCCCTAGGTCACAGAGCTCGTTAAATATTAGCATAAAGAGAAAATAGCTTCATATAGTCAACCCAGAGGCTGGAGATAACCTCTAACTCTGGAGTCAGACTCATTCATGAAACTACAGAGGTGGAAAATGTGGATGAAAACTTTAGCCATAGCACAGAAGGACTAGCCAAGGGCCCCAATTCAGCTAGAAGTGAAGAGTCTCTGGAAATCATAGTGTTCAATGTCCAAGGCCCAGCCTCCATAATTAGCAGAATGGTGTCGTGAGGTGCATTTCTCAAATGTGGTAGAATCCCAAATCTCTATTTTTTTCTCTTTAAAGCATGACTATGAATCATAGGAATAGCTATAAATATGTGAAATACCATGACACAATAATCAGGCCCTATAGTCACAGACTATTAGAAAAGACAATGTCTCAGACTTCATCTAACCAGACCCTCCGGTTATTATGTTGTTGTTGTTAAGTGCTGTTGAGTCAGTTCCAACTCATAGTGACCCTATATTCTGAGGAGTGGCTGATGAGTTTGAACAACTGACTCTGTGTTTCAAACCAACTTATGGTCAAGTGCTTATCCTAGACTGGTTATTATAGCCCTGGGAAATTAGCAACCCACTAATGGGAAGTCTCCCCCAAGTTGAGCTATGGCAGAAGGCAGACTAAACTCTGGGCTCCCTGAACTTCCATGCAGCACTCCTTCTGCTTCACCAGTTGTCCCAGACCAGATGACCTCCGGTCTAGCTCTGGCAGGTTTTGGGACAGTAGAAGTGACTGTCACAGGAAACCATGAGAAATCCCAATGCTCATTCTTACCTACAAACTCCTTGCCTCCTCCAATGTTGCCAGATATCTTCCCATTCCAGCATCTCCTCTTCCATGGAAGACAGTCAATTTCTTTATTCTTTCCCAATCTCTAGGGTCATAAACAAACAGCTTAAGCTTGTGTCTTCCACATTTGTTCATGTGCTGTCTGAATCAAAGGAGATGGAAAGATGATTGTTTGTGCTGAAGCATTAGGGCTCAAAATGGCAGAGAGCTGAGTTCAAGGATAGAGTTAGGGCTAACGGAGTGAGATGAATGAGGCCAAAGTCTCTATATGGAGATTTAGGGAAATGGGTGAAATATAGAGTGGAAGTTAGCCCTACCATCAAGCTATTTATTATTGTTAAGTGCCATCAAGTCAGTTCTGACTCATAGCAACCATGTATAGGGTTTCCTAGGAGCAGCTGGTGAGTTTTGAATCACTGATCTTGCAGTTCAAACTGATATGGTGGTCCAGTGCTTATCATACAGCACCACATCAGGACTCCATCAAACTGCAAGGTGTCCATTTCTCTCTTTACAGCCAGGAATATTTGATGAGTGGTTCCCTCTTTCAATGTTCAGGAGTTCCCTAACAAAGTTTGCCTTCAGTCTTCTTTGTCCCCAAAGAAGCTTCACTTAGAAGATACTCTTTTAACCCACATCAGGAGAGCCTAAAACTCCTGCCTATGAGAACTTCATGGGAGCCTGAAACTCAGGAATCCCCTTCCAGCCCAGAGAGGAAGTTGGTCTTTCACATTCTGAGGGTACGCAAGCCCCTCCAAATTAGTCAGCCACTCACCAGCTTCCAGGTCAGGTTATAAAACAGCTGGCCAGTCCACAATTTCCCTGAAAATGCTCAAATATTATCTTACCATAGAGGGAGTTATCTGACACAAAAATCATGCTTCATGACTCAGGAAAATATCATGACAGCCACAAAAAGGTAAATAGAGACACCAAACTCATGCCAGTTGGAGCCAGCAGCAACACAATCCTTTGCCTGGCCGCCCTGAGATAGTTCTCAAATGTAAACACTTCTCCTCTTCCTCCTGTTTTTCCACTGTTCTCTCTTTATTTGCTTCCTAAGGATTAAGAGATTTCATTTTCATTGTTCCATAGATGGAACGAGAGGTCTTTCTGACCCACGCCAAGCACAGTGTGTTCCTTACGGTTTGGAAATGACTAGAAACATGCTGTCCTCTTCATCCTATCCTCTCTTAGAATGTCCCACTCTGTCCCCTTCTCCCATACTCCTCCCCTTCTCAGCCCTCACCCCCCCAGGAGTTCTCCTGTCAGAGTCCTGTGAAGGCTGCTCCAGAAACAGAGCCATTCTCCAGTCCCACTTCATCCATCTGGAAGTCAGAGAGGTTTTGTGGGCACATTGACATCTTGTCTGAGATTATGAGGAGATATGAAGACCTGATATCTCCACAGACATCTTAGACCAGGTCAAGATCCTAATTTTTTGGTGTGGAGCAATCACAGGCATCACGCTGTCCTCTCTTCTCTCTCAGGCTGTTTGGCCTCCAGTAAACTCCTAGAGATTCT
Source organism: Chrysochloris asiatica (assembly GCF_000296735.1). NCBI lineage: Eukaryota > Metazoa > Chordata > Mammalia > Afrosoricida > Chrysochloridae > Chrysochloris > Chrysochloris asiatica. The sequence continues at coordinate 7,420,325 of NW_006408628.1, forward strand.
AGAGAGATGGGGTGGTATAAAGAAGTGGAGATTACAGTCTTTGCCAAATGGACTGGTTATTTTCTACTTGATCCCCATCCCGCCTTATATCCATTCTCTGTTCTGTGCCCTGGGAGTTGACCCAAGTAACAGCTTCACCAAGGACTGCCTCATCTTTTAGATGAATTCAGATGATGGGACACACCAAAAGGCAGTTGGAGAAAGGAAGAAAAGTGAGGGCAATATTTCTCCCATGCACAAGTCCATCTGCTCCTACACAAGTCCAGCTCTCCCTATGCTCTGATCTACTCACTTCTGTGACCCAAGAGATGGTAACAGCTTCGTGATGCTGCTAGTCTCTACTTACCTCAACCTCCCCTATTTGCTCCTTTAACATCTGCACACACCTTTGTAAGCAGTCCCTTCAGTATCTGTTATTTATATCACTTGGGATGAATATCAGTTCCTGTCAGGACCCTCGTTGATGCATTTGGGATGTTTAATTCAAGTATGGAGGTCAAACAAAAGGGGGAGAATATTATCATTCCCAAGCATGGGTGTTCTTGTGTATCTCTCCTTATTTCATATCAGCTGGATGCTTCACTCTCGGTTCTAGTCTTCTGTGGCCACGTCACTGTCTCTGGGTCCAAGAGTCCCCTAGGTCTTGCCATACTGCTGGCCATCCAGGTCTCCACCTGGGTTCATAGGGGTTTATTGAATGTGGTCGGGCTTAGCTCACAACTTCATTGCTATTTTTTCCCCTCTTCCCCTTATTGGTGATCAACATGGTTACCAGCCAAACCATATGCCTGCTCATGTATTCCCCTTGAGTCTCAGTCTTGGAAGGGGGTTTGCTCTGAGGGGTCCCAACCACTTGCCTTGAAGGCTACTGGATGAACAGCTTACTTGTTCTTGTAGTAATCAATTAGACTACCATTATTGTTTCAGATTTTTCCTGCCGGTCTTTCTTTCACGAAGTCTCTTCTGTTCTTCTAGCCACTCCAGGCTGGTTTACTCCTCCTTTCCGGTGGAAATTTCCTACCTCAGTAGGTTCTGGATGGGGTTCTGGATTCCACCTATGGTCTTGTGCAATGTAAAGGCTCCACAGGAAGCCTTTTTCACTGGGCAACTTCTAGCCCCCTTTAAGGTATTCCAATCAGTTATAGGTTGAAGAGCAAAGACGTCAGCTTGAGGACTAAGGTGTGTCTGACCCAAGCCATGGTATTTTCAATAGCCTCATATAGATGTGAAAGCTGGACAGTGAATAAGGAAGA
>NW_006408628.1:7424542-7437378 GCF_000296735.1 Chrysochloris asiatica
CCTGTCTACTCTGTGTATGGAGGGGGTGGGAATGATCCTTGCTGTAAAGATTTGTCCCCTCTTTTGAGCTACTGCATCCATAGGTTTAGGTATGACATCTACTTTGTCTTTTCTTTTATTCCTTTTTTTTTAATGACATTTTCTTTCTTGATGTGTGATGTTCTTGATGCCGTACCACAAGTCTCTAGCCTTCTGTCATTAGTGTCTAATGCACCAAATATGCTCTTTAGATGGTTTCTAAATTCAGGTGAGATATACTCAGTCATATTTTGACTCTCATGGAATTGTTTTAATTTTATTCAGCTTCGGCTCCATTTTGCATATGAGCAACTGATGGTTTATTCCACAGTTGACCCCTGGCCTTGTTTCAGCTGATGATATTGAACTGCTACATTGTGTCTTCTCACAATGTAGTCCAGTTTGATTCCTGTGTACTCCATCTGGTGAGGTCTAAGTGTATAGTCACTTTTATGTTGCTGAGGAAAGGTTTTTGCTATAAATATGTCACTGGTCTTGTAAAATTCTATAAACAATCTCCAGCATCATTTCTATCACCAAAGTGATATTTTCTAACTACCAATTCTTCTGCTTTATTTTCAACTTTTACATTCTAATCACCAGGAATTATCAATGCTTCTTTAGTCAATTTCTTACTTAGAAAGTTGATAGAATGATTCAGTTTCATCATCACTGGCTTTTGTGTTTAGTTCATAAATTTGAATCCTAGTGGTATTAATGGGTCATTCTTATAGGCATGTGAATATTATCTTATCACAGACAGCACTGTACTTCAATATAATCCTTGAAATGCTCTTTTCGACAGTGAAGCCAATTCCATTACTCTTCAGTTTGTCGTTCCAGGCATAGTAAACCACATGACAGTCTGATTCAAAATGACAAATATCAATCCATTCCAGCTCAGTAATGCCTAGGATATCGATCTTTAAGTGTTCCATTTCATTTTTGGCAACTTTCCACTTTCCTAGATTCATACTCTGTACATTTCATGTTCTGATTATTAATAGTGCTTTCAGCTGTTTCTTCTCATTTTTACTTGTGCCCCATCAGCAAATGAAAGTCCCTAAAGCTTAACTAACTACATCCATGTCATTAAAGTCAGCTCCACTTTGAGGAAACTATGCTTCCCCAGTCATATTTTTTTTGAGTGCTTCCAACCTGGAAACATCTCATCTTCAGCACTATATCTGACAAAGGTTTTCAGTGGCTAACCATTCAAAAGTGATCTGTCTCTCTTTCTTCCTAGTCTAGCTTAGTGTAGAGGCTCCACTGATCCTGTTCACCACAGGTGAGCCTGCTGATATTTTAAATACCATGGCATAGTTTCCAACATCACAGCAACACACAAGTCACCACAGTACAATAAACTGATAGATGAGTGGTGGAGCCTATCACATACTGGTCAACAAATGAGGACAATGGAATGGAATATTTGAAGTTAGGACCACATTGTTGTTGTTAAGTGCCACTGAGTAGATTCTGACTCATAGCGACCCTATATAGGGTTTCTGAGGAGTGTCTGGTGAGCTTGAACCACCAACCTTATAGTTCAAACCGACTTTGCGGTCCAGTGCATTAACCACACCAGGGCCACATTAATCTGCTCTTTGTATTTTGCTCATCCACAGTGTGTGAAAAAAATTAATATGTATCTTGGTTAGGAATTTAGAAAGTCAAATGTACAAATATAAGCAGAGAAGTCATGTACAGTCTTGAAATAAAGAGTAGAGAACTTGGACTGGGTTGGTGGTAAGAGAATAGTGAGACCAGAGCAGACCCAAGGATTGGGTTTTTAGAAGGATCTTGCTGCCATCAAAGAATTCTCACCAGAGAGTTTTCCCACTGACCAAAGAAGAATCAGTCTGCTTTCCATCCTTTGATCTCTGCAGTGAATGTCACCACCAGGCATTTTGTTCATAGCCTTCTCTTTCCTGAAAAGCCTTTCCTCTTTCTTCCCCTTACAAACCCTTCAGGACCCAGTTATATTCCCATTTTATCTGGGGCACTTTTCCTGGAAAAGCCATCCCTCTCGTACTTCCTGTCACATAGACCCCAATGTGGATTTGTGGTCAGCATCGTACCACTTAGCACAAATGTGCCCTCATGCCTAGCCAATTTTCTGTGGTTTCACACAAGCAAGTCTTCTTCCCCTAAACCAATCAGACTTCTTTCTGAGGGCAAAGACCATGTCTTCCATTGAATCTATGCCCAAGAGTATGAAAAAAATTAGACTGAGCCCCACTGGGAGTGCAAAGGGTACATGAAGAGTAAACATAAAAGCTTCAAATAGCAATTGGAATCTTTGCACTGGGTCTCTCCATCACGGTCTCAGCATCAGTGGCTATTGGATACATTTTCACACTCAGACTCATGGGACAAGTGAAAATGGAAAAGGAAAAATTCAGCAAAGTGTTCTGTTTCCATTTTAAGGATTCTCTCTGCTAGTATATTGGTCTAGATCCTAACCCTTACTAAAGAAGTCTGCAAGTCTCCTCAACCCCGATAACAGCTCCAGTATTCAGCTATTCTTCCACCAGCAGAATAGCTCTGGACAGGATTGTGAATTAAGAGGACATTCTTGTTAACAACCTTCGATTCTCTCCCTTTAGCCACAAATCAGTATAGATATGTTGGCTGATAGTTAGAATCAAAAGTATTTTGACAGGAATATGGATCACAATTAGCAAAGATAGATATTATTAGGGATTGATATAAAATTTGAACAACAAACTAAAAAAATCAAATGTAGAAACATACCATTTCAAAACTTAATGTAACCGTAATGAACAGAAAGGGGTAAGGGAAGCTAAGAGTTTGAGTTGATTATAGGTTAAATATAAAACAATAATGAAAAAAACTGCTATTAAATTAATGCAATCTGGCTACATCAATAAATACCTAATGTTCAAAACATTGGAGGTGATATTACCACTCAACTGTGCATTGGTCAGACCAAAATTAAAATATTTGGGGTGACAAATTTTCTTAAGAAGGCTATGGTAGTGGTGGTTATGTGCCGTGGAGTTGGTTCCGACTCACAGCCACCCTGCACAGGGTTTCCGAGGCTGTAAATCTTTACGGGAGCAGAAAGCCTCATCTTCCTCCTGTGGATTAGCTGGTAGTTTCAAACTGCTGACCTTAAGGTTTGCAGCCTGATTTGTAACCGCTACGCTACCAGTATAGACCATAGCTAATACGAATCGGGCTGCTAACCTCAAGGTCAGCAGTTAGAAACTACCAGCAGTTCTATGGGGGAAAGATGAAGCTTTCTGCTCCTGTAAAGATTTGCAGCCACAGAAACCCTGTACAGGGTCGCTATGGGTCAGAATTGACTCGACAGCACTTAACAACAGCAATCAGAAGACAAGATTCCAAGTCACAAAAATAATGATAGAAATAACTGGAAGCATTTAGTCTGAAGAAGAAAATTCTCATGATTCCTGTTTTCAAATGTTTGAAAAGCTTTCATGTAAGAAACATACAATGTATTCTGCTACTTCCAAGACCAGAGCTGACATTTATAAAGAGAAGATTTCAATATAAGGAGAAAGCTCTGTTGGTGCTTTGAAATTATAATGGTTTACTTTGTGAAGTAATGATGGCTCCACCTCTGGAAGTATTCAGGAAACCTAACTCCTTTCAGAGACCTTCTAGTTCCTCCAGGAGTTGAACACCTTTTTACTGCACTTGGGAAATATGCCACTGAGGTACCAGGGTGAGGAGACAAACTTGCTTCAGGAGGGTTTGCTTACGAGCTCACCATCGTGCAGCACAATAAATTCGTCTTACCATTGTTGATTGACTCACTAATGGAAGACACAGATATCCCCCTTTTGTAGGACCCAGCACCATAGCCAAGACAAAATGCTTAATGGTGTCCTGCAAAAGACTTCTCTTCCTGGGGAAACTTCATACATCTAGCAAGTTGATAGAAGACACATTCTAAGGCATCAAATATCCACTTAGATCCACTAAACCATAAAAGGAGTAGTTGCTTATTCCATCTTCCATGAAAGAGAGAGTAAAGGCCAGAATGTACTCTGCCAACTATCTGCTGCACATAACTCCACTTGTCCATACCTTCCTTCCTCCTCTACAAAGCAAGGCAGTTCATCCTCATAGTACCTAACTCAATATTTAAATAATGACCCATGACCATATATCTGGTATAGAATAAGTACTCAAAAGTGTCAGTTCTTTATTAATAAGGCCATTCTCAAGGAGAAAAATAATCAGCTATTGCTGTTAAGTGTCATTGACTCATAGCAACCCTAGGCACAACTGAATGAAACACTGTTGTCTTATACCATCATCACAAACTGTTGTTACATCTGAGCCCACTGTTGCTGCCACTGTGTTAATCCACCTTGTTGGGGGCATTCATCTTTTTTGCTGACCCTCCACTTTACCAAGCATGATGTCCTTTTTCAGGGACTGGTTCCTCCTGAAGTATGAGATGAAGTCTCACCATCTTCGCTTTGAAGGAGCATTCTGGCTGTGCTTCTTCCAACACAGATTTGTTTGTTTTTCTGGCACTCCATGGCACTTTCAATATTCTTCCCCAACACCATAATTCAAATGCATCAGTTCTTCTAAAGTCTGCTTATTCATTGTCCAACTTTCTAAATGCATATGAGGCTATTAGAAAATACCATGGCTTAGATCAAGAGCACCTCAGTCCTCAAACTGACATGTTTGCTCTTTACAGTATGGATGCAAGCAAAATGAAGTCTTTGACAACTTCAATCTTTTCTCCATTTATCATGATGTTATTCATCACTTTGGTTTTGAGAAAACGATAAAGGTTTTTAAATGGCTATAAATTATTGTGACAGATGTGATTTCACTTCAAGTGGAGAATGACTGTACCCTGGACATCAGCACTGTCCTCAGGGCTCTTAAAACTCTGACCAAGGACTTTCCTCAGTGACAGAGGTACCCTGAGGAGTTGTACCCATACATACACCCTGGTATAAAGCAGTCCCCTTCCTAAGACATACCACTGACACAAGGAGGGGAAGAAGAGTACCCCAACAACACCTAACATCTGTTGATTACCTTTCCCAAAAGTCTCCTCCTCAACCAATTCAACTTATCTAAATCCCTATTGTTAAACTCCATGCTCCATCCCCATCAGGCCAGTTTTGGTGTGGTACTACACTATAGTCTCCTGCCCCATGCCTTTCCTTAGTCCGTGTGACCCTCCAAATAACTTCTGCTCATTCTTGCTCTGCTCTATCCTATCTTCCTTCCCATGTACTTGTATATATAGCCCTTGCAGCCCTCCCTAGAGTGGGCCCATGTGTTGCCACAGTCTCTGCCTTAGCCTTTCTAACCAGCACACATTGGCAATAACAACTCGGGGTGAACTAAAGAAAATGTTCTTAATACAAATGCTGACTCTTTAAGGATAGTGTATGCATGTGTTTGCTCCAAGATAAACACTCTAGAATTTGACTGATTAGGTTGTTGTTGTTGTTATGTGCCATGGAGTCGGTTCCGACTAAGATATGCCTAAAATTCTACTTGTGGTCTGACTCTTGTCTTGCAACAAGTTTTCAAAGGGAAAAAATCTTCATTAAAAAGAAAAACAAAAACTTCAGTGCCTTTGAAAGTATGGGAAGAATTTCAGACAATTGGATTTTCCTAAGTGAGGTTTCAGGTTCCAAGAGCCAGCAGCCTACATCTCCACCTATTCATGATATTTGATGCCCCTCGAATTCTAGAACACAGGGTTAGAAGAAACCGTTAAAATTATCTTCTCCAACTGCAAAACAAATTCATATACAGTTCTTAGAACACCAAAAACAAGGGCTTCACACTTTATTTAAAACTGTTATTGTCTTGCACCACACCCCCATTTTCTGTCTATTGGAATAGCTCAGACCATATTAACCCTTCACACAATTGTATCAGTTACTTGAGGAAGTCAACCAAGGATTATGAATCCTCATTAGCAGGATAGGATCTCTCAGGAGCAACATCATTGAGAAGGCCTGTCATATGCACTACAGACTGTTTAGCAACATCCCTGGCCTCTATCCACTATCTACCATTAGCAACCTCCACAGGGAACATAATGGACACTGGTAAGAATCACTGCTCATTGTATACTATGCAAACCCATCCTCCAGGGTTCATATTCACGGAAGCAGCAGCCAAGAAATCAAACAAGATACTGCCCTGGGCAAATCTGCTGCAAAATGTCAGTTTGATGAAAAGGTGTTCCTAACCCAAAACATCAACCAACTCTCACCAAACCTTGAGACAAGCTGTATAGCACGCACCTTAGCAAGAAGGAGGGAGTATCCAATTCTATCTAGAAGAGTCAGAAAAGCTTTACAGAGGGGTGACATTGGGAGGAAATCTTAAAAAATAAGGAGGTATTTTCCAGTAGAGACTTGCATGTTGCTATGATGATGACCCGGTTTCAATGGAACCTCCAGCCTAATATAGACTAAGAAAGGCCTGAAAATCTACTTCCAAAAATCAGCCAATGAAAACTCCATGGATTACAATGTTCCAGTTTCCAATATATCACTGGGATTGAGAAAAAAACAAACAAACAGGCAGTTTTTGTTCTATTGTACATGGGTTTGCCGTGAATCAGAGTCGCTAACAGCAATAACTAATAATGACAACCCTGAAAGAAGGCACTAAAGTTCTTTTCACAAACGAGGAAGCCACTATCATTAGCCACTGCTTCTGGCCTTCCCAAACATTCCAGTGTCTCACACTACCAAACTGTCTTCTACCTTCCTTCAAAGATTCTGTTACTGACCTTCCATACTGGCCTTTGTGCCACCTTCTTTCAATGCCCATTCACTCCTAGATCCTCCTGTGCAGGAACAGAATGACAAGGAAATAGTTGCATATCTGTATCTGTACCTTGTCATATGTTTGACTTCTCTACAACAACGGCCATGCGTTTTCTTTCCTCTGTCTCATTCCTCACTCAGACCTTCCCATTATAGACCATTGTCAATGTGTGCAGGGGATACAGAGGTAAACTCTAGAGGACCTCATCCAACTGATGTGTCTAATTCGATATCACTGAGGAAACCAAAGGAAGGGAAATGTTTATAAAATCAGTAAAGTCTAACAAGGAGGCGGGACCAAAGGGGAACGCCTAAATTCCAGCTGTCTCCCCACAGACAAAGGGTGGAAAAGCCCAGGCCTCCCTGCCTTGACGTCATCAGACCATGGCCTCCCAAGAGTCAGAAATGAGTAGAAATGTTTGCGTATTTTAATGCACCCTTATTACAAATAAAAAATAGTTCCACATCAATACAGAGGTTCGTTGAAAGGTGTGCCAAATTTGCTAAACAGAGAACACATCAAAATGCCTAATAATATTATAATAATATCAAGCAAGGCAGTCCCTCTGTGAAACTTGGATAGAGGAAAGTTTGCACTGCCAAAGAAAATCTGTTCTTCATCAATGCTTCAATATTCAAGGAAGCTGGGGACATTTTTCTGAGATTGAAGCAAATTGCTAGCTGCCAATAGTATGATTTAATTCTCTCTCTCTTTATTCCCCCCCCCCATTTGAAATAATTGCCACAAGGATTCAGTGGATTATAATGGCCTTGGGCAGGGGTGGGGGGGAGGAAAGAGAGGATAAGGAGAAAAAGAGAACCTCAGCACAATAGGAGGGAGAAAGAGTAAAAGAAACACAGAAGAAGAGGAAAAGAGGGTGAGAGAAGCAATGGGAAAGGAGAAGGAAGAGAGAATAGAAGCAAAGAAGCAAAGAGAGGAAAAATAAAAATAAAAACAAGAAAGGACAAAAGAGGGTAAAATTGTCTCCCCCTAACTATCCATTTGCTGGCACAGTGGCTGTGTAAATAAGAGAAGGGAACATCATTCTAGATACGTAACTGCTCTTGAACAACTTGGATAAAATTTTGATGTTGGTGATTGACTTAGAAGGGAGATCCAACATTCTTTGTTCTAGACACTGAAAGAGCTTGAACTGGGCTAAGACCATGGTTTCTTAACTTTACATCCCAAGATTTAATAGAGTGCCTGGTACATATGTTACAGAAATGACTAAACAGAGAAAGTATAAACAGATATTTTCTGTACAATGAGAGAAGTTCTGTCCTCAATAAGGTAAATCATGCATCAGAGTCTAAAGAGGTTGTAAATTGCCATTGCAGCTTAATGGCAGTAAATTGCAGCTGTAAATTGCCATTGAGTTGACTCCAATTGGTAGCCTTACAAACAGAAGAAGGAAACATCGCCCGGTCCTGTGCCATCTTCATGATCATTGGCATGTTTGAGTTCATTGTTGTGCCTCTTGTGTACTGCCTCCTAACCTAGAGGTCTCATCTCCCAGCATGCTATCAGATGACATGTTTTAGTGATGCATAGGGTTTTCATAGACTAATTTTCAGATATAGATCACCAGACCTTTCTTCCCAGTTGTATTAGTCTGGAACCTCTGTCCACCAAGGGCGACCTTGCTGATATTTGAATTACTAGTGGTATAGCTTCCAGCATCATAACAACACTCCTGCCACCACCATACAACAAACAGAATAACAGACACTTCACCTAGCCTGAAGGGATCAATATGGAATTCTCCAAAAGCTGAATTCTTAAAGAATGAGTTGCAATTAGTAAGTGAATGAGGAAGGGCATTCCAGGCCTAGGAAACATGAGACAGCATGGCATATCGGACTAACTGTGGTCAAACAAAATGTGTCATGAAGGATCCCCATCACTATAGGTATCCCAGCACTTTGCATATATAGGCATCTAGTAGATCCAGAATACATTGAATTAATGAGAAAATATGACTCCCCTCCTTTAAAATCAGGTTGTTGTTGTTTCAAATCATCGCGACTTTGTATGGGGTTTCCAAGAAGCAGCTGGTGAGTTTGAACCACTGACCTTCTAGTTCAGTGGTTTATCCTACAGGGCCATACCAACACTCAAGGCTCACCACAGCAACCCTCCTACTCATCTCAGTGTAGCATCCGTGGGGTGGGGAGATCCATAGGAAAGTAAAAACCATAGGAAAGTAAAAATTGAAATGTAACTTAGCAATCATTTAGCCCCAAAATAGATGAGTTTTTTTTCTTTGTAGGGTCATACAGTAACTAGTATATTCTTTGGAGGCCTTACAGTGCCAGTTACAACCATTCACCTCTGCCATTGCTATATGAAAGCTATCATAGTCAACAGGTAAACAAATGGCATGGCTGAGTTCCAATAAACTTTTTTTTACAAAGTTAGGCAGTGGGCCAAATTTGACTCAAGAGCAGTAGTTTGTCAACAAACTACTAATCTAAAGCCTTCACTTTATAGCTGAGAGAACCAAGAGTCAGAAAGATAAAGGGTGAAGGACAACGATAAAAGCAAAACCACATACGAACACGGCATGGCAGGCCAAAGATTAGATGTGGCATTGTGCCTCCTAAATGGGGAGTTGGGGAGTTTATAAGAATCTTAGTCTCTGAGTGAACACCACAATGACAAAGAAGGCAATGTGGCAAGTGAAAGAGCATAGCTCAATCTACTCTGCAAGAGGGCAACCTATGGTTGGAATCTCCTAGATTTCAACTCAGAAAAAAATAACAGTCTCAGGGGCCACGATGTTAGGAGCCACCTTTAGAATCACTCAGCACAACTTTTTTCAAATTGAGAAACTGAATCCCAGAGAAAACAAATGATTTGCCTAATATCAAGAAGCCAACAAGTGGTCAGGCTGGTTCTGAGTCTTATACTCATATCTTCTCATTCTCTACAGACCCTTTCCTGACATCCCGCCTGGGCCTCCCATTCCCCTTCAGTTCCAATGCAGCACGCATATCATCCTTTCCTATTCCAGTATGCAGGTTTCTAAGGCTGGCATGTTAGCATATTTAAAGTACATTTCACCCATACTGGCTCTGTCGTCATTCGATGACAAGTATCTTACTCTCAGGTAATATACCTCAAGCATAGTCACCACTGGTTTTTTCAGTGGAGGCTTGCATGTTGGCATGATGCTGAAGCTTTTCAGTGGAACTTTCCAGACTAAGCCAGTCTAGGAAGATAGGTCTGGCAATCTGCTACTGAAAATCAGCCTATAGATCACAGGGTTACCATGAGTCATGGGCTGACTCAGCAGCAGCTAAGAACAACGCCCTCCTAGCTATGGATGTATGCCTGCTTTCTCGGTCTCCCTGAAGACAGTCTTTGCACTGTATGTGAGGAGGCAGGTCCGATACTCCCAGACTCAGGAAGCATCTCTAAGTTCATTACAATCCCAGTAGATAGGTGTCCACACCTTTCTCAAATCCACTGAATTTTCTGGACTCCTACTAATGCCCTTATTAGAATCTTTTCAGTTCAAATCTGCTTCTCCCACTAGACCAGGGTTGGAGAATGTCCAACCTGTGAAATCATTTGACCTGCAAAATCATTTGGCCTGACCCTGCCAAGGCAGCCACTGTTCCAGCCATCACATTGTTGTTAGGTGCCATTGAGTTGTTGTTGTTGTGTTGTGATGTGCTGTGGAGTCGGTTCCGACCCATAGCAACCCTGTACAGGGTTTCCAAGGCTATAAATCTTTACACGAGCAGAAAACCTCATCTTTCTCCCGTGGGACAGCTGGTAGTTTTGAACTGCCGACCTTGAGGTTAGCAGCCCGATTCATAACCACTATGCTACCAGAGCTCCTTGATTGGTTTTATTAATAGAAGGTTAATTAATTAAATCCTTAGAGAGTCAGAAGAGCAGAGCAGAGAAGTTAAGAGATGATGTTGAGTGGAATCAGGCAGTTCTGAGTTTAAATTATCAAACTCATGTGCTTAATTGCTATATGACCATGAAAAGTCACTTAATCTTTGATTTGCTGAGTTTAGTTTCCTAATCTGAGCCACTGTCAGAATTAAATTGTTGTTGCAGTGGCTAAATGTTGTCGAGTAGGTTCCAACCTGTAGAGACCCTGTATAAGGTTTCTGAGGAGCAGCTGGTGAGCTTGAACTGCCAGCCTTGCAGTTTAAACCAACTTTGCAGTCCAGAGCATTAACTCATAGTGCCACACCAGGACTCCTCAGAATTAAATAAAACAATACTTTTCAAACACTTAGAAGATCTTCTGATGTTCAATTCCTGTTATTGTTGTTAAATGCTGTTGAGTTTGTTCCAACTCATTGCAACCCTTTGAAGGGTTTCTGAGGTGATAAATCTTTGTAGGAGCCGAAAGCATTATCTTTCTCCCACAGAGTGATGAGTAGGCTCAAACCGCCAACCTTGTGGTTTGCAGTCCAGAGCATATACTACAGTGCCACTTGGTTCCCTGGTATTAGTAAGCACTTTAGAAAATGTGATTGAAATACAAGATCGTGCTACCAACATTATGTGACTCATCCATGGATGAGCTTGTTTGCTCACACCACAACAACTGACTAAGAGTTATTTAATTTAGATACAGAGAGAGAACCTAAGCAGAAGATAGATGAGGTAAATCCATCTGCATGATCAGAAAAATGAGGAAATCAGCCCCCACCCACCTCCTGGGAGAAACAACACAGTACAACCCCAGCCCCAACCCCAGTAGGTCAGCAGCCTCTCTCTGTGAATTCAGACTCTCCAAACGGCTGCTGATGGATGGGGCCCCAAGTACATTCCAGGACTTATAGTCTCTGACTGGGGCCCTCATATCTCAGCCCAGTTGATGACAATGGCTGGGGAGCTGACAAAGAAAAATAGACTGTTTTCAAGAGATCAACACATCAGCACCTATTAGTCAAAACAAGCTGAACCTGAGCACACCAGAGAAAGAAGGAAAAGGTGTGAATGATGGATCCTGGGTAATATCAACAGATACTGAGGTCTTAGTAGGTGGCTCTGTTTGGTCACAGGATTGGGTAAGAGGTGAGGTGAGCAGTTGATCTGAAGGTTCAATAATAAGGCCAAAGGTTATGGCTGTGGCAACTCTAAAGGAGATCAAATCAACCTCAATTGTGATTTAAATGACAACAAGCAGAAGTAAGAGGAAAGTAAAGGGTAAAATCAAATCAGATTTGATTGCCAAAGCAAAAAGTATGGTTTGGGGGAGAGAAAAAAAAAAATGAAACAAATTGAATTTACATGTAAACATTTTAATTAGATGGAGTACATTTCTGAAATGCAACATTGATAAGGTGACAGGTGTAATAGACCTTCCTGGGGGAATTCTGGGAAAGGAATATAGTGGTGTGCTTTCAAAGTATTGATTACTATAGTGTTAGCTTTGGTAGCATAGTGGTTATGAGTCGGGCTGCTAACCTCAAGGTCAGCAGTTCGAAACTACCAGCTGTCCTGCTGGAGAAAGAGGAGGCTTTCTGCTCCCATAAAGATTTACAGCCTTGGAAACCCTACGCAGGGTCGCTATGACTCGGAACTGACTCCACAGCACGTAACCACCACCACAACCACAAACATCCTTACTTCTCATGTAGGAGACCTGATTTGACCCCTGGCCAAAGCATATTCTGTGCATTGCCCACCCGTCTGTCAGTGGAGACTTGCTAAGATGCTGAACACGTTTCAGCGGAGCTTCCAGTCACGGAAGAAAGGTCCAGCAATCGACTTCTGAAAATTAGTCAGTCAAAAACCTATGGATCACAATGGTCTAACCCACAATCTATCATGGAGAGTGTCTAGAACCAGGCAGCATTTTGTTCTGTCCTATACGGTGTTATTGTGAGTTGGGGTCAACTCAGCAGCACCATAAACTTCCCCGCTATGGCCAATGTCAAGCTGCCAACAGAACCATAACTGAATTTGGAAATGGAAAGAAATTTAAAGACCAGATTTTGTTAAAAAAAAAAAAAAAAAAAAAA